>NC_090321.1:254819501-255139116 GCF_040869045.1 Eurosta solidaginis
TGAAACTAGTGATAGCTGTGTTCTTGTAAAATAAAATAAAAAAGCCGGGTGTTCAGTTTCCACTTTCGAGCCACACAGATTTGCTAACAAAAATAAATAAATAAATACTTGGCGCGATTTACCTCCAAAGGGCTAACGGGGCAGGACCTATGTATATGTTTTATGCCAACTCCGAACAGCAGATATATTCTAAGTGAAGCCTTTCATGGCAGAAATACACTCTGAGTGTTCGCCAAACCACTGTCCCGGGGCAACCCCTATAAGAAAAAAATGTTTCTAATTGAGGTAAACGTGTTCCTAAATGTTTGATGTTGCTTTCCCTGTGACTTAGCTACACAACGGCGGCCGCTTCTGCAGATCTACTAAAAATCCACAGGGATGTTGCGGGGTTTTCAAGCCCTCACCCTCATCCACAAAGAGTCGACAAATCTTATGCCGATAAATGCCCACCTTCCCAGAATCCAATAACCGAAACTAGCAATAGGGGAAAGCAGTATAATATGTCCTGCTTATAATATGTCTCCACATGAACCAACTCCTTTACACCTAAAGCTAAGATCCGTGGGTTGTAGGCTCTTGGGTTCAACCCTGTTGAAACAATTCGAAAAAATACTGCCTTGGTTCTACATAATGTGGCGAATATTAGCATCTCTATGCTGTTAGTAAATAATCGCAACAACAAAACACAGCAAGCGACAACACTTATGTACATGGCAACAAAGAAATATCTCAGACACACACATGTAGTCATCAGCCGAAGTAGTTACTCATACATACACACTCATATGGCTACATATATGTAATACTCCTATATTGCTATAAAAGGCTAGGTACATTCCCAAATATCAGAGTGCCGATATATTGCTGTTTAAACGTTTTTGTTTTTGTATTCAACAATCGAATGTACCTAAATTTAAATTTTTCCTTGTCACACTTATGCTGCTACAATCACAAAAATTTTATAGGCTATCTTCTTTTGATTTCGAATTCAAACCACATTGCGAACATTTTCTATTAGCAATATAGGAAGGAGTATTACATATATGTATGGCTATAAGAAAAGCATAAACTACAAATGTACGTGTATATAGCTGGTAACCAAGCATGAGATACAATTGTTCTCGAACTGTTCGCGAAATGACTAGACCTTAGGAAAAATGAGTGAACGAGAAAACTGAGAGTATAAAAGCAGCGCAAGCTGAGGAATCAGTAGCCAGTTTGAATTAAACACGCTTTTGTGAAGTACGTGATATTGAAGTATAATTGTAATACTCCCGAAGTACACTAAATAAAGACCATATTGCAATACTGAATATTGGAGTAATGTATTCGACAGTTCAGCGATACGAACGTTAGTAGAAGGTGCCATAATAACCAGGATTCCCCAAAATTCGTTACAGTGACATAAAAATTTGTTTGTTCTAACTAATATGTGCCCCAACAACGCCCCAAGTTTAAAAATTCTACAGCGTCACTGCAGGACTACATCAATGGGGATATAGTAAAGAGGGTGCGTGTAAGAAAAAACGAGCATAAAAACACGAAAATCAGCGGAAGCTTTAACAGCTTTACAACCCAAATAATGGTAAGAGAAAGCTATTTTCGCAAAGTGCGTGGGTGTTTTCACAACCATTTATTATCTCCAATACACCAAATTCATACACAAATGCAGCTTTGCTAAATAAACTATGAAATTGTTAAACGAGGAATATCCTACCACCCTCTTTCATATCAACTCAAACAAATAGCACTTTACCTTCTGAACAACCCACCTTTAGTTCTGGCTATGTAAACAAGATGGCACGCCATTTGTGTGTATATCTGTGTGTATGTGTTTATGTATGCGGTGTGCGTGTATTTTAGTGGGTGCGAGGGTTCATGACTGTGATTCGTATGATAAGAGTTTAGGTAATCAAATTATGCGCCACTCAACAAACGAACTCATTCACTCTGTTTGTGCGCTTCCACAGTCCCCTCCAACTCTGGTCCCCTTTCCTTGTGTTTTTATGGTTTTGCAGTAAATTTTAAGTTAATTAAAAATCATGACAATATCGTCTCGTTGTATCATGCTAGATCGTATGGTGCACTGCTGTAACGGACAGAGTGAAAGTCAGAGGGAGCGTGCGCATATCTAAAATTTGACACTTGAAACGCGTGTTGGTGCACAGATTGAATTCATTATTTGGTTTATATGCTCGTAATGTGGCATTAATTGCTGTGAATTCAATATTCAGAACATTTAAATTATTTTTTCTAAAGAAAACTTCTGAGCTCCTTTGGGTTATTCAGAAAATGGGCGAACTCAATTTTAACTCGTAATAAAGCAATTAAAGAAACATTGAGAGCGGCATCTTCTAAACTCTCATTATCACTGCCAGATCGATGCTGACTATGATTTCTCCAAGAGCGGACGTAACAAAAAACAAGTAAGGGTGTCTAAGTTCGAGTGTAACCGAACAATAAATACGCAGCTGAGATCTTTTATAGTATAGTTCATTAAGCTTTAGTTTTTGTTTACCTCTTTATAAAGTAAATAAGTGTACCGATTTTTTTCGCGATCATCGTCATCATTAATTTGCGCTTAACCGCCTACGCGATTCTGACCGTTCGATAAGAAGTCAAGCCATCTATCCCTGTTTCGCGATAACTGACGCCAATTGGTAGCACTAAGAGAGTTAAAGTCTTCCTCCACCTGCCTCTTCAAACTCGGTGGCGTTCTTCCCTTTCCTATGCTTCCAAACTGCGGTGTCGACTGAAATACTTTCTTCTTGGCCGAAGCGTCTTCCTTTATTCGCATTACATGACCTAGCCAACGAAGCCTTTTCGATTCCAAGCCACACATCAGGACTGGTGTGGTGAGCGACTCGTTGAGAGAAGACTTTAATTTTCAATTGCCTAACCAGTCTAAAGTAGCACATGTCAGCAAGAGTTATTGTCCGTTTGATTTCTAAGCTGACACTATTTTCGTTGGCAATTCTGCTTCCCAAACATACGAAATCTACTACAGCCGACAAAATTGGCGCGGCTATAAAGGCGTGAATTTGTCGATTCCTTCTTGGATTACGACAGCAAGTACTTCCTCTTGTTCTCATTTGCCGCAAGACCCACTTTTTAGCTTCTTTATCTAATTCAGCGCGTTTCTTCTTTCTTCAGGCCAACAATATCAATATTATCATCAGTAATTGTACGCTCTCATAATGGATTATACCACCACGGTTTAGTTCTGAGGAGAAGCTCAACCTTAAGTCTCCTCTGAGGTTATTGCGCCTTTTGCTAACATATTTTTTGTTTTAAACGTTGGATTTTGATAGAAAAAAATTTAAAAAACTACAACCTTTATTTCGAAAGTTTGAAAAGTTATCAAAAATGTGTTTGAGCTTTTGAAAATGTCAATAAACTTTAAATCTTTAATTTATTATGCTCGGAGCTAAGATTTCTTAGAGAATAAAATAATTTAAAAAAATTTTTAAGTTAAACGGTTTTATTGAAAACAATACTTGCATGAAGTAATAATAATACTAAAAGCTAAAAAATAATTAGGTAGGTTCTAAGTACTAGTCATCACACTCCCCATCAATCTAGGGCGTTGATCAGACAATTAAATAAAAGCGTTGGGCGCGTGAAATTTCTAAAAATGTGAGGCGTAGCATAACCTTATTAAGGTTCAGTTGGTCTTATATATGACTATCAATAGAAATTTGACACGTCCAACGCTTTTATTTAATTGTCTGATCAACGCCCTAGATTGATGAGGAGTGTGATGACTAGTACTTAGGACCTACCTAATTATTTTTTAGCTTTAACTATTACACAAACAAATACGATTTTTTTGAATATCTCGATCCCTGCGCCACCTAGCGGCGATTTTTTCATAGGCCGCTTTCTATTCATGTATGTATTATGAGCCAAATGGGACCACAAATACCATTTTTTTAATATCTCGATCCTTGCGCCACCTAGTGGCGATTTTTTCATAGGTCTCTTTCCATTTTTGTATGTATTATGTGTTCCAAATATGAGCCAAATGGGACCACAAATACAATTTTTTTTAATATCTCGATCCTTGTGCCACCTAGCGGCGATTTTTTTCATTGGTCGTTTTCTATTCATGTATGTATTATTTGTTCCAAATAAGAAACAAATCGGACTACAAATACGATTTTTTGAAATATTTCGATCCATGCGCCACTTTTTGGAGTTTTTTTTTTCTTATTATTGCATTGTCATCGGGTTCTGAACTTTATTCCAACTTTCAAGCTTGTAGCTTATTCAGTTACAAACTTCGTGCCGGCCAGCCAGCCAGCCTGTCAAGTCAAGCTAAATAAAACCGTGTAAGCGAATCTATACAAGGTGATGGCAAAGCGAATTCAACCTATTCGCCGTGCAGAAGAATGTCAAGTTAAAAGGAAATTTTCATTGATTTCGATTAACTAACATATTGTAACATATTGTCATCTCTAAGCGATGCTAAGCAGTGACGTGAATGCACATCAATAATTCAGTCATTATGTCTACACATATCTACGTACACGCAGCAGAGAAGCAGCGCACAAACACATGCAGATATCTTATCTGAGACATGCAATTATAACTGTGGAAGTGTCGCTCACAAACACACGCGCATATGAGAGCTATACACGTACATCTGTAGTTATAATTATAACAGATAACCAACTAGTAGATTCTAGAATAGAAGCACCTAGAAGATGCAACGAGAAAATCAAAGAGTATAAAAGGCCTCAACAATAGAGGCGCTACAATCAGTTTTGATTAAGCACGCTATCTGTCGGGCAATAGTAGAGTTATTTATTGTGAAGTACTTGAATAAAGGCCATTTTGCATTATTAAATATTGGAGTTATTTATTCAACAGTTTAGTGATTCGAACTTAGCAGAAGGTTGCAAATAAGAGGATTTGCAGTAAATTTGTTACAATATTGTTGTACAAGGCGTTTGTCTAAGCTTTAGTGATTCGGCGCACATTGGGGACGAACTTTTCAAAACCACCTACATATCACAAATATAACCCGATTTTAATCTTTTTGGTACAGAAATTTTTGTAATTGAATTCTGAACACACTCACATCGCCCAATTTTTAAAATTAATTAGGAAAAAAAAAAATTTAGAAAAAAAAAAACAATTTTGCAAAATGTTCTTTAAAAAATTGTTTAAACAAATTAATTTTGCAAAACCAATGTCAATTAGCAATACCTACTATCTCTTAAAGTATATATCATTCTCTTAAGTATTAAGCAAAAATTGTATGTCACGAAAGGGATACATAAATACTAGGGCGGGTCGATTTAAAAATCGCTCATTGCTCTGTGAAAATCGTATTCTAGGGATCAAAATAAGAAACTTTGCCGAAGGAACCATACCTCTAAAACGAATTCTGATGTCCCCCCCCCCTTTGGGTCGAACTTTTGGGTAGGGGGATTTTTCAAAATTTGACCCTACGACCCAAAGGGGGGACATCAGAATTCGTTTTAGAGGTATGGTTCCTTCGGCAAAGTTTCTTATTTTGATCCCTAGAATATGATTTTCACAGAGCAATGGGTGATTTTTTTGCCTCCCCACAAATCGACCCGTATTATAATATAAAGTTCTGCAAAGAAGAGGCTATTTTGCAACAAATTGTTTAATAAACAAATTAATTTTAAGAATCAGGCGATGTGAGTCTCTTCAGAATTTAATTTACGAAAATTTCTGTGTAAACATTGTTGCAGTCGGTTGATTTTTCGAACCTGTAAATGGTTTTGAATAAAATTAGTGTTTAATCCCCAATGTGCGGCGGGCGAATCGGTTTGTTTTAGTTATATTATTTTGTTATTTTTAGTGGACTGTATATTATTGTGTTGTTTAGAGAGAGGTCGCTATGCGCCTGTTACACTTACTATGTATTCATTAGGGGCGAGCACTGGGGGCTTAAAGGTATTGGCTGCGGGTTGAGCCACCTTTTTTATATCTTTCATGAAAATGAAATGGTATATTAATTTCGTCACGAAACCCAAAATTGTAAGTCCTTAAAGGAAAATAGATAGACCCACCATTAAGTACACCGAAATAATCAGGATGAAGAGCTGAGTTGATTTAGCCATGTCCGTCTGTCCGTCTGTCCGTCTGTCTGTTTGTATGCAAACTAGTCCCTAAATTTTTGAGATATATTGATAAAATTTAGTGAGCGGGTGTATTTGGGTGTCCGATTAGACATTTGTCGGAACCGGCCGGATCGGTTCACCATAGCATATATTCTCCACGCAACCGATTTTTCAGAAAAAGAGGATTTTTTTCATATCTTCCTCAATTTAACAGATTGAAACTTCAAACTTCACCATATACTTTCGTATATTGCACGTATTGTTGTCTGAAAAAATTTATGAGATCGGTCATATATATAGTATATATCCCCCACAACCGATTGTTCAGATAAGAAACTTTTTGTAATTACTGCCCTATTTTAAGAGCTAGAGGCTTCAAATTTCAACGAATGCTTACGTATATAAGTAGTATATATTGTTGTGTAAAAAAATCATAGAGATCGATGATATATACAATATATATATGATGGTATATATAGTATATATGGGGTATTGAATCCCATTTCGACCAATTTTGAACCCGACCCCTTTAGAATTGGCTGAAAGTTTTTCTTCTTTTTCTAGCTTACGAAAGACGTTTATCAGAAGTTTTTCAAATATTTTCATCCAAAAAAACACCGTTTTTGTTTTCAAAATGCTATAACTTTTTCAAAAATTTACCGTTTAGGATCTTTTTTTTAAATTTTTTTTTTAAATGTACTTTTCGGAAAAAATTCAAAAAAATTTTTAAAGTTTTTTTTTGTAATTTTTCAGTTTTTCGAGATTTTTCGAATTTCGCCCTTTTTTTCTCATAAAAAACTTCAATCAATTCTGCAATCATCCCCACTAATCCCGGAGTGGGCCGAGAATTTTTGTTTTTTTTTTTTATTTAACTGAAAAAAAACTTTAAATTTTTTTTGTATTTTTTCCGAAAAGTACATTTAAAAACATATTTAAAAAAAAACTGATCCCAAATGGTCAATTTTTGAAAATTTATAGCATTTTGAAAACAAAAACGGTTTTTTTTTTTAAATTCATAACTTTTTTGAGTTGGATGAAAAAATTTGAAAAGCTTCTGAAAAACGTCTTTCATAAGCTAGAAAAAGAAGAAAAACTGTCAGCCAATTCTAAAGGGGTCGGGTTCAAAATTGGTCGAAATGGGATGGAATACCCCATATATAATATATATATATATATTTTTTTTTTGCAATTTCAGCCCCATTTTAACAGCTGGAAGCTTCAAATTTCACCACGTAAGAGCATATATTGATGTCTGAAAAAATCATTGAGATTGGTGGTATATAGCCCATATAAACTGTAATTTTTGCCCCTTTTTTACGGCTAGAAGCTTCAAAGTTCATCAAATTTCATCAAATAGTTACGCCTACGTCATATGTTTTTGAAATACGTGGTTCGTAGTCATAGTTTTTACACGCAGACCACAAAAAACCTGAAACTTTGCATCCTCACACAAAGTACCTACCTATTTTTTATTTTATATTTATCTTAAAAATTGTTTAGGTATGTACATCTGTTCACTATATATTTCTTATCTTATACATCCAATTATTTGGAGATTACGAACGGGATAAGATTATTGTTCAGCCCCATTCATGAAGTCTTCGGCACAGCCGAAGACAGTCCCGTTCTTACTTGTTTGCTTTGAAAAACCCCGCTTTGGGATAAAAAAATTTAAAAAATTTTAACTATGTCTGTAGAATATTTCACTAACCAGTTGAGAATTGCAAGCACACTCAATGGCTAGTGAAACAAACGAACGAAAAATGTTCATAGTTTAGGTCTTTTAAACAGCGTTGTATGGAAAATAATCAAGAAGAAGCAATCAGCTGCTGGAATAACAACACCTTGTACTGAATTCGCCTAGGATCCAGACTAAAGATCCATAAAAGCGGTTCGTAGTGTTCGAATCAGTCGTATATTGGGTTATTATGTTGGCCTTGCCTCTGTTATTATTTATCTTGCCATTTCTTCAAATTTTTTACCTTAATAGTATAAAACTAAGCCATTTATAAACTTTCATGTCAAATGAAAACAGAAAATACATCCGTAGTCACCTACCACAAACATGAATATTCAACTAAGGATCTATTTTTTGTACGTATGAATGTACGTGAGCCATTTCTACCCACGCTAAAATAAATTAGTTTCCCCGAAAAAGAAATGAAGAAATATTTGTCGAAATTGTGGAAATCCCACACTACTCGCACTACTTACTCGCATATGTAAGTATGTAACTACGTTTATATGTACGAGTAAATCGAAAAGTATAATTACCCACCCTAATTATTTTTAGGTGGGTGTTCGAAAATTAATGGAGTTTTCTTTTTATTAAGTTCCGTCATGGCATCAGAAACACGCAAATAGACAGCTGAATATTAGAGGCGTACAGTAAATTGAACAAATACTAGTCAAATACTTAAGTATCCCAACGAACACAAAAACGACGATGTTATTAATGTCGAAGTCGAGCTGAATTCGCAAAATTATATTTTCTCGTAAATAAGCTTCTGTGCCATGTCGAATTTGAGCTAATACTGTTTTCACACAGAAACTTAATGATCTCATTTCACCTTCTAATGAAATCGTAAATTTTTTGCTTTCACACAGAAGTAACTGCTCGATTAGTATGGAGGATGAAATGTCAAGCGAATAAAATGACACTGCTATATGACAGACAATCATGGCGGAACGATACAAAGTGGCAGCATGGTGACATACCTACAAACATAAAAAAATTCCGTGTCCTTGTAAATTCGATGGACAAATGTCAAAATCGTACTGCGCCGGTAGTTGATGTATCAAATCAAATAAAAAAGGTTATAATCAGCATTCGATTATCTACTAATGAAATAATTATAGATTCGAATTTTGTAGGGAAGATTGAGCTCAATAAGCGTCTTAATGTAGAAAACTGCCTTTATTATCCAATATGCCGTCTGTGTGAAAACAGTATAAGCTCGAGAAAACTAGTATTTTCTTGTGTGAACCAGTATTCGTATGACATAAGAGTAGATATTCATTCACCTCAGTGAATCTGAATCTGAATGCCAATGATTGCGACGCAAAGTGTCACGCCGTCATACTCAATCTGACCATTATGCAGTCGGGGTTACACTGAAAGCCTAAAAACTACTCACTGGAAAAAGCTACAGGCCTGCCAAAATACTGCTCTCAGAACCGCCGCGAGCTGTCTCCTTATATCCCCAGAACACCATCTACATAATGAGGCGAGAATACTCTGCATCAGGGAGAGAAATGGGATGCTAACCAAGCAGTTCCTGTTGAATACCCAGACAGATATCTGATTGATGAGCCAACACCGCCTACCGGCTTAAGGAGTCATCTCCGTGAGCATTATGAGGAAATACGGCACCTGAGAACTCAGCCGTATGAAGCAAAAAAAACACAAGCAGGTCCTCAGTGAACTCCACAAACAGGCGTAGGACCTTTATGCCAGGAATTGCCCGGTGAATCCAGTACTCAAAGAACAGTTCCCAAAACTGCACAAGCAGTTCCTCAGTGAACTCCTCAAGCAGGCGTCGGACCTTTATGCCAGGAATTGCCCGGTGAATCCAGTACTCAAAGAACAGTACCCAAAACTTGCGGAAGAGGAACGCATACTCCCCCGATCAACCCCGACATAGAAAATGTATGCCCCTCTTGCAATATGTCCCCACATGACACCAACCTCCTCTTTAATTGTAATGTGGAACCAACGCCTCTAACACCCCTTTCATTATGGTACACCCCTGTTGAAACAGCAAGTTTCTTTGGACTCCCGTTAGAGGATATTGATGACAATCTGTGATCGGTCGTACCTATTAGGTGCGGCGAAGCACTGCTACAACAACAACAAGAACATTATGCAGTCGGCTTCAGTTATTGCAAAACAGGGATAGCTGGCGTGATTTTTTACAAAACGGCCAAAATCGCATAGGCGGCTAAGCACTAATTAATGATTATGATGATATATAACATTTTTTAGTTTAAAAAAAAGCAATCCCCTTAACAGTATTCCAAAAAATCTGTATAATGAATATATAATCTAATAAATATGAACCATTTTTCCAAAAAGCTGAAATCTTTATCAGCCAATAAGCAGAAATTGCCACGAAACTGTGAAAGTAAAACATTTGAGTTTTCAAAGACATTGATATTCGACAGGGATACTAAAACTATTTGAATAGCTAACTATAGATGGCATGGCCCCAATCCGGATTCGCCGTTGTGGTTTTAGGGATGTAGCAGATTCAAAAATGATTGTATCTTGATAATTATCCTAATCAGAAAGTAAGTTCGTTCCTAATATACAAATCATGAGTACCAATCTTATTCTTGAATCTCAAAATATAGTTCTCAAATCCATCTCAAATAACCTTTTATAGCGTTCGTGTGTGATTCTCGCTAGTTCTCAAATTGAGAAAGGCGATATTCTCCAACCCGTCTTAAACAAGGTCAGAAGGGAATGGAATCGAAATACTCTTTCAGGAATTTCCCGAATCTTCTCAAGCTCTTCGGTTACATTTATTTTTAACCTGCGTATGAGTTGGGAAACATTTAACATTATATTTTGATTCCTTTCCGTTTCGGAGATGTTTGAGATATGTTGAACCAGAAACAACTGACCACCGGAAATCAGCTGATTGGTACTTTTTTAATATGATGTGACACTTTAACTTCCGGCGCAGTACGATTTTGCATTAGTCCATCTTTTTACATCAAGCGGCGTGGAGGCTGCAAAATTTCTATGACCAGGTGCAAATCCTAAGACGGTAGACTTACAAATTTGCTTAACATTCTAAAAATAAAATATTTAATGTTTACGATTGGCATACAAACCGCACCGCCTTCCGCTTCACATGCTTATAAGTTAGGCATCCTCAGTAACTGTTTGGGAATACGAGCTGCAGAAAAAACGATTGAATACGGTCTGCGTTCGTTTCCTGCGCTTGCCAGGACATGGCGCCATCTACTTGGGGCGGCAGAGTTGCCAGATCTCAAGACAGCTAATGACCTAGATCGTAGAAAACTTCTGGTATTTGCCAAAAGGACGGAGTTATTTCATAATGTTAATCTTGGTACCTAATTACGGTTTTCCCTTTGGACGTCAAACAAATTCTGGTCACCTTCAGTCTACGTAACTTTGGTATAGTAAAAATTTTTTTCGGACATAGCCTATAATGTCAGTTTTTTCGTTTTTCCATACAAATCGTATGGTGAATCTCATACAATCGGAGGTTGAAATTTAACCTCGAATACCTACTAAAAGATCTTTGTAGACCGCTCAATTTCCTATTAGAATACGTATGCCTTTTATAAAATTTTCGAAACACTTTAAAATAAAAAGCTGAAATATGCAGAGGCAATCTCCCCCTAATGTACATATATAAATTTTAGTTTGTCTTAACTTTCCTTTGTTTTTTTTTATGATTATGTTTGAGATTGGCGGCCGCCGTGGTGTGATGGTATCGTGCTCCGCCTACTGCACCGAAGATCCTGCTACGCGCCCCGGGCAAAGCAAAATTTAGTAACATTTTTGTTCAATTAGAAGTACATTTTTCTAAGCGGGGTCGCCCCTCGGCAGTGTATTTCTGCAATGAAAAGCTTATCATTGAAAGCTCGTCTGCCCTGCAGATGCCGTTCGGAGTCGGCATAAAACAAGTAACTAGGCCGCTTCTCGCCAATTTATAGGAACACTTTAAAGGAGCACGACGCAAATTAGAAGAGAGAAGCTGGGCCTAAAAATCTCTTCGGAGGCTATCGCACCTTACATTTATTTCTATTTATGTTTGAGATTAACTTATCAGCTTTACATTTCTCGAAATTTCTTAAAGGGGTGACTCTAGAATGTGTTTGTCCGATATGGATATCAAATTAAAAGTATTAATGAGCTTAGTTGTATATGTCAAGGCGTTTTCGCGGATTTCGGCCATTTTTTACACCAATACAAAGTGAGTTCAGATAAGTACGTGAACTAGGTTTAGTAAAGATATATCGATTTTTGCTCAAGTTATCGTGTTAACGGCAGAGCGGAAGGACAGACGGTCGACTGTGTATTAAAACTGGGCGTGGCTTCAACCGATTTCGCCCTTTTTCACAGAAAACAGTTATCGTCCTAGAATCTAACCTCTACAAGATTTCACAAGGATTGGTAAATTGTTGTTCGACTTATGGCATTAAAAGTATTCTAGACAAATTAAATGAAAATGGGCGGAGCCACGTCCATTTTGAAATTTTCTTTTATTTTTGTATTTTGTTGCAACATATCATTACTGGAGTTGAATGTTGACATAATTTATTTATATACTGTAAAGATATTAACTTTTTTTTTAAATTTGAATTTAAAATTTTTTTTTTTTAAAAGTGGGCGTGGTCGTTCTCCGATTTTGTTAATTTTTATTAAGCAGACATACAGTAATAAGAGTAACGTTCCTGCCAAATTTCATCATGATATCTTCAACGACTGCCAAATTACATCTTGCAAAACTTCTAAATTACCTTCTTTAAAAAGTGGGCGGTGCCACGCCCATTGTCCAAAATTTTACTAGTTTTCTATTCTGCGTCATAAGTTCAACTCACCTACCAAGTTTCACCGCTTAATCCGTATTTGGTAATGAATTATCGCACTTTTTCGATTTTTCGAAATTTTCGATATCGAAAAAGTGGGCGTGGTTATTGTCCGATATCGTTCATTTTAAATAGCAATCTGAGATGAATGCCCAGGAACCTACATACCAAATTTCATCAAGATATCTCAAAAGTTACTCAAGTTATCGTGTTAACGGGCAGACGGACGGACGGACGGACATGGCTCAATCGAATTTTTTTTCGATACTGATGATTATGATATATGGAAGTCTCTATATCTATCTCGATTCCTTATACCTGTACAAACAACAGTTATCCAATCAAACTTAATATACTCTGTGAGCTCTGCTCAACTGAGTATAAAAAGGGCGTGGCACCGACCATACAAATGGAATATTTGATACAGCATAACTCTGGAAGTGTTCATGCAAGAACATTGAAATTCAGTAAAGAGTTATATGAGATCAATTCCTAACACCACTAAGAAAGTAAGATGTGAGTAAGAAGGGGCGTGGCACCTCCCATTTCATACTGCATATCTCTGGATTTAGTAATGTTAGAATAATGAAAATTGGTAAGGACCTATATGACGTTAAGTCATAACAGCACCATTAATATATGGAATTGAAAAAAAACAATGCAAATGGGATTTTTCAGAACTATGGCTGCCGTAAAAACTTTGGTTATTTCAACATGTAAAGTTTTATTGAAAAGTTAGTATTCTTTTGGGGTTTGTTACCTTTAGGGTTGGTATTGTTGAATACGCCTGGAGGAACCGGAAAAGAACATTTCTGCTAAATTTGATATTAATTGATGTAGAGCAAAAAAGAGAAATCACTATGGCAGTTGCTTCCTTAGGTACCGCGGATATACTTTGTGTGGTGGACGTACTGCTCACTCCGCATTTAAATTACCACTGTCTGCAAACATCTGATAGGCCGATGTGCAACATAAGCAGACGGTGAGGCCAAGTGTGCGGGATGTGTGCACCATAACTCATAAACAGTCGCTGCAATTTTTAGGCCGAAACCTTAAGGATTTGAGGTGTAATGATCATCAAAGGGTGTTGCTTTCCTTTTACTTGCTGGAACAGCCGCAGATGAAGTAAATGCGTGCTTTTTCATGCAGCGACGTACAAAAATTTACTCTCTTTAGAAATATGAGAGCGCATTTTGGCGGAAACACTTCAACAGCACCTTTTGCTAAACAACTGCTTGAAATTGATTATGGCAAAATTCCTATTTCCTATTACTTTACTATCAGATTTGATTTATTTTCCTGCAAGTTTTTGCGAAATTATGACATCACCTGAAGCTTTAATAGCTAATGGGTTTTCGAAATATTGAATCTATCTTTATAAACTATAAATGGCTTCAAGAAATGGCATTTTTGACATCTTAAAATGAGGATGTTAATATCACTAGAACCGAGACAACTAATCACACTCTACAGTCGTGGAAGAATCCCAAGCTGTGCATATCCGGTTGAGTTTTTTAACTCTTTTGAGCCATCAGGAATTCCTACTCATCGACTGATATTTAAAAAAGGGCCCATAATATTTATTATACATATATATTATTCGTTATTTAGAATCTCGGCGCTTATGTAGTGGGACAAGGCCTACGCTACCTAACCTAACCTACGCGAAGGGAGTCCTGTTACAAATATGAAGGTATCATACAACAAAATTCATCAGCTGTAGCAGAAGTCAATCTTACCAACACATGTTTCACCCATGGCCAATTACGCGTAGCCTGCATATTTTTATAGAAACGTGGGGTAAAACCCACGGGCATAAGCTAGTATACTCTAAAGATATTAAATTTTTTGTTAAAATTTGACTACTAATTTTTTTTTTTTAAGTGGGCGTGTTCGTCATCCAATTTTGCTAGATTTTATTTAGCACACATTCAGTAATAGGACTAATGTTTCTGCCAAATTTCATCATGATATCTTCAACGACTGCCAAATTACAGCTTGAAAAACTTTCAAATTACCTTCTTCTAAAAGTGGGCGGTGCCACGCCCATTGTCCAAAATTTTACTAATTTTCTATTTTGTGTCATAAGGTCAACCCACTTACCAAGTGTCGTCGCTTTATCCGTCTTTGTTTATGAATTATCGCACTTTTTCGGTTTTTCGAAATTTTCGATATCGAAAAAGTGGGCGTGGTTGTAGTCCGAGTTCGTTCATTTTAAATAGCGATCTGAGATGAACCTACATACCATACTTTATCAGGATACCTCAAAATTTACGCAAGTTATCGTGTTAAGGGACAGACGGACGGGCGGATGGACGGACGGACATGGCTAAATGAATTTGTTTTTTTCGCCCAGATCATTTTAATATATAGAAGTCTATATCTATCTCGATTAGTTTATGCCGTTACGGATTACCGTTATGCGAACAAAATTAATACGCTCTGTGAGCTCTGCTCAGCTGAGTATAAAAATGTTTACTGGGTGCATAAGAATGCATGTAGATGGGAGTGAACTTGATTGTCGTAATAACTGTATTAATTAGGCAAACTGAAACGAAAAACAAGGAAAACACAACAAATGAAACCCTCCAAAAATTGTTTTCTGTATATATTTCACCGCCATTTTTGTTTTTCACTATACGCTGACTGTTGGTGCGTATGTGTAGGTATGTATGAGCGCTCTAACGGAAATTAAATTTTTCCTCTAATGAGACTCATGATTATTTAATTGAAAGCGACTAATGCAATTAGACCTCAAGCAGCAATGTACAATCATGTTCAAAGTACATACAAACAAACAAACAAACATACAAACATGTCCACGCACAAACACTCCATCCTAATTTAACCACTGAAATCGTTTGTGAATAGTAAATTATTAAAAGCTTTTGGTAATTGACAGTTAATTTAAATTTAATTAGCAATAATAAGACCTTTGGAGAAAACAGTACAGTGTGTATGTACCTACGTATCAAACAAATATTAAATTATGATTTTATTTCCAAATCTCTTTATATTCCGCATTGTACTGGGAAAATTACATTGCGTCATATGCGAGTCATGAACTACACTGGAACCAATTTCGAGGTGTCTTTCAAAGAAACTACCCACCCAGCATTTTTTGAAATTATTAATCATATTAGAGTCTTTTTCTAGTCTCCAGCATGATCAAAATAAGCATATATGCGCTCATTTTCTGATCAGAAAAGACTCCCTCGTCGGGAGAAAATGGTACCCTACGCGCGACTACGCTTGGTGAGCCTCTTTTAACCTATATTTCTAATCAGTATTTAGTCTTTTTCGAGTCGTATTTGCCATCATTTATGAGTCTTGTGGGAATCATTTTTAAGTGTGTTTTAAAGCTTTTGCGTTTCTTTCTCGAGACATTTAAGAGTCTATTTGGAATCTTATTTTAATCACTTTTTGTGATGGCTTTACATTTTGTTGTTGCTTTTTCAATAAATCATATTTCACTCATAAGAGAGAGTCGATTTCGAGTCTACTTTTGATCGCAGAATTGATTAAACAGTTTTTAGTCGTCAAAAGGAGTCGAAAATGTCTCATTGTGGTGATTTATATTTTAATCAATCTTCCATATGCTATGTGTGTATTTCGTTGTAAAGTTAATCATCATATTATCGAAAAACTATCAAATATTTATCGAAAACTTATCGTTATGTGATAAGAAAACTATCGATGTTTTATCGATATGCTACCAAAAAGTTATCGGTTTTTTATCGATTATTAATCGCACAGTTATCGTAATGCTATTGCAAAGCTTTCTTATCGGAGAGTTTAAAATTTTTTATCGGCGTGTAATTGATTTGTTAACTTGGAGATATCTGTTTTCTAGACGCACTCTTGTATGTTTAGACATCGAACTTCACCAGTACTTGGTGCTCACTATAACTTAGTTTTATAAAAACAATAACTTAGTTTTATAAAAAGATTCTTTGGATTTTTTTGTGGTTACATTGAAGGCTCTTCCAGTGTGAGACTTCTTCTTCACTTCAAAGGCTACCCAGGAAGTGAGGGTTGGATGAGGAAACGATCGAGCACGTTTTATTTGTCAAGCACTGCGCTTGCCAGGCTAAGACCCCAGCTATTAGGAGTGATAAGGCTGTCAGATCTAAAAGCAGCAAGTGGCATAGATCCTAGAGAGCCAAGAAGACGGAGTTATATATAACATCAGGACCTAGCTTTAGATAGGGTTTTTCAGTTTGGTCTTTAAAAAAACTTCTAGTTACACAACGGACTCATTCAGTCTATGTGAGGCCCTCATGAACCGGCCAGTTCAACCTAACCTAACCGTTACACCGAGGTGATACTAAATATTCTCTCTAAAGGTTTTGGTTAGTTTTATCGATGTTGATGTTCCTTTGACGGATACTAATGCGGTCGGTTCTGGTACATAACGCCGTTAAAGTTCTACTCCGACCATCTCGGAAACGATTTGATACGAATATGTTTAACTCTATAAGTCATCTAACCCCGCCTTCCGTGAAGAGCTTGGCGTAGCCAAAGTCTCGCCTGCTATACAAACAGTATTCACCACGAGAAGTTGAGATTGACAATTGAATTGCAGAAGATGTAAATTGTACTGGCAACCGCTTGAATATTTATACATGACTATAGGAGGGCCTTCCCATAGACGGGCTTACATCTCAAACTCTTTATGGAGTCAATAGTCTTTTCCCAAGTCTCTCGAAACTACTCTGAGAAAGGGAGCTTTGTGGTGCTTCGTTTTTCTACTTGTATGGCCCCAACTATCATATTGATTATGGTGCTAATTCATTTCTTCATGAGGATCATGATCCCAGTTTTCACTGTCGCCAGATGTATACTGTCATTCAGCTAAGACAGCAGCCACGACATCTGCGAAAGTCATCATGACTGTCATGGTATGTGCAAGCAAAAAATACTGTCATGCGTAGCCATTTAATATGTCAAGCAGATATGGAAGTACCCAGAAAAAGTGTTTTAGCTGGTCGAGTGAGACAACTCACCTGGCAGAGTTGAAGGCATTTTTGAAGTGCAATTTTATATCTGCTGCCATATCGGCTTTTCTTCAAGCATTTGCATCCTCAGCTTATTGAATTTTATGGTGAACATGAGCGGTGGTTGTAGCCCTTCTTGTGTCTTCGCCCTCACATCCTCAATCCTCCTATTATGTCAACAGAAACAAACTCCTAAGTGCGCCACTGGACTTCACTTATACTATATGAGGTATAATGATATTGAACATGTAGTTTTCCTGGAAAGGATGGTCTTATCCGGGATTTAATATTAAAACCATAATTGAATTAAGTTCGAAGAATAAATTACGCAACTATGCATCTACATATAATCTTGTTTTACTAATCCATATCCTCGCTAATTATAGGCACCAATATGTTTACAAAACTAAAGCAATTTATCAACAACAACTTTTCTATGTAGTGCGTACATATACAGGGCCGTATCGAATATGTTTGGCCGGTAGAAAATACAGTTTCCTTTGGCCATCGATTTTGATTTGTTTATTTGTTTAATATTTTTTTAGCTATTCTGAAAGAAGAAAAGGGTATGGCATGGTATGAGGCAGAAAGCAAGCCTGTGCAGTTTTGGCCATGGTAGAATCACCATGGTTTTGGCTGAATAATATTTGAAAGGTCTAAAATTTCAAGTACTTCAAAAAAATTATTTGATATTCAAGTTCATGCATGGAAAGCAATTTACGTGGAAGTGGTTCTGCTAGCATATTCTACGACAGGGATGCTCACCTGAAGGCGGAGGACGAGTCGAAGAAGGCCTCGCATGTAAAACAATGCTGGAGTGTACTTGGGATCCATCCTCATTGGGTATTTACAGCGATTCTACACTCAGAGAAAAACGCCGTTCTAAAATCCAGCACCACCGGACTCAACTCAAGCTTTTCATGTTCTTACTTTTTTGTTCTTGAAAAACGAACGACCTGTTCTTAAAACAACAAACTTGTTCTTGAACTGACACCATTTTCTTGAAAAACGAACGGCCGGTCTTAAAATATGAACAAATGTTCTATTAATGAGAACGATGTTCTTAAATCAAGCCCAAGAAAAAAAAAACGGTACAATTCGTGTGCACTACAATGTTAAATACACCATTTGGCAGCAGCTATAAAGCAGTTGAAGTGGCCCAGCGGCTATGATGTTGCGCTTGCGATCGTGTGGCGCGAGTTCGATCACCACCAAACTCTGAATTTTTTAAAACAATTTTTTTTTGTTCTATTTTTATAACTCTTATTTTTCGTTCAGTTCCATTCACATATCCACAGGTAATTCTCAAACTTGTTATGAAATGTTTTAAGTATATATGCAGATTACATCTTTAAATAAGAATAATTTCTCAATAAGAGAAATGTATGAGAAAATGCTTATTATGCATTTTTTCTTAAACTTTTGAATTTTAATAACAATTTTTTTGTTGTAAATATTCTTTATTTATGACAAAAATATTATTATTAATAAAAATTAAATAAATATATTTAAAAAAATACTTTCCCTCCCACCAAAGATCAAGTACGAACCGTTCTTAAATTGAGAACGAAAAATCCTAAATCAAGCCCAAGTAGTGCTTGAAATGAGCACAGAAGGTTCAAACATCAATACCAAAGTGGTCATAAAATACGAACGATGTGCTTGGAAAAACTGTTCTTAAAACAAGCCCATCGGTCACAAGTTAAGAAAAAACGTACTTAACAGACTTTTGTCAACGATTGTTCTTAATTTTGAACTTGTTTCGTTCGTTTTAGAACGATTTTTTCTCTGAGTGTAAAGACTATTCTTTATTATGGAGTCCTTAGTTGGTGGACGGCCACACAAAAAGAAAAGAAAAGAACCTACATCAAGTTGTTAATGCTAACCATAACGGGAGCCCGAAAACAGAGTTGCATTTTGTGTCATTCTGCACATTCTATGTTTTGATTTGATGACGGAGAACAAGGCGTTAACAAGCACAACAAGGCTCAGTACCTCGGGTTAGCTGGAATGCAGACCATATAAAACCGGGATAGAGAGAAGCAGACATCTACGTAGGGTACCAGGGCATATGGGAGTAGATGGGGATGAAAAAGTGGATGAGCTAGGTAAAAAGGGCGTATCCCTCCAAGATTGCACCGTAGACGTTCCAATCAGATTAGCGAAATTAAAAGAAGGCAAGGGTTGCACATGATCGGCCAAGAGGGAAAGGCGTGGACCAAAGCGCGGGACTGCAAAGTGACGCAGATCATGTGTAGGTTTTACAAACTTTGACTAAGAAAGTTACTCCTATCATTTAAAGGAGAAGACTTTAAATTGGCGCTTAACCGCCTTAGCGATTTTGGCCATTTTGGGAGCACCAAAGTAGGTCAAGTTTTCCTCCACCCGCCTCTCCAAACTCAGTGGAGGTCTCCCGCTTCCTCTGCTTCCAAACTGCGGTGTCGACTGAAATACTTTATCGATCAGAGCGTCTCCATCCATTCGCATAACATGACCTAGGCAGGGAAGCCTTTGGGTTTTTTTCGCTTCACTATCGTTATATCTGCGTAAAGCTCATACAGCTCATCATTATACCTCTTACAATACATCGGCATCACGGGCAGGACTATAAATATTCTGGAGAACTTTTTTCTCGAACACTCCAAAAGTCACCTCATTTTCTCTTGACACCGTGTAGGATTCCTAGTCATACATCGGGACAGATGACTGACTTGTGGAGCGTAATTTTTGTTCGTCCAGAGAGGACTTTACTTTTCAATTTTTTACTCAGTCCAAAGTAACATTGTTTTTTCTGTAAATGCTGGTTCCAAAATAGACGAAATCCTTCACAGTCGCGAATTTATATCAGTCAACATTGACGCGGCTGCCAAGCCGTGATTGGGCCGATTCTTTCTTGGATGAATGAAAGTACTTCGAAGATAGGTACTGTAGACTCATGATGGTTATTTTGACTGGGCACAGTCTTCTGTAGTCACATGCTTTTATATTGGGCCTATTCACTGATCGCAGATGTAAGAAGTGCGGGTTGGAAGAAGAAACGACGAGCAAGCTCTGGGTTCGTTCGCTGCCCTCGCCAAAATAAAACTATTATGATTGACACAACTATCAGATCTAGGAGCAGCAAGTAGCATTACTACTACAACACTGAGTTTGTATTAATTATAATTATTAAACGGTTTTTTTTAAGGTTGACTTGACAGGCTGGTTTGGACAGCACTTTTTTTTGGAATTGAAATTTAAGTAACTTCCCGATAAGCTACAAGCTTGAAACTTGGAATATATGTAGTTCAGAACCCGATGACAATGCAATAATAAGAAAAAATCACCGCTAGATGGCCCAAAATCGAGATATTCAAAAAATCGTATTGTGGTCCGATTTGGTCTCTATTTGGAACACATAATACATACAAAAATAGAAAGCGACCTATGAAAAAAATCACCGCTAGGTGGCGCAAGGATCGAGGTATTCACAAAAATCGTATTTGTGGTCCGATTTGGCTCATATTTGGAACACATAATATATACAAGAATAGAAAGCGACCTATGAAAAAAATCGCCGCTAGGTGGCGCTAAAATCGAAATATTCAAAAAATCGTATTGTGGTCCGATTTGGTCCATATTTGGAACACATAATACATACATGAATAGAAAGCGCCCTATGATGTCCGATTTGGCTCATATTTGGAACAAATATTACATGCAGTCCGGTAGAAGTTACACCAAAGTATTTTGGAGTTGGAGGAGGGATAAGCATACGTGGCTCAGAGTCGAGTAAAGTCTTTGGAAGGATTATGTATTGAGGACTTAGATTGTAACAAATTGTCAGGAAAGAGTTCTTGTAATAATGAATCACTAGATGAACTAAATAGAATGAGAAATAATAGGCAATTTAATAAAGACTAAAAACATTAAAATAAATTAATTTAAAAAAAATTTAAGTTAAACGGTTTTATTGAAGACAATACTTACATGAAGTAATAATAATACTAAAAGCTAGAAAATAATTAGGTAGGTCTTAGGTATTAGTCATCACACTCCTCAGCAATCTAGGGCGTTGATCAGAAAATTAAATAAAAGCATTGGACGCCTAAATTTTCTATTGATAGTCATATATAAGACCAACTGAACTTTAATCAGGTTATGCTACGCCTCACATTTTTAGAAATTTCACGCGCCCCACGCTTTTATTTAATTTTCTGATCAACGCCCTAGATTGATGAGGAGTGTGATGACTATTAACTAGGACCTACCTAATTATTTTTTAGCTTCTAGTATTATTATTACTTCATGTAAGTATTGTTTTCAATAAAACCGTTAACTTAACATTTTTTTTTATTATTTTATTTTATAACATAGGTTCTGAGCAACTTCTGATTATGCTGTGGACTTATTGAGTTTATGTGAAGTCCTCAAGTACCGGCCAGTTCAACCTAAGCTAATCGTTGTCGGCGCCGTGAGCCGAATTTCTTCGGCGCCCTTGTGCTATAGCCCAAATATATTCAGCAACTCGAAAAAGTCGCGGAAAGGGAAACTTGTTCAAGGTTCCAAATCATTGGGCCCTAATACAATATGGGCCCAAATATACATATTTACTGCAGATATAATCCTGTGATATTTGCACATTACTTTTTCCTGACAACTTCACACATAGCACTGTAGTTGTTAACAAGCGAACTAAACTTCGCAAAGTAAGTAAACCAAATGACAATAAAATGGAAATAAAAGGCGTTAAACAATGCAACAACAAAAACAATAAAACTAGAACTATTATGTTGCAACAACAAACCAAACAAATGTAACAACAATTTTAATAGCACCCCCAAAAGCAGGAGAATTGTACATTCAAGATCAAACTAAATGAACTACGAAGTCGAACTACGAGCTGACAACTCATGAAGCTGCGATTTAATGTCAACTGTCATTTAAGCAGTCGAGCTCCAGTTCCAGGCAACCATACATGCAAGCAGTGGCGGTCTCAATAGCATTGTTGTTGTAAGAAGTTTCAACTATTTATACTATTTAGTATATATGTGGTTGTTTTTGTTATTCTATTCCGTTTTTTTTTTTTTGTTTTTTTGCTTCCCTTGTGGCATTTCACTGCCATGTCGGTATGGCAATTGAGCCATGTTCGATTAATCTCCTTGATTTATATTCACGTGCTACGAGGCAACAACATTAACAAATGTCACCGTCATAGTGCGCTTTTAATTGGGCCCGAACAAAGTATGGATTGGTACCAGAATTGAGCTTTGTAGGGCGAGCTCATGGAATAATACAATGGAATGTAAAACTGCTCTGTTTAACAGGGCATATAACAACAACAATGTGTCACAGCTATGAACTCAAAGTGGGACGGAGGAAGTGGGGTAAGGAAGATAACAGCAGTGGGTTGCCTGTGACTGAGGAGTTGGTTGTTGTGTGCTCATCGGCGCATTTATCATGGCCTCCTGCTTTGACTAGTTTATTGTCAAAGGTAAACATTTATTGAATAAATGTGCTGCTTTGTGGGGAAAATAAAGTCATAAATATTGAAATTTAGCACATTTATTATGTTAATGGCGTGTTGTGATATTACTTACCATTAAAAAGAATAGAATAATATTTGTTGTTAAAAATAATGGCAATTGTCGAAATAAAATTCAAACTAGTAGACCCATGCTGGACCTTTGTTTTACCTACATAATGATAAGTGAATTTTAAAAAGTTTCTCACAATTTTCCTCTTCGCCCTCCTTTGCTTCCCCTTTTTTCCCCATTAACTTTTCTAATCCTCTTAAGTTTTCTCTCTTTTTTTTCCCACTTTTTCTTTTTTCGCTTTCCTTCAATCTATCCCTATAACTCTCTGCTATTATTGTTGTTGTTGTTGTAGCGATAAGGACACTCCCCGAAGGCCTTGGGGAGTGTTATCGATGTTGATGGTCCTTTGCGGTATGCAAATTCATTACGTTCCGGTAACAAGCACCATAAAGGTACTAGTCCGACAATCTCGGGAACGATTTGGTATGACCACATGCAACCGTCTAGGCTATCCGGAGTTCGGGCTCGCCAGAGCCCCAGCTGTTAATGAAACAGGATTTGCCACGGGTAGGTGAGGTTGACAATTGGGTTAGGGAAGCTATATATTGCGCTGGCAACCCCTTAAGAGAGTTGCGCTACACAACTCCTTGAATCCAGGGGCTGAAACTGTTATTCCTTTTATAAAACAATTCCTTGCAAAACTATTAATTTTGGACTTTAAATATATTTGGATCGAGACAAAAATTATTTTCGGATTTTTATTTTTTGATTGCGATAGAACTAGTTAAATTCGGACTTTTAAAAATAGAAGTCGGGAAATAAAAGTTGAATCCGGACTTTTATTTTTTAAAGCCAAAATAAAAGTCCCGCTTGACAACAAAGAAACGGCTTATCGGAAATAAAAAAATTTTGAATTCGGATAAGCCCTTTCTTTGTTATTAAGCGGGACTTTTGTTTTCGCCTTAAAAAATAAAAGTCCGGATTCAACTTTTATTTCTGGACTTTTATTTTTAAAAGTCCGAGTTGAAATAGTTCTATCGGACTCAAAAAATAAAAATACAGATTTTACTTTTATATTTGGACTTTTATGGAAAAAGTTCGAAAAATAAAAAGGATGTATGATTCGACATGATATTGCTATAGGGATACCTGGGAACTGAAACATTTTCACCTAGGATAATTTTTGGACCTGGACTTTCTGGACTGAAAAAAAAAAAATAATTGTTATTTTCCGTCCCTGCTTGAATTTGGTATTTTAGCCGCCTCTTACGACAAGCATACCTACTGCGGGTATATTCTAAGCCCACTGACTCGCTGTCGCTCTTTCCAGTCCTCCGTTCTCTCCTCTGCCTCTCGAAGGCAGAAAGTTTTTCTGCCATGAAAAGCTTCTCAGTGATAACTCATCCGCTTTGAAGATGCCGTTCGGAGTAGGTATAAAACATGTAGGTCCAATCCCGCCAAATTCGTAGGATAATTAAAAGGAACACGACGCAAATTGGAAGAGAAGAACGGCCTAAAATCTCTTTAGAGGTTATCGCGCCTTACATTTATTATATCAAAACAGTCCCCAATGTACAAGAATTATCAGGAAACTTCCCCAGAGTGTCAAGGAAATTATCTTAAAATATCTCTGAATGATACTGAAAACAAAACCGAACTTATTCGGACATAGCTCCAACACGTTAGACCTCAGTTAATATTACTGGAAAAACTGTTCTCAGAACGCAAGGAACGTCAATAACATTCACTTTTTTTTTCTTATATCTCGATCTGTATGGCCGACGTACCAAAAAATCATTGGTCAATTTCAAATTGAATCAAAGTTATAACGAATAACAAAAACGAGTCTGATGGATGTAGAAGATGGAATCAGGGGTGTAAATTTGCCCACATCTCCACAGTTAATACCTTTTAGCTTCGTGGAAGCAGAAAATGCTTTATGCGCTGCCCGGAATTTTCTAAACCTCCCACGGCCTGCGAAATTTCCAGTACCAGGTACCGCATTTCCAATGGGCCTGAGAGCTCCATGGCTACTCTCTCACGCTAACGGGCTAGGCACCCAGCTTCTCGTTTGCGGAGAAGTATGTATATGCCTCACATATCTGCGGTGTGACGTACTTCGTCTATATTGCCGCAGTAAAGCAGTTCGGGACTTAAAATATCCCCCATTCTATGACGATATTTACGGAAGCACGGAATTTTGTGTCATATAGAAGTTGAGCTCTTCACGTGGTCACTTCAACCATGAGCTCAGTTCAGAACATAGTCCCCTGGACCACTTTTCAGCAATACTGCTGCCCCAGGATTTGCCCGCCTCGGACCGATACTTCTCACCCTTGCGTAGCAACAGCATCTCTAGTCGCTTCTGTTCTGCTGTAGTATATTGCTTTTTTCTCTTCAGCGAAAGAATAAATAGGTATGGCTCCCACAATAACCAGCACAGCTTAACTCAGATCGTGCGGTAAGCTAAAGCGATTCGCAGCGCCCATCTGCGCTAGAATGAGGTATTGAATTCGCCCAAATTACAGCACCCTATAAGAGTATAGAATCCGAGGCTGATGTATGTAGCTTTCTTGTGCATGGCTTCAGACCTCCTAGGTTTGTCACTAATCAATTCAGGTTAGCCATACCTCTAGCCTCGCCTATCTCGTTAAGTTGCGTGCTTCATCCACCTCTTCTTACATGACCTGGTTTGGTCTAAGCTGTTTCAGCTCACAGTTTTGTGCTGTTATGACTGTCACTTCGTCATCGAAAGTGACGATGAAGATGTTCTCTGTATTTTCCAATCGAAATAATCTATCGAAACTAATATGTTAGACTTCGGGACCTAGTACCGATCCCTGGGCTACTGCTCCTGTAGTATTTATCTTTTTTTGACCTTGGTTGGTTTCGTAGCTTATACACTGGTCTCTCATTATTTCTAGAAGATGTTGTGGTATTTGAAGCACCACGTTCAATCTGGCTGAGTTTAAAGCGTTTATACATCCAGCGTGATCAGCAAGACTATCTGTGTTGTTCTGTGGCACGCTGTTATGACATCTATTGTTGAGTGCTTCCTTCGGAAACCATGCTATCGATCCTTTTTTGCTACCGTAAAGCGTTTCTGTATGAGACTCTTCATAAATTTACCTGCGGTTTCCAACATTCACAATGGGCGGTAAGGCGATGGAAACTGGAGGTTTCCTTTAACTTTTGGAATAACAGCTCTTACGCTTACCACTAGCGTCTTGTTATATACTTAATACCTTTTACTACAATTTCAAACATATAAACCTATAATCTATGTAAAAACTGACTATTTAATTACATTTTTTATTGCATTACTTGCAGAATTCATACCGAATTTTCAATTGAAAAATTTTCAACAAATTACGCCATATTTCTCATTACATGTGGAGACACTCCCATTCAGCTGCTTCCCAGATTAATTTTCATACCCATAATAACTTCCTTAGTACATTGACGTAATAAATGATCCATAAATAGCTTAACAATAGACAAACAACAACAAAGAGTAATAAATTACAACAAGTAATGCTAAAATAAATCGGAAAATTCATAAATTCATTAGAACCAAAAACAAACTCAAACATATCGATATGTAAGCACACAAATAGGGTATTGGAAAATGTCAGTATGTGAGAAGCAGAAGAAGAACAGTCATGCCTACCAATATCTCATACTTACTAAGAGCATACGTCCAAGTGAGAGATTTCTCTTGGTATTCGTAACATTTCACAAATCCTTTTGTCATTAATTTTCTAGCAATGCCAACACATCATAAACCAATCGAATCCATGAGATTATGAGCATCCTGTCATCTTTTGTTGTAGTTGCTTTTGATGTACTTGCGTGCATGGATGGGTGGATGGATGCTGTAATTTCTTTGAAAATATAGCGATGAATGTGGTTATTTGATAAATTTGCAATATTCACATTTGCTATTCACACACGTTGTATTGGATGAGAAGAGTGAAAAAAAATGTAGGGAATTCGAAAAGGAAAATCAAGATTAAAACTTTATTGCCGTTTCAGCTATGCGCGTAGCTAGTGATTTGATAAGGAATTGATGTTCAACATTCTCACAATGACGTTCCAGCATATAACGCAATACCGTTAACGTTTGTGATCGCAGATGTTTCAAAGTGCTAACAATTCCATTACTGTGGGTTCCTATGCAAGAACGAACAAATTAATTTTTATGCACAAAATTTTACAAAATTTTTATTAGGATTTTCCTTAACATTATGTGAATATCGAGAATTTCAGCGAGACAGCTTACATATTGGATAAATATGTATATCAAGGGTTATATATATGGCCATCCTCCTTGCGCCATCGACTTATGCATCAAGAACACATTAAAAGTATCTAATATCCTCGTATCAAGGCACTGAAATCAAAGATGAGAACTACAGAGCTATTGTAACCTTACCTTTTATTATATACTAATTTAACTCAAATAAAATAGACCTCTTTATTTTGAAAAGCGAGTCCGACGTATCAAAATTACTATAATGCTTGTTACAATCCAGGCACAAACAACGAAGAGCTTCGTGATTTCGAAATTCGACCTACATGCATTAGTAGCCTCATGGGAACATTAAATTTGATCTCGCTAAGTAAAAACGTGCTATTCACCGTTCCTCTCAATAATTTCACCATAAACAACACACCAAGCATTCCCTGCGACTCTCGAAAGAAGGTAGGTTTATAAACTTTAACCGACTGTTGTAAGTGGGAAGATTTCTTGTTGGATCCCATGCCAAATGACTCAAAGCAAAAATTAGGAATTGTTTTTGAACCGATTCAAGCTTGTCACGATAGATTTGATACCGCGGGTTCCAAACGATTGATCCATACTCCAATATAGGTCTCACTAAAGCAATAAAGAGAGATTTTGTAACATAGGGGTCATTAAATTCCTTAGACCATCGTTTAACAAAAGCAAGAACTCCCTTCGATCGGGTCACGCAAGTTTCAATATGAAATTTAAAGTCAAGTTTTGTGTCCAATGTAACACCCAGGTCAATAAATTTGACTTGACTTGCAGCCGGTAGTCACCAACCGTGTAATTGTGAACTTGAAATGATTTTCTACCAAAACTCATGAATTCACATTAATTGAGGTTGAGGCTCATATCATTAATATTGCACCACTTGACTAAACTATCGAGATCTTCTTGACGGTTCAATCTGTCTTCCGGAGTGAGTATAGGTTTAAAACGCTTTAGATCGTCAGCATACATCAAAATCTTGGAATGAGTTAACGCGCTTGGAAGATCATTAATAAATAGCAAAAATAGGAAAGGACCAAGGTGACTACCTTGCGGTACGCCAGAAGTAACCCTAATGAATTGCGATTCGCTATTTTTAAATAACACCTTTTGTTTCTTTCCTTTTAAGTAAGAGGAAATCCAACTCAGAAGTTGAGGTGGAAACCCTAAACCATTAATGTATGTTTGTTTAATGGTGTGTTGAGTTTATACTTATATTTAAGAATTCATGAGCTTAACACCGGCTTATAATAATTGAATTTCAATTATTATGTTTTCTAAGAGAAACTGAAAAGAAAGAAATATTTATTGGCATATTGCGATGGAACCATTTCGAAAACCGCCAACGTAATCATCATCAAGCAATTTTGTAATGTTATCAAAGGTTTCACCGGGATTCGAACCGTGAATCATCAAATGGGTCCATCGCAATATGCCAGTAAATGTTTCTTTCTTTTCAGTTTCTCTTAGAAAAAATAATAATTGAAATTCAATTATTATAAGCCGGTGTTAAGCTCATGAATTCTTAAATATAAGCCTAAACCATTAAGTTTATAGGTGAGAATAGTGTGGGAAACCTTATCGAAAGCTTTGCTGAAATCCGTGTAAATTACATCGGTATGTAGGTTATTTCTAAAGTTTCTGGAGATATGAGTAGTAAATTCCAACAGGTTCGACTCAGTTGACTTGCTTTGCAGAAGACATGCTGAGCTGGGTTAATGATAGGAGAAACTGAATGAGCTAGTTGTTTAGCTATAATGAATTCGAATAGTTTAGGTATTTCGCTAAGAGTTTTGAAATGCCTCTAGAGTTTGCAACACATGATTTACTGCCACTTTTGTACAGTGGTATAATAAAAGACTCTTTCCAGAAACAGGGAAATACACCTTGCTTTAGAGAAGCATTCAAAATATTCCTTAAGGGCCGATACAAATATTCTGCGCAACTTTTTAGAACAACAGAAGGAATGCTGTCGGGACCACTAGCATTAGAAGTTTTTAGGTTTTCTAGGTGTAAAAACACGTCGTTACAGGATACCGAAGGGGCTCGTACACCGCAAAGCTGTGGCGGGGTAAAAAGAACATTCGGTTGGACGGGCACGCAATTTTGTGCGTAGTTTGATTTAAAGAAATCAGCAAACATTTCGGCAACTGTGGCATCTTCACTTGAAACCAAGTCTTTAATTTCATGACAGATGGGAAACCAGTAGTTTTGCGTTTAGTTTTAACAAAATTGAAAAACGACTTGTGCTCCGAGGAAGGTTGCAGCTTAATCTTATTAATGTAGACTTTGTAACACTCTTTGTTCAAAGAATTATATTTATGACGTAGAATAGAATATCTGCCATAGTCATTTGGAAGTCCAGATTTTTTATTCTTAAACCAACGCATTTTCTGATTTTTTAAGCAGTTTAGTTGCTTGGTCCACCAACCAGTATTTACTGAAACTCTAACGCTATTAGTTTGGGGGATACAAGCACGGAATATGAGGTTGTTGTTGTTGTGTAAAGCACCAGTAAAATGATGAACACTCTCGTCAACATCTCCATTATAATCGGGCCAAACTATAATGGAAAGCTCATTTCTTAACTTCCTGAAGTCAGTTGTCCTAAATAAAAACCTAGCAGCAGACAAATTATTATAGGTGTTACGTTGTTTTGGAAGACAGGTTTCAGCAATTAACTCCAATGCAGTCTGATATACATCTTCAGGCAGTACCAATGGGTCAGTTCAGACTAAAGAGAATCTACAATTATCACTGACATATATTAGTTCCAAGCATTTACCAAACTTATTCAGAATGCCGTTAACCTGAAAAAGCCCACTATCTGCAAGGTTGTTTAAGAACTCGTTCAAGATTTCTCGAGAAGAACAGGGAACCAAGCAACCATCAATCATATTCCACGTGACACACGGTAAATTAAAATCACCAAGAACTATAACCATGTCAGAAGAAGTAGCCAAAGAAGTCACAGACATTATAATTGAAGCGTGTTTGTTGCATAACTGTAGGTCAAATTGCGGAAGAAGGTAGCTAATAGTAATGTATAAATGCATAGATAGGAGATGCGAACGAAGAGAAATTCGATTTCGTCAGCACATAGGCTAGCATCTACGGCGATTAAGACACCACCACCGACTTTACTTTGACGATCTTTTCTAAAAATTTCGTATCTATTACATAGAATTTCAGAGTTGAGCACATGATGTTTCAGCCAGGTTTCGGTAAATGCCAGTACCTTAAAAGTAAGGTCATGGCTGCTAAGAAAAAGATCTATTAGTTTAGTGTTCAAGCCCCTCACATTCTGGTAATAGAAGTTGCTGCCAAGGTCTACAACTAGTTTTTTGATTAATAATATTTGTAAAATTGATTTTATCAGAAGTGGACGGTGCCACGCCCATTTCAAATTTTTTTTTTTTTTTTTTTTTTCAAATATATCCCAGGCAGCATTTTTTTTAAATTTTGATCAAAAAATATTCAAATATTTTACCCCAAGATGATTAAAAACGTTCAAATTTTAAAGCATTTTCTGTTCGAAAATTAACGTATCGTCGGGAGAAAAATGTACCATAAATGTGATTATTCTTGAATAATCATTTGTGATTCATATTTCGAAATGCTTTTTGTTCATATCTGATATTATTGTAAAATTGGGCTTTAATTGTTTTAGAGTAATATTTGAATGCTTTTCACAGTCATTTTCTGATCATATTCGTGAACATATTTCAATCATTTTGGTTGAGATTTTTAAATCATTTTTGAATGCGATTATCATGCATTTATTCTTCATATCTCATACAAAATAAGATACTACATAGTAATCTTATTTCATCAGGGGAAGAAAGCATGCGGAAGTGAGCTATTTGAACCAAAGGTAATTCGCAAACAAACTAGACCAATATACACCTGCGACTACAACATCCAGCATCAGCTATGATCGTCAACATCTTAAAATACGATATGATACGGGATGTTGGAGCCATATCCAGGTACATATGTATGTCAAGAGAGTTTCACTTACCTGGGATTCAAATAGTTCACATCCTTTGTATTGTCTAACGGTTGGATTTATATTTTCTGGGAAGCCGAAGGTGGAGAAATGGTTGGGGACATCTTTTGTTAGGAGCAGTATATACATTATTTCTTGTCTTGAGGAATAAAATTTTAATATATTTTTTCTGAACTTCATGATTGAAAAAATGTGTTTATGCGAAAAAATAAGATCTTCAATGAAAAGTAAAATTTTAACAAGTATAAAATTCATTATTCAGTCAACAAAGGTTGTCAGAAAAGATTCAGAAAGCTGAATGAAAAGTGACTAAGATTTTTCATCACCTAAGTAAACACATTTGATTCAAATATGATTCCAAAATGTGATTGAAAAACTATATTTAATTTTTGATCATCAAAAGTATTCATATTTGATTATTTCTTTTGTTCAATTGTATGATAACACATTATTTAGTCAGAAAGAGTAATCAAATTGTATTGAAATGTAGGGAAATTCAAAATTTAATCACCTAAATGCTGAGTGGGATATCAAGAGTCTCAATATAAGTCCACATGTCAAATTTCAACATTCTAGGTGTATTATTTACTAAATATTCAGGTTTTTGTGTTTTCCAAAATGTTATATATATAAAAAGTGGGCGTGGTTATCGTCCGATTTCGCTAATTTTCAATCCAATCTATTCTGGGTCCATATAAGCTCGTGCACCAAATTTGGTGAAGATGTCTCAAAATTTTACTCAAGTTATCGTGTTAACGTACAGACGGACGGACGGACGGACGGACATGGCTCATTTAAATTTTATTTCGATACTGATGATTTTGATATATGGAAGTCTATATCTATCTCGATTCCTTTATACCTGTACAACCAGCCGTTACCCAATCAAAGTTAATATACTATGTGTGCATAGCACTCTGAGTATAAAAATTACAGTTTTTTACTTATAGAGTTTTTTTTAAATATTGCATTAATTGTAAGAAATAAATTTTTTAAATTGCAATACAAATATTTTTTGGTAGTAATTTGGTATATTAAAAGAGTTTAATTAACACAAGTGGGCTTTCCTGACCTTAAAAGCTGCGTAATTATCTATGAAGTGTTGGTGCTTCAATACAGAGCATGCCAAGTCCTGTAAGGCGTTCTTGTGTTGAACACGATCGATGGAAGTTATTTATCCTTGCAAGAACACTGAAGGAACGTTCAGCACTAACTACTGTAACAGGTATGGTGCAAAAAATACCTAGAGCAACACAAATGTTTGGAAAAATTGTAGCTAGATTAGGAGCACAGATAGCATTCAACAATTCAAATGGTGACAGATTCTCGTTGAAATTTGCTGAGTAAATGTGCTTCAAGTGGATCATTTCATCTCCTAAACTCTCGGAAATGTCTGAATTGTATTTGCAGACAAATTGAATTATCGTATTGAAACCTCATCCATGTATCCAAATTGGCAAATTCTTCAAATTCTTCAAATTCTTCCTGACAGCAAATCGTTCGGTAATACCTGCAATAACCGAATCAACTAACACAAAAAGGTATTGTTCTTGAAATCAGTCTCGTGATCGTCGCTGATCGTCTCGTTCTCTTCACATTCATAAAAATGTCTCTTGCGATTCCTTTTTCGAACGTCAGGAAACTTTGGTGAGATTCCCAATCCAGTGGCGACTGTTTTGCATTCGTATAAAATGTTTCCCATTGATTTCTGATCAAATTTAAATCAGAGGTCAAACTTTCTAAGTTATAAACTTCGACATCGATTGTATATCCCTGGCTTTTGAATTTTGAATTTTGAACAAAATGGAGGATAACAAAATACATTTAAATTTGCTGATGTATTGAAGAACGCCATTAACATCACCATATCGCTGTTGTTGTTGTTGTTGTAGCGATTAGGTTACTCCCCGAAGGCTTTGGGGAGTGTTATCGATGTGATGATCCTTTGTCGGATACAGATCCGATACGCTCCGGTAACACAGCACCATTAAGGTGCTGGCCCGACCATCTCGGGAACGATTTATATGGCCACATTAAACCTTCAGGCCATCCCTCCCTCCCCACCCCCAAGTTCCATGAGGAGCTTGGGGTCGCCAGAGCCTCGTCTGTTAGTGAAACGGGATTCGCCGCTCGAAGGTGAGGTTGACAATTGGGTTGGAGAAGCTATATATTGCGCTACACAACCCCTTGAATCCCTCACCATATCGCTCATTTGCTGCAACGTCGTAATAACTCAAAAACATGACTTTTGAGTTAATCACATATAAACGTACCCAATACCATGGTCTATGTTGTATAAAAAAATCTTCGTAATCAGTTAAAAATTTAGCAGGTGTTATAAAAATTAAAATATGCCTTTATATGCGCAACATATGGCAGTTAAAATCTTTGAATGGCTCTCCTGCAAAATTGTGTTTTTTGAGTTATGACGACGTTGCAGCAAATGAGCGATATGTTTTCGCCGTCAAATTTAGCCCAAATAACTCGTTTAGTGCCTGTTACAATCCTTGGCTATGATTTGCAAAAGAAAAATTTTAAAACTTAATTTCTAAATTTGGTTTCAGTAGCTATCTTCGTAGATTTAAATGTACGAATTTTCTAAGGAAAGTTACATAACAATCCGTTGAGTATTATTCAAGATTACAGATGCGAGTCAAAGTCCTCAAACAAAGATTTTCCTACCGAAATGGTTCATAGAGTCATAAGGCACAGTATAGCCTATATAGAATTTTAAAACCTAGAAAATGCGTATTGAACAGTCCAGACATGGCATAAGCCCTCTGCCCTACTAAGTGGTATATAGTAAATTACTCTACCTAAAACTTACATGCATTATATAAAACAAAAGTTTATGTTCGGCGCCGTATAAAGGCTGTCTAGATTATTCTATATCACAGCCTGGGTGGAATATAGGCATCTCTCGACTGGCGATTCATAAACGTCTTGCCTCATAACTCTTTTTTAAGAAACTCCGGCTTAGATAATGCTAGAAAAACATGACAGTAGATATTTCCTTTTGATACAGTTCTGAAATGCCTGGTGCATAAAGCAATAAACTACGATGAGGATGTAGCCGATTCAAAACCTATTACCGGCGCAGCAATTTTTACAGTTTACATTTTTATACCTTTCATGAAAATGAAATGGTATATTAATTTCGTCACGAAACCGAAAATTGTAAGTCCTTAAAGGAAAATAGATAGACCCACCATTAAGTATACCGAAATAATCAGGTTGAAGAGCTGAGTTGATTTAGCCATGTCCGTCTGTCCGTCTGTCCGTCTGTCCGTCTGTCTGTTTGTATGCAAACTAGTCCCTCAATTTTTGAGATATCTTGATAAAATTTGGTGAGCAGGTGTATTTGGGTGTCCGATTAGACATTTGTCGGAACCGACCGGATCGGACCACTATAGCATATATCCTCCATACAACCGATTTTTCAGAAAAAGAGGATTTTTGTAATATCTTACCCAATTTAACAGATTGAAGCTTCAAACTTCACCTTATACTTTCGTATATTGCACATATTGTTGCCTGAAAAAATTTATGAGATCGGTCGTATATATAGTATATATCCCCCACAACCGATTGTTCAGATAAGGAACTTTTCGTAATTACTGCCCTATTTTAAGAGCTAGAGGCTTCAAATTTCAGCGAATGCTTACGTATATAGCATATATTGTTGTCTGAAAAAATCATAAAGATCGGTGCTATATATAGTATATATATGGTGGTATATATAGTATATATATATATATATTTTCGCAAATTTTAGCCCCATTTTAACAGCTAGAAGCTTCAAATTTCACAAAATGCTTACGTGTATAGCATATATTGATGTCTGAAAAAATCATTGAGATCGGTGGTACACATAGTATATATCTCATACAACCGATTGTTCAGATAAGAAACTTTGCGCAATTTCTGCCCCGTTTTAACAGTTAGAAGCTTCAAATTTCACAAAATGCTTACGTATATAGCATATATTGTTGTCTGAAAAAATCATAGAGATCGGTCGTATATATATTATATACTTCATATAAACTGTCATTTTGACCCCTTTTTTACGGCTAGAATCTTCAAAATTCATCAAATTTCATCAAATAGTTACGTTTTCGTCATATATTTTTGAAATACGTGATTCGTAGTCATAGTTTTTACACGCAGACCACAAAAAACCAGAAACTTTGCATCCTCACACAAAGTACCTACCTGTTTTTTATTTTATATTTATCTTAAAAATCGTTAAGGTATGTAGATCTGTTCACTATATATTTCTTATCTTATACATCCGATTATTCGGAGATTACGAACGGGATAAGATTATTGTTCAGCCCCATTCATGAAAGGTATGAAGTCTTCGGCACAGCCGAAGACAGTCCCGTTCTTACTTGTTTTTAATTGGTATGGTATCGTAAAAAGATTTAACAAACTGCGATGCCTAGAATTTCTCTTGATCGCCCCCACTAATATTTTGAAATTATTCTGAGCTGGCCTAGGGGTTGAAGTTAAGCCACAACATAGGTAACTTTACCAGAAACAAATTGATTGTTGCGTCGAATATCACCCTGTCTCGGCTGTCATTTCGAAAATGTCCTATCACTGAATAGGTTGATTACGCCCTATTCCAAAATTTTATTTTTAAGCCGCCCTATCTCAGAATCCGGTTGAAGAAAGATCTATATCAAAATTTTTTTTCATAAACGCACTAATATCAAAATGTTAGGTATTTGATCTCAGATATAGGCGTTTTTCGAACTATTCTGAAAAAAAATGCATTTTCGGAACGGCAGCCTAGGTAGGGTGATATTCCACTCCGCAATCGAAATAATGATGGGTTTTTTTGGGAAGAGCTTTGTAGGCTTCTTATCGGTAACTACTGATCCCGAAAAGTTATTGTTTTACTATCGGCTCATTACCGATAACGTATTGAGTCATCAGTTTCTTATTTTACATCGATTTTATACTAAAGTTCAATTGGTGTCTGTTTAAGAAAAAACCCGATTACAAATCGATAACCCGACGGTAGCAACAATAGATGACTTTCGATATTAAATCGATAAATTTTTATTTACAAATCGATAACTTTTATATAATATAACGACAGTTTTTCAAATAACTGTTTGATAAGATATCGATAATCTCTCGATAGTAAAACTTTAATGTTTTAGTAACATATCGATAACTTTTTAATTACACATATGTATATAGCTTTTTGATAGCAAAATAACAAATCAATAATTTTTTAATAACAAATCGATAATTTTTTTAATAACATAGATAACTGTTGAATAACAAACCGACAACTGGTTACGTATTCATGTGATATCAATAACCCAGAAAAAAAAAAAAATAATGAGATGTTGAACGGACTAGATAAGTCAAGTTTTATGGATTTTGGGTCGCTGAACACAAATCGGTGGTCAGAATTGAAAATTTAGTTCTTTTTTCATTAAACAAGAGCCAGCTTTTTGTATTCTGACAACGGGTTCGATAAAAACCCGATAACTTGTCCACAAAAATAAGTTACTCAATGATAAACTTTGCTATCGGGAAGGAATTTATGAAACTTCGATAAAAAATCTATAACTCCGCTACAATTCTCGATGACAGACATATAATAAGCCGACTACTCGTCGATAGCCCAAACCGATAACTCAACGATAACAAACACTTAATGTTAACACTTTGATAACAAATATTTAATAATGATAACACGCCGTCTGGTTTTGTTTCCGGCTTCGAATTTGGCTTCCAATCTTTCTTTTCCTTTATTTTCTTTTCTTTTCACCGATGGAACTAGCTTTTATGTGAAAGATCCGAGTTCGTTTGTGCGAATATTCGCCACATCCCTAATATGTATGTAAGTAAGCAAGAATTACTTATTCACATTTGTGGTTGCATTTATGCGGGATATGAAAACATTTTTGCTGATCTAAGCATTATTTTTCTATTAAGTGAGGTAAATTTCATTTTCGCCATTTATAATGGCAAACATCATGAATTGGATTACTGGAAAACGAATCAAATACAATAACATACTTACATACGTGCACAATCAAAAGGATTTTCTCATTTGCTTTCACATTATGGGGCGTGTATAAGGATATTAGATTTTCGATAGATTACCGCATATTTATAGTCGTTGTCATAATAGACAAGACTGCGTGTGGATTGGTTCATATCTGCCCCATTTCTATAGCTATGTCTCTTCTGTGCATCATCAGTATCTAATGTGAAATCAGTAAATTCAATTTATCATGAATTTATTGAATTTATACAAACATACAGTGCTGAATGAATTCCCTCACCAAAATTTTAAATTGTTTGTAAATGCTGACTATTTGTTTTTTTTTCTTGTTTTAATTTTCATGCCAGTTGCCAATGCCGAGCAAGCGGACGTGCTTGCCAGGTTGGCAGCGGCCGAAAAGCCAATAGGACCTGAGCCCATCATGGCAATAGGGTCACATACAACAAAGGAAGAGTTTAGACAAAAAGAGGCGTGCCTCAGAGAACAAAACTGGCGCGAAAGTCCAGGATTCCGGCAGGCAAAGGCACTAATAAGAGCGTACAACCCAAAGCGATACAAAGCTATGATTAACCTCCCAAAAAGTAGCCTTAGGATTTTAACAGGCATACTCACAGGACACTGCAGGCTAAGGAGCCATATGCATAAATTGGGCATATCAACTAGTAGCCTCTGGCGATTCTGTGATCACGAACATGAGACTGCAGAACGCATCCTGATGGAATGCGATGCAGTCGCGAGAGGAAGACTTAGGATCCTAGGTTCATCGAAACTAGAAAGTAATCACATACACTCTTTGAAGCCGAGAACCATTCTGGATTTTCTCAGAGAACTCGGCTTGGATGAGGTGTTGTAAAGAGAATGAGCGCACAATAGACCAATAGGTCGCAGTGCTTAACCTTACAACATCTATCTATCTATGTCAGTTTTACGAAAACGGTTTATATAATAGTTGTTATTGAAGATTTTTGTTTATTGAAATTAATCAGCACATACATCGGCAAACTAATTACATCTAATAAGAAACGTAAGGAATGGGTTTAGCTGCAGGAAGATACAAATTATTACCTTGTATCGTCTCTCAGCTGCTGAGTTAGCAACAAGAGGAACACGTTTTAAATGACTTTAGGTAGTCACCCGGTAGATAGTATACAGTACACATTTTCATTGAATTTCAATTCGAAATGCGTTTGCAGACCCTGTCTCATGGGTGTAAACGTTAATCGCCTGGTCCATCTTTTCCGCTCCCGTTTACCAAATTTCCACCTCTATTGTAGCTCTAAGATCCCCAACGAAACGCGAGCACAGGATCAGGTAGCATGCCGCCCTGTACTGGAAGACGCTATACTACTTCGGCTGCACAATCGGCCACGAAGTGCCTCAAAGCATTGAGTATCGTTGCATTATTAACGCTATGTTCTACGACATTAGGTCTACGGGTGGGATGTGGTGGATGACATAGAGGTCTGCCGTTATGCAAAACACTTAAACCTGCATTTTTAATTCTTTAAACAAGGATTACATAATAAAGGATATGCCTGATGATCGCAGAAAAACCGAAGAACAGAGGTATGGTGCTAATAATTTGGCCTCCATTTACTGCTTTTATGGTCTCATACTGTTTCCATTGTGAAGTATCCTTCATGCAACTTAGCATGTAGCCGAGTAATCTAGTTAGGGCGGGATGTATTTCTTATACAGACATTGTTGAAACCGGAAGTCTAAGAAACACTAAAGGCATAATCCTAATATTCCATGACTTTTTCTATGTTCACAACAACCCTATTCAGTACCGAGTCTACCGATTCGCCTTTCGTATACACGTGTTGTATTGAGATTAATAGCTGTTCGTCCATTCTCGACTTTGTATACACTCCTTTTAGACTCTCAAAGGTGTTGGGTGGAAAATATGCTAAACCGACATAGGTCCATTGGCTTTTGGGTACATACAAATGACTGATCGTTCCTGCCCTTGGTGTGAAATCGAGTCGAGTGCAAGAGTGCAAGAGTGCAGCATATGAATAACAGCACCATTACCTCTGGTCTCCAAAACGATGGTCGTTCGCATGTTTGTAGCACGCTAAACAATACGACAGGCGAAACGAATATCAAAACGATAGCAGCCGACTTTACGTAAGAACGGCACGAACAGCTGCTGTGAAAGGGAAAAGCAAGCTTCAGAGTAGCATTAGCTGACGACAGCGCCATCGCAGGTACCGTTCGCAAGAAGCTCGTTCGCCAAACATAATCAGGCTGTAAATTTTATCCACCTGTCAAAGATCTTAAGCTAGTCAACGATCGTTATAGGAGTGTCTACCGATTCTTCCGCATTATTTTCCCATGTGTGCCAGTGAGTTCCTTACAGGACTCTATGCTTCAATATGACCATTCTCTGTTCAAATTTTTATAAGTCCTTGGAGTATTTCACTTCTGTTCAAAACTTTTATCCACCTTGCCGCTTTGCGAAGGCATACTATGTCCGCCCAAAGTTTTACCGCGATATTCCCTTTGCTTTGCCATTTTTTGCTTGTATTCATTCGAGCAATCTTTGCGTTCTACAAGTTGCGCTAGCTTGAAACTATTACTCATCTGCCTTCAAGAATTTCCTGCTCTTTCCTCCACCAGGGCGGCTAGGTTCTACCTCTCGATCCCTTCAGTGGGAAGGCTTTATTATATGCATTTATTATCGTCCACGCCAAAGAGGAAGCAGCCAGATATTTGTTAACAGTCAGGCTCCTTAAAGGCATTAGAATACAACTCGATAAGTCAGATATCGTACGGAGGTGTCGAGCCTCGCTAGAGTCTATAGCGAACCGCAATATCTGCCTTTGCAGGGTCCCTGCTGACAGCGATAATGAAGGGAATGAATGGTCAGAAAGGCTTCCGAAATAAACATAAGCAAGGCGGACAGTTTCCTATGAGCACCGTTGGGTAATCTCCGGACTTGCTGTAGACCGACCGGGATAATTGCTAGGTGTCAAGGTCATTATGGCCATGTTTGGATGGAAATGGAACTAGTTTCTTTCCCAAGCTAAGCAAAATTGCATTATAAGTCATTGTGCTATTGCACCGATACTCCGACGGTAGCGCATACCTACAATCTTCAGCTGCAAAAACTCTCAAGATGAAGAGGAAGCGGAGTATATTTAACACTTTCTGCCGATTTCAAACTTCCAGGACAACAAAGAATCTTCCTGGGATTTCTGCGCGCACGGGTTCTCGACAGTTTGGCACAGAGAAAGCAAGGGGTTCGTTGAGGAGGACTACCTGCTATCCCATCTCTGCGATCATCTGGCCCATCCTTTATTATACAATCCTTGTTTAAAGAATTAAAGATGCAGGCTGAGGTGCTTTGCATAACGGCAGACATGTATGTCATTCCGTAGAAAAACCGTAAAACATAGCGTTAATAATGCAACCAAACTTAATGCTTCGAGGCACTTCGTGGCAGGTCATACAGCCGAAGTAGTATACGTCATCCAGTACTGGGCGGCATGCTACCTGATCCTGTGCTCGCGTTTCGATTGGGATCTTAGAGCTACAATAGAGGTGGAAAGTTGGTTAAAGGGAGCAGAAAAGACAGACTAGGCGATAAACGTTTACGCCCATGAGATAGGGTCTGCAAACGCATTTCGAATTGAGACTGAATTAAAATGTTTACTGGGTACATTCTACAGGGTGACTGCCTAAAGTCATTCAAAACGTTTTCCTCTTGTTGGTAACTCAGCAGCTGAGAGCAGATACAAGGTAATAATTTGTATATCCCTGCACCTTACGCCATTTGGAAGAACAGGCAGGGGGAGTCCTCCAGTGGGTTTGAAGAGGCAGATGGAGGAATACTTGACTCTCCTTAGTGCTCCTAATTGGCGTCGATAGCTGGCGTGACTTGTTACCAAATGGCCCAAATGGTTAGGGCGCTTAAGCGCCAACTAATGAAGTGAAAATATTCTTTCTATTGTGTTTCGGGTAATTGAAATTAACCGCTACTAATGAAATAGTGGCAAAAATCTCATAAGAAGTTTCCGAAAGAACAACTCTAAGCTTCCATAGTAGCAAATTTAATCATTGTGCTTATTGGCTGTCGAAAAGATGGCTCCGCCAGCAAATGTGCTTAATAGCAAAAGTTGCAAGAAACATTGCTATTACTCGATTAGACACCGCTTATTGAATCTACTTGCCAATGGGAGCTGAGTATTTAGCAGGAATGATTTCATATTTTTATACTCAGTTGAGCAGAGCTCACAGAGTATATTAACTTTGATTGGATAACGGTTGGTTGTACAGGTATAAAGGAATCGAGATAGATATAGACTTCCATATATCAAAATCATCAGTATCGAAAAAAAATTCGATTGAGCCATGTCCGTCCGTCCCTCCGTCCGTTAACACGATAACTTGAGTAAATTTTGAGGTATCTTGATGAAATTTGATATATAGGTTCCTGAGCACTCGTCTCAAATTGCTATTTAAAATGAACAATATCGGACTATAACCATGCCCACTTTTTCGATATCGAATATTTCGAAAAACGGAAAAAGTGCGATAATTCATTACCAAAACGAATAAAGCGATGAAACTTGGTAGGTGAGTTGAACTTATGACGCAGAATTGAACATTAGTAAAATTTTGGACAATGGGCGTGGCACCGCCAACTTTTAAAAGAAGGTAATTTAAAACTTTTGCAAGCTGTAATTTGGCAGTCGTTGAAGATATCATGATGAAATTTGGCAGGAACGTTACACCTATTACTATATGTGTGCTTAATAAAAATTAGCAAAATCGGAGAACGACCACGCCCACTTTTAAAAAAAAAAATTTTTTTTAAGTAAAATTTTAACAAAAAATTTAATATCTTTACAGTATATAAGTAAATTATGTCAAAATTCAACTCCAGTAATGATATGGTGCAACAAAATACAAAAATAAAAGAAAATTTCAAAATGGGCGTGGCTCCGCCCTTTTTCATTTAATTTGTCTAGGATACTTTCAATCCTTGTGAAATTTGGTAGGGGCTTAGATTCTGGGACGATAACTTATTTCTGTGAAAAAGGGCGAAATCGGTTGAAGCCACGCCCAATTTGTATACACAGTCGACCGTCTGTCCTTCCGCTCGGCCGTTAACACGATAACTTGAGCAAAAATCGATATATCATTACTAAACTCAGTTCACGTACTTATCTGAACTCACTTTGTATTGGTATAAAAAATGGCCGAAATCGGACTATGACCACGCCCACTTTTTCGATATCGAAAATTACGAAAAACGAAAAAATGCCATAATTCTATACCAAATACGAAAAAAGGAATGAAACCTGGTATTTTGATTAGTTTATTGATGCAAAATATATAGCTTTAGAAAAAAACTTTGTAAAATGGTTGTGACACCTACCATATTAAGTAGAATGAAATGAAAAAGTTCTGCAGGCCGAAATCAAAAGCCCTTGGAATCTTGGCAGGAATACTATTCGTGGTATTACATATATAAATAAATTAGCGGTATCCAACAGATGATGTTCTGGGTCACCCTGGTCCACATTTTGGTCGATATCTGGAAAACACCTTCACATATACAACTACCACCACTCCCTTTTAAAAGCCTCATTAATACCTTTAATTTGATACCCATATCTTACAAACACATTCTATAGTCACCCCTGGTCCACCTTTATGGCGATATCTCGAAAAGGCGTCCACATATAGAACTAAGGCCCACTACCTCTTAAAATACTCTTTAATACCTTCCATTTGAAACCCATGTCATACAAACACATTCCAGGGTTACCCTAGGTTTATTTTGCTAAATGGTGATTTTCCCTTATTTTGTCTCCAGGTGGGTATGAAATGTTCGGTTACACCCGAACTTAGCCTTCCTTACTTGTTTTTCATATGCATCACATAGATAGGTTTGTACATACATATGTATGTGTATATGAAGACAGATAACTAATATCATAACAATACCCACTTAACGCCTTAACGGCAATCTGGTGCAATTTTCATAGGCCAAATACTCATTTTCATTGCTCCAGCTGTTGCGGCTGCTTTTCTTGCCACAAACTACTGTTATTCATACTATATATGTATGTGCATTGTACATATGAAGGTACTACTACAAGATCAAGGTTCATAACTGTCTACTGCATCACAATACATCCTCGTACATGTATTTATGCTCATTCCTTCTTTCTTTGCCACAAAAATTGTACACCATGCAACATTTTGTAGCTCATGCCATTTGTAGACCACTCATTCTTCTATTGTCTAAACTATTTTGCGCTCGTTAATGTGGAGCAATGGTGGTGGCAATTGTTTTTTTTCTTTTTTTCGTTTTTGTTGCTGTTGCCTGTCTCTGCTAACACCTTGTATTGTATTGTGTATACTTTTATTTGCTTTTCCCTTCATTGTTATTTTTGCGGTTGTGCCGCCACTAAGTAGTCAGTGATGTGGCAAGGAAAATGGCTTACATGGCGATAACAAGCGTTAACATGTGGTAACATATGTATGTGCGCCCATCCCACACTTCACCCACCCAAAAAATCCAAACAAGGCTGACAAACAGTCAGTAAATCCACATCCTTTCGTTTGTTAGCGAGTTGGCTCTAATGTTGTTGTTTTTTTGGCTCATTCGTGCATCGTTTGTTTGTTTGGATTGGTTACTTTTGACGTTTATCTCCTAGCCTTTGTGGTTTTTGTATGAATTTTCCCATTTATTTCTATTTTTGGATTTTTTTTTTTTTTTTTTTTTGTTTTTTTGATTCCGCAAAGGTTTGCTTTTTTTGGTTTAGAAAATGATGTGAAAATGTTTACTAACGAGTGGTTGAAATGGGTTTGCATCAGTTTGTGGTTATGCGATCCATTTGCGTGGATATTAAAAACGTGAGCTTGTCAAAGAAGATATAAAACGCAAATGTCGCATTTTTCTTTTAACGATGTATAGAATTGTATTTATTGAATTATGGCAACATTTGGTGATGCTCGCATCTTTTTGTTTGGAATATTAATTTTTTTGTTTTGGAGTATTAATAGATTACCAATTGATTGCTATTTATCATAGATTTGTAAAATTTGGAACAGCTGTTCTGCTGATTTGTGTGGGCGTGTCTCACTCTACTTTGTTCTACCGGAAATGGTACTTTATTAAAATACGTGAAAGCAGGCATAATTTAGTTTTAAACAAAAAACTAAAGTTCGACCGAAGTTAAGGTTCACGGCACTCGGAGCGCTTTTTTTTTCTAAAGATATAAAGATTGTTCATATGGTCCCCAACAACCGCCCAAAGTTGTTTTTTTTATGGAAATAAAAAAAATGTAAGGCGCGATAACCTCCGAAGAGATTTTAGGCCGAGCTTCTCTTCCAATTTGCGTCATACTCCTTTTAATTTTTCCTACAAATTGGCGGCACAGGAACTACCTGTTTTATGCCTACTCCGAACGGCATCTGCAAGGCAGGTGAGTTTTCACTGAAAGCTTTTTATGGCAGAAGTACACTCGGAGTGCTTGCCAAACACTGCCGAGGGGCGACCCCGCATAGAAAAATTTTCTTCTAATTGAAAAAAATTGTTTCTAAAATTTAGATGTTGGTTTTCCCGGGGCGTGAACTCAGGACTGGGGTGTATAGCGGAGCACGCTACCATCACACCACGGCGGCCGTTATATGAAAATAAAATTTGAAAAAAAAGTACTAAGTACCTACTCTTGAAGTTCAATGTCTAAACATGCAAGTATACGACTTGAAAATTAATATTTTTCTGTTAGCTAGAGCTCGCCCAGGCGTCGATGTTAAACCATAACAGAGATAGCTTTTCCATAAGCATATAATTTTACTTTTTGACAAGGGCTTAGTCGAATACTTATCGGTAACAACCGATACCAACAAGTTATTGTATTATTACTGGCTTAAGTCGACAGCGAATTTTTAACATCGAGTTATCTTTTTGTTATCGGCTCCTTATTGGTTTCTTATAAGCTCGGATTACAGATGTATTACCGATTTCATATTGAAGCGTCGATACAATGCGCCTTAATATCCTAGGCAGCCCCAGATGCTATAGCTGTATGGGAGGTGAGGAAGTTCTATTATACAACCAATTCATACTAAGCTGTCCAGGAACAATTTTCCGTCATCCCTTGTCAAATTTGGTTTCGAGACAAAATCTACAAACAGAAAACATTCGACGGTAGAATAATAAACGAACAGATAAACACAATTTCTGACACCACATTCGAGTTTTTAAAACTTGTTTACAAGAAACAAAGTAATCACACAAGTACAACAGACAAACACACAACAACAAATAAAAACAAAAAAATTAACGCACCAAAACAACAAACCCACAAAGAAGGCCAAACGACCAAAATTACGGACTTTTACCTGCCTCAGTCAGCGACACAAATCGATCAGTAAAAACCACCCTCGGTACTGAATGAGCACACTGCACATACACACAACTAAAAATCCACAAGCTTCAATTTTGACAATACCTGCTCATGTACCTACGAACTATAAATACAGGACAAACGACAACAACAGATCAGAACGAAAATGTATACTGATGATGGCACAACGCCGAAACCGGTTTGTCTCGAAACCAAATTTAAGAAGGGATGACGGAAAATCGTTCCAATATACATCAAAAACGGATAAAGAGATGGGAAAGGGAGGGAGAGGTAAAGGTAAGGAAGTGGTTACAGAAAGGGAATAATTAACGAAAACGGAAAAAGAAAGTAAAAGAAAAAAATTAGAGGTTGTAAGCGGATTATTTCGTCCTACCCGCGTTAGCTACCTCTTCGAAGACAGAGAGTCGAAGATGATATTAATTTTATACGAAATTGAAGGCGAAGACGAATTAGAGCTTAAATACGAGTGCCACGTTTCGGTAGACATCTACGACAGTCAGGAGTCAGGGACTGCTTCGCATCTTCTTCTCGGTGAAAACCGGAGTCTCAGCGTTAGCTCACTTTAGTATCACCGAATAAGCTGGAGTTTGATTGTTACCTCCCTTTAGCTCATTAACCTTTTAGTCTTTACTTTTTACTATTGTTCTCCTCTTTCTGCATTGCAGCTTTTGAGGTACATGGCTTTTCATTACTTAAACTTCCCTCTGCACTCTTTTTTGTAGATTTGGGAGTGTGGTTTCTGTTATTACGGCTAATTCACCTCAATGGGAAGTAAGAAACCACATATAAAGTTTTGGAACTATGAAAGACTGAATGCATTAAGAATAATCAAAATTTCTCTTCCATTGGCGCTGTAACACTTTCAAGTTTTTCATACAAGCTGGGAGGCCTTAAGTTTTTATGCCAATTCCGACCGGCAGCTGCTAAAGAAAACGTCTCGCTTCGAAAATAAAACAGACGAATGCTAACGTAGACCCTATCAGTGATTCCAATTAGTTTCCCAAGGGAGAGATTGTTGTTATACTTTGTTGTTAAACGACCAAAATAGTCTAGCTGGTGGCCGCCAATTTCTCATGACCACCATGAACATCTTTTGTGAAAATGTCCAGTAGAACTAGGAGTGACCACAAATGCTTAAACAAAGGCCTTCGACCTCAATTCATTTATGTGCAATACTTCGGGCTTCAGCTTGTCAACATATATATGTATCTAACTTATTAATTCTCAAAAGTAGCTGAAGTCTTGAGATGAATGCAACAAAGATTTCTGTTATGAAAATTAATATTTCAAGTCGTTAAAAATAACTCTGCTAATAAGGACGTGGATATCTTTTAATTGGCTGACTGTGAATTACTTTCAAAGCAAACCACCCTACAAAAAATCGTGCAATAAATCCCTAAAGCGAGTGGTCTGCGAATGATCTCTTTTGTCCACATTGGGGTATAATTATTGGGGTATAATTGATCCCCTATAGTCTCTTTTGGGTATATTTGGCATCAGGCAGTTTGAAATTTAAGTAGCCAATTGAAAAAACAATAAAAACCAAAGAGCAACGAAATGAATAAAATAAATAGATTAAATGTGATTGAATAACATTATTTAAAAAACATGCGGAGCTCTATGCCGAACCTAAAATACTAGAACTAGATGTTCCATTATGCGGCCGCCGTGGTGTGATGGTAGCGTGCTCCGCCTACCACACCGACTATCCTAGGTTCACACCCCGTGCAAAGGAACATCAAAATTTTAGAAACAAGTTTTTCAATTAGAAGAGAATTTTTCTAAGCGGGGTCGCCCCTCGGCAGTGTTTGGCAAGCACTCCGAGTGTACCTATTTCAGCTTCTCAGTGAAAACGCGTCTGCCTTGCAGATGCCGTTCGAAGTTGGCATGAAACAAATAGGTCCCGTCCCGCCAATTTATATAAAAATAAAAAAGGAGCACGACGCAAATTGGAAATTGTCCGACACTACCCGATTGTATACAAAAAGGGCCTGTCGGACACTTCCCATATGGGTACAAAGAGGAAATGTCAAAGTATGTCCGACAGTACCTGTAGTGGTAAAAAGAGGGCGTGTCGAACATTACAAAAAAAGGATCTGTCCGACAGTACCCGATCAGGAATAAACAGGTACAAATGTTCTCTCCATAGGACATGCTCAAACAAAAGGTACCAATTCAACCCATATAAAGAGATCTGAACTGGCTATAGTCGTATACTACTTTGCAACTCAACCCGGATTCATCCTATAGCAGTCGCATTTTTCGCAGGGCAGTTATTGATGCACATATGTATGTGTGTATGTATGTATGTATATAAGTATGTATGTTTGTACAGCTTCCTTTTTAAGCTCACTTCTTTCTACCTTTGGATTACTTAACCAATAAGATCTCAATTTTCGAAAACCGCATAAAATTTAAATTGATTCGAATCGGCATTGATTGAGAAATTTTCGATTTAATTCGTGTATATGTTTGTATATAGGTCGGATGTATGGCCGATATATGTATGTGTGTATGTTCGGTACGTAGAGGCGTTTCCTGTATAACTCGCTTATAAGCCCTTTGGAAACAAACCAGCCAAGCAAAGTTAATTTTTACACAGAAACGATCAAAGCTTTACGAATAAGGCGCAATTATCTAGAAATACAAAGTTTGTATGTACATATGTAGGTATGTATGTTGATAGGAATAATTCGACTGAATATATCCCCAACTAATAACTATGTAGACAACAGAGAAAAAATGTCTTCATATGAAAACCATACATGCAAACCTATAATTTGAACAATAACAACAAATAAATCTGCAATATCGTTTATAAAAAATAAACAAAAACAAAAGAAAATATTCAAGCTTATTCTCATACAGATAATTACGACGCTCTCAAGAAGATGAAAACAACAAATGAGGTTCCAGGTAAAAATACTGCGCGATTTCAATTGGCTTTTTTGCATGACTTTTGGGTCCTCAGGGATGAAGACTTCCGATGAAGCAAACGCATTTAAAAGTAAATTAAAAAAACAGAACATTAAATAGAAGAAATGCTTAAAACAATGCAAACAATAAAGCCAAATGGAAAAACACAGATACGCTTACAGTTGTATGTGTGTGTGTTTCGTTTGTGAAGACGCAGTAAGGCAGGCAGGTGAGTAAGGCTTAAGCCCCCATTACTGATACTTAGCATAGACTTGACTTGACTTGGCGTAAACTTGGCAACTTAGCCACGATTATACTCCACTTGGCGCATAAAATCTGGCATCATAATCAGCGTTGAAATTTATTTTTAAATAAATGTCATTTCGTATGACAAAATGTCAAAATGAAATGGAAACAAACAAATGGCATCTCAAAATGTAAACGTCACTTAGAACTTACATAGAAAATCAAAATTCAACAGACTTCTAAGTCAAGTTAAGTTTTGAGTAATCAGTAACATGCAATGTTCATTTAACAGAACTGTAAGTGACAGTTCGCAAGCCAAGTCAAGTCTATGCTAAGTATCAGTAATGGAGCCTTTAGTCAGGCAGCCTACCACTCAATCGGCCATACTGAATTCCTTACGATCAATTTTATACATAATTACAGAGCATGAAAAACATATTCTAACACATACATACATGCATACATATTTAAATATATAACTACATGCCATATACATACATATGTACATATATGCAATCAAGCATGCAAGAAGTTAGCGAGTTGACCAAGCAAGCACCCGAACAAGGCAGCCAAATAAACGAAGTTATGCGGTAGCCAATATAGGAGCAGGGGCGTTGCATTGGAATTATGTATAAGGGGTTCAAACGAAAACTTCACCTTGCAAGTTTAAAAGTTCTTAATTATTTTCATCCTAATTTTTCAACAGAATTAAAATAAGACTTACCGGATCCCAAGCAGCATTGGTTATGTACATTCAGTTCGATGACGCTAGTCAAACTTTAGCAGAACATGCTAGAAAGCCCTACTTAATGGGCAGGCCCTGTCTTATCCGAACATTGGCATGCCTATAGTCCGAAAAGAGAACCCCGCTACTCCCGGTTTCAGCGTGTGCGTTTCAATTGAATCAAATTGGCATTGAGACATAAATCCAGCGAGTTGATGTAGTGTTTCTCTAATTTAGGTGCCAACCAGAAAGGCTGTTTAACTAACACAACATGGATTACCTTTTTATGTTGCAGGAGCGCAGGTGGTCTTTGTACTAAGGACATAATTGCAGTCCTGTAGAATTTGTAGCAATATCAAGAAACCGTTTACGATCCTCAACCATTCTTTAGATGAATAGAAGAAATATGTTCAGGTTACTTGGCTAGACATGTATATTGAAGTGGTAAATAGTTTGTTAAAACAGTTGGAAATTCAGAATCTCTTACCGATTTTTAGCTAGTAGTATGCTTCTATCGTGAATTCTTGCTATAGGGCTCAACCTCACGGTGTCACAACACAACGGTCTAATTGCATGATCTATCGACCAATCACAAGGTCTTATCTTAGTTAGATATGGAACCTATCCAAGCTCCTACCATTTTAAGATTAATGGCATCCGGTTGCAAGGCAACTCCACCGCCAGATACGTGATACAATTCCACAATTTTGATACTAGTATTAAGGGTTGGGAGCAACCTTTTCAGAGGATATCCTGCATCAACCTTCTCAGCACATCGAATTGAAATGGCCGTTCGGTGAACAATAACTACTTCTACGTCATCTGTTCAAATGCTCGGCCCCTTGACCAAGCGATAAGATACAAGGTACATCTTCATTAAGTCAGCTACTAATCACATTTACTCTAGGCTCTATGCCAACATGCCAACCATTTTGCATAGCCTAACGCAGTTTCAAAATATTTCAAAAAGAAGAATCAATTGTTGTCCACAAACTCCAGGCATATATCTTTGACCTTACGTAGAAGAATCTTTGAAATATTTATGCTTAGGTTAGAATAAGTAAAGAGGCAGCTTAGCCGTGTGGGAGTACAAAGAGAAACCTTTACTGTCAACTTTCCAACAAAGTAGACCGCATTACTCCGAAGATTATGCTTTATTATCAACTTTAGCGGAGGAGAGGCTTCCTCGAAAGTGAACTCATCGCATTAAGAATGGAAGGTGGTGCTATCTGCCATATTATATTTCCGGAGAACGTTTTAAAGCTAACTTTTAGCGATATATGTATGATTTTTTGTTAGAAGTATGAACTATGTTTTTCTGGCTGCCAACTGGAGCCCAGGTGAGCCTAACCACTTCTCTGTGTATATCATGACCAGATTAAGCTATATGCGTGATTTTCTGTGCTTTGGGTTGTAATGACTGCGGCAATGTTGTTTGCGTATCCGTATCATCATAACTTAGGTTCCACAGATCAAGACCGAGAATAGATCCCAGCATGTTATTTCAAACAGTAAACGGCCGATATGATATTTTCAGTACCACTTATCTTCGGCAATTAACACAAGCTGCTGCTTTTACCCATGTCTCGCGGAACAATCCTTCCTTTAGACATGCAACATGCGTTATGCCCAATCAGCATGACCTCTGTACGCATTTTTGCAATTCTTCAATATCTTCTGCTATGATCCCATCTAGACCTGGGTCCTTATTGTTTTTCAAGATTTTTAGTGCAAGTTGTAACTCGGCTGTGGTAAATGGCGGAAGTTCTTCAAGAGCACGCTCTTCAACGCTTGATGAGACAAGATTGTTTAGCTCTTATGTGTAAATGGCAGCAATCTGCGGGTGCTTCTAATTATGTCCACCCTAGGCGATTCATGTGGCCCCTCTAGGAAACATATGATTTTGTGATTGCTGCCAGTAAAGTCTTCAAGCACTTTCAACTCGTGTACGCCTCCAGAGATACTCACACAACGTCATGGTGATATCTCGTATAATTTCTTCGCAACCTGGTCTCCGAAAGGTAATCGAGTATCCAGGGTTTATGACTGTTAGACCCAGCTTAGGCACCATATCGAGTAGCCTTCAACCTCTTGGGTTAGCCGTTGGCATTCCTCACTCAATAGCTCTTGAGTTAAAGTCACCTGCTATGATTACCGCTCCGTCTATTTCTCGGGCCGTGTCCTCGATATCATCAATCTTTTGTTGGAACTCCAGTATGATATTGCTAAGAGTTAGGTAGTAGCTGATTATTGCGGCGTGCTGGTACTGGGCTGGGCGTGGCCGGTTCCTGCTTTCTTTCCTAGTATGGAAAACCCTACTTCCAGGCGGATCCAAAGTGCACAATTTCAAATGCAGGGTTATCGCAACCGGTGTATTTTCGTTTGTGCTGCTCACATCGGCAAATATTGTTGAGATTAAATGAGCCTAAAATGAAGATTTCACGTCATTTTATTTAGCTATTAGTAATACCACTACCAGAGGACTTCTGATTTCCAATTGCAAAGTCCAACAATTCGAAAACTCATAATCAATTTAACTACTCAAAAAACCTAAGGGTCAGTGCACCCCCTATTATTGACAGGTAGTGAAGCTCTTTATGCATCCATACACGCACACATGCGCCTACACATATTTCTTCTTACGTTTGTATGTGGTATGTTATAGTGCATGTATTTATTTACACCCGAAACATGCGCGCCCAACAAACAAGATGCGATCATCATTAATTCTTTCAATACCAAAATAACCATGGCAGTAGTACAAAAACAATAACAACAAAACCGAAAGAATAAAAAATGTAAAGCCAAAAGTCAATAAAAAGTAGGCGGACAAGGGACCAAGTGTTTACCTGAAAAACGCTCCAACACCAGCGCCTACCATACGAACGAATTAGTGCATGCGATCTTCCACCATCGCACGGCCAGCGACCAACGGCAAAGAACCCCATTAAATAACCACAAACAGAAAACGAAACGCAAATGCAGTGCTTGATTGGATCTTCAATGCCAATGGGTAGTAGCCGTCTTAACACGGTTTCAATGCGATTGCGCTGCAGCCATTATAAAAGAAGAATAAAAAAAGTTACATGAAAAAAAATTTAAAAGAGGATTAAGTGCGGGCGATTGAGCGCAAATGAAAATGCAGCAAACTTCGGTTGTAGAAAACTAAAAGAACAACAACACGATCACCATTCACACTCGCATATCCTTGTATACATACATATGTATATTAGGGCGGGTCGATTTAAAAATCGCTCATTGCTCTATGAAAATCGTATTCTAGGGATCAAAATAAGAACCTTTGCCGAAGGAACCATACCTCTAAAACGAATTCTGATGCCCCCCCCCCCCCCCCTTTGGGTCGAACTTTTGGGTAGGGGCAATTTCAATTCTACCTGCTGTGTCTTGTGGTGGCTTAAAAAAACAACACAAGCATGATACCTTCATTTTTTAAAACGGTTGAATAAAAAACCCACACAACTATGTTTACGACATGCAAATGCATCACAGTGATGCCTTGGTTTTAATAATATCTAATAATTTCTAATAATTTTTTTTAATTTCTTTTCTATTACTAAGTTAAATTTATTTTTTCATTCACATATGTTCTGACTAAATAAATTTCTACAAAGAAAAATAAACTCCAAAAAGAAAAAACATAGGCATTTCAAAGTGGGATTTTTCAAAATTTGCCCCTACGAACCCAAGGGGGGGGGGGGCATCAGAATTCGTTTTAGAGGTATGGTTCCTTCGGCAAAGTTTCTTATTTTGATCCCTAGAATATGATTTTCACAGAGCAATGGGCGATTTTTTTTGCCTCCCAACAAATCGACCCGGCCTAATGTATATGTAAGTTGTGTATGCATAAAACACTAAGTTGTTGGTTATTTAATGGCAGCTCGCATGCGCAGCTATCACCACCAAATGGAAACACTCGAAACACTAGTCCATGCGATCAGCACAATTCGCGTGTATGATCATCGTCGATATATGCTGCTGGAAGAATCTGAAGGGGGACAACCATATTTGCATGTATGTATGTAGGCACAACAAAAAATCTTCAAGAACGTAAAACGTTAATTAAGATTATGAAGTCATAAGACTTGCAGACTGCAACTAACTGGTCCTCAATCGTATAAGCGGATACGTGGTTACACGAGCTGGCATGCAACAATTGGCAATTGGTTGGTCAGTGGCTGTTTGGCTGCCGATTGCCCGTTACCCGTTGCCAGTTAATCTCCGTACAAAAAGGGCTTAAATATCAACCAAAAAAGTGAAAATAAACGAAGAAATATTTGCACAAAAATGTTTATATACCTACATGGATACATACATACATATAAATGGTATGTTCAACTGCGCTAGGAAAAAATTGTGTCGTGAGCCGCTTAATGAATCAGTCTCACGTTTGCATGGATTTGTTAATGTGGCCAAGTTCAAAATCAATAATTGTAGTCGTATGGACTTGATGATATATAAATGTTGATCGCCTTTAACTAATGAGAGAATTAAAGCAGAAAACACCAGCAGACCGACTTACTTGCTAATTCTAGATGGGAAAATTGTGTCATACCAAATATTTAGCTGAAGCCTTATAGCATTTGAGAGTATAGGTCTTTAGAAACCTGTGACTGCCTTCCGTTTTCGCTTAAAAACCGCAGAAACCGTTCCTTCAGATGAGCACTATGGCTGCTGGATCAGCTACACTGTTTGAAGTCTGCTTAAGTCTTAAAAATGCCTTGAAGAAGTGTTATCGGTGTGAATAGTTTTTTTTAGTATATGAATCCTCTACGACCTGGCACTAGCCGAATTGCCTCGAACTTTTGGCATGTTTCACCATACATACAGCTGTTGTGCTAAAGCTGATTTCAAAGGTTAGATTGATAGTGAGAGATAAAAGGCGTCAAATCCGTAGATCAATCAAAGATTAGCACTTCGTTACCCTGAGCGACACCAGCAGCTTCAAGGCTTTACAATACAGTCAATTTTAAGAGAGTACGTCTGTTCATTGGAAGGCGCAAATCGCTATGGAGAGTTTAACACCACTACGACAGCCAAGCGGCTATCTAAGCTTTCAGCTCAAATAAGGTGCAATCGAGAGTGGTATAGAAGCTCCTAAGTACGCTTGTAATTGCATCGAACTATTTTAAGATATGATTATAATCTTGGTCCCGGCTGGTAGTAGCAAAGAGGATAAATTAAACAAGACACTTCAGGTCATCTGTTTGATATTAAAAATTGGTTGCTGCGCGCTATTATGGGTTTTGACAGGTACACTCAGACATTCGTTCTAAAACGAATGAAACAAGTTCAAAATTAAGAACATCCGTTGACAAAAGTCTGTTAAGTACGTTTTTTCTTAACTCGTGACCGATGGGCTTGTTTTAAGAACAGTTTTTCCAAGCACATCGTTCGTATTTTATGACCAGTTTGGTATCGATGTGTGAACCTTCTGTGCTCATTTCAAACACTACTTGGGGCTTGATTTAAGATTTTGCGTTCTCACGCTTCGAGAACGTTTTGTGGTCGTTTTAACAGTTTTCGGTCTCAATTCAAGAATGGTTTGTGCTTGATCATTGGTGGGAGGAAGGTAATTTTTTATATTTATATTATTTATTTATTTTTTATTAATAAATAATTTTTTTGTTATTAATAAAAAATATTAATAACAAAAAAACTATTATTAAAAGCCAAAAGTTCGAAAAAACGCATAATATGCATTTGTTCATATATTTCTCTTATCGAGAAATTTTTATTATTTGATGATGCAATCTGAATATATATTTAAAACATTTCATAACAAGTCGCCTGGTTAAATGATTGTTGTATGTGAAAATTGGGCCAAACTGAGCTAATAATACAATTATACTAATCTTACCAAGATCTTTCTAATGCATTTATCAGTTTTTTAATATCTCCTTTAGTTTTCGCGATATTCGGTAAAATTTTGTCGTATATGCCAGGTCACAAGCGCTTTAGTAGCATTTTGTCGTATAATTTTAAAGTTTCCGCACATGCGACAATTTTTCATAGAGATTGAATGAAAATAATTCTTAATAAAAAATTGTTGTATGTGCGAAATCAGCTAACACATGCAACAAAGTTTGAATCTTGCTTAGTAAAAATATGTCGTATGTATTATTGAAAATGCATTGAGCGTAATAGTGTTAGTGTTAATCGCGATGTCGAGGCGTGCGGATGAATTTCCTGCACCTTATGTGCCGCAAGAAATTTACGAGTAAGTATTTCGTTTGAAATTAATAGTACCTATTAATTAAAAAAAAAATCAATCTAGCCTGGAAAACGAAGTTCTTGCGATGGGACTGACTTTTCTTCAGATGATTTAGAAAATAAATCCTCGTTAAAAAAGTACTACGAAACGGCATGTAGCGCACTAAAGAAGTGCCCGAAAAAAATGGAAGTGTGTTACGTAAGTTGCCATCGGATTATAGCAGCGGTTGTAAGTAATTTTGCGTTTAATTTTACTTCCCGTTCTAAAGTTCTTACTTTTAAATTTCCAATTAAATATTTTCAGCTAAAAAAGAAAACGAAACACTGAATTGCGGAAGCAAAATATACGAAAGAGCCTTCACTATCGTGGATTGCCTTTTGTTAACAGTAAAGGATCGGAAAGGCCAGGAAGAACCATTGGTTCCGGATGCGCTAAATCGTGCTTTTACATGTGTACAACTAAAATATGCCCAGATGAAAGGAAGAGTATTCATTCCCGTTTCTGGAGCTTAAACTCATTTGAGAAGCAAATATTTTATGGTAATTTTGTAAAGAAGACATCAGTTAAGCGCAGAAGAGCAAACTCCAAGAATCAGGATGAACCAAGAAAAAAAAGTAGATTTCATTTTTATTTTAAACCAAACAACAAAACCGTGTAAGTGTGCATAAAGTATTTCTTAAATACTCTAGGAATTTCTGATCGAGTTATTTATTATTTTTTTGCGAAGCATTATGAAGTTAATACTGTAGAGTCGCAATCGAAACTTAAAAATTATGGAAAAAAAAACCTACAGAGGAAAGTCGAATTATAGGGGTAAAAAATCACACATCAAGCTTCCCGACGGTCGACCCGCATTACTTCAGATCAAATACTTCAAGAAAATATGTATGACTTTTATAAAATCTCTATTAGTAACCTAGTTAGTATAGATGTCTATAGGAAAGTATTTAATACGAGCTTTAATTTATCTTTCTACGCACCAAGAAAGGATATTTGTGATAAGTGTAACATTTTTAAAGTAAATGTGGGTAAAGTATCTGAAGCCGAGATTCAACTACATCAAAATCATTTGGACGAAAAAATATTTACCAAAGCGGAACGCGATACCGATCTTCAAAATATTGATAATAATTCCCCAGTATTAATATATGATTTAGAAAATGTATTTACCCTTCGGAAAATGTATGCGTCTAGTTTTTATTATAGACGTAAACTGTCCGTATACAATCTTACTGGTACCCTTGTTATTCCCGGTCACGCAAAAGTTACAAACTGTGCTTTATGGAACGAAACTTTGAACGGACGCAGTGGAAATGATATTGCCAGTGCCTTAATTAAAATATTAAAAAAGGTTGTCGCTGACCATCTTAATTTGAACAGCATTACACTTTGGAGTGATTCATGCGTTCCACAAAATAGAAATCGTGTAACTTCAACTGCATTACATCAATTTATTCATGACAATCCAGAGATAGAAAAGTTAAGCAAAAACTTAGTGAGCCAGGGCATTCAAGCTTACAGGAAGTTGAATGCGTTCATAGTGCCATTGGGAAAGGTTTTTGCGGAACCTGGAAATTCCAAGCCAAATTTCTTTAATAAGACTGCATAAGAACATGACTTTCCCAAATATAAAATTAAGCATATTACAAATGTCTGAATTAGACTTCAAATGTTATTTCATTAAATCAGAAAATTTGAATTTCAAAGACGTCCAATTTTTGTTTATAATTGGTGTTAAGACATCATTTAAACAAGTAAACTATAGTACCGTAGATCTAAGAAAAAATAAAACTAGATACTCAAATATTTTAAGTATGTGGAGACAAGAACATAAGCTTGTTCCCAAAAAAGAACTTGATTTGAATAAAATTAAGGACTTAAAAAGTTGCATTCCATTTTTGGAAAGAGAAGAAGACAAATTTTTTTATAGAACCATATTAAAAATGTAATTAAAATGCGATCTCATCTATATGTATCTACTTTATATTATTTTTAACGTTAATTTGTTAAGTTTTTTTTTTTTGTACTGAAGCTAAATTGAAATCCTTTGTTTACTCGAATTGGATAAACTATTTTTTTTATGTCTACTTTAATGTTGTTGTTATACGTATATAATGTATTTTTACTTTAAATAAAGCTGAACAAAACGTTTTCATTCACGTAATTTTTACAAATGCTGGCAGTAATTTGTCGCATGTGCATGGAACGACCACTACCATGTTGTGAAATGTAATAAAATAAATGTTTCATTGTTTGTGTAAAATTGGTTCCTGTCTTAAATTTTGGTATTTCCTTAAGCTAGAAACAACATATACAATTTTCAAGAAAATTTACCGTGGCGTTTTCGAGAAAACGCGTTTTAAACTTCAATCGCATTTTCCCAAAAGTCGTCAAATGTAACATACAGCAATCATTTAACCAGGCGACGATATGTGAATGGAACTAAACGAAAAATAAGAGTTAAAAAAATAGAATATAAAAAAATGTTTTAAAAAACTTTATAGTTTGACGGTGATCGAACTCGCCCCACACGATCGCAACCACGACATCATAGCCGCTGGGCTACTACAACTGCTTGGTAGCTCGTGCCAAATGTTGTACTTAACCTTGTAGTGCACGTGAATTGTACCGTTTCTTAATTTAAGAACATCGTTCTCATTAATAGATCATTCGTTCATATTTTATGACCAGCCGTTCTCTTTTCAAGAACATGGTTCTCAGTTCAAGATCAAGGTTATTGTTTTAAGAACAGGTCGTTCGTTTTTCAAGAACAAAAAAATAAGAACATGAAAAGCTTGAATTGAGTCCGGTGGTGCTGGATTTTAGAACGGCGTTTTTCTCGGAGTGTAGCTTTCCACTTTTCGTTATGGTTTCACCGAGAGTTTTCTGTTTTTTTCTTAAGGCTTTCCATGACATCTTCTCTCGACACCGTCCATGTTTCCGAGACATGCATCAACACACGTATTTTAGGCGACCACTAACATAGATAACACTCCCCAGAGTCTTCGGGGAGTATCCTTATCGCTACAACATCAACAAGAACAACAACAACAGTCATTCTCCTTTTCAGCTGTTATGGCAGATGATAATTCTATTATATTTTTTTATTTGATTAATTTGAAAAGGGAGAATAAACTACTTGATAACACAGTGGATATTTTAGCGTATGACTACGACTTCTACCTACCCATCTATACATTTAAAATGTAGCCGAAATCGACCGCTTTTTTTTAATTACGTTCTATTTCAACAGCACACAAATTTCTGGCTTCCTTTTAGAATTTGGAGTAAGTTTTCTTTGTTCCTTGAAAATGTTGACGAATGATGAAGCTCTTAATATCAACCGGATCTCCCTAATTATTTAACGCTGCTACCAAAATAATAGTAAGTTTTGTTTTCAAGTCAATTTTCTATTTTCTAAGCAATTTCTTGGAATACAAGTTATCCTCGAACCCTAATGACTAACCGCTTTCATCTCTTCCTCACCTTAGACTGCACAAGTGCAAAATCGTGAAATCAACGTTGTCTGAAATATTTTTTTATTCAACCCATCCAATCACGATGACTGCCTCTACCTACATGTGCTTGAACATAGCCGTACATTCTGCCTACCGTCCACTGATCCTTTGCACACAATGCCAATCTTTATGTACGACGGACAGAGTTGATTCGCACAGACGACAACTTGATTTCTGCACAACAATAACAAGATTAAATTATTTAATTTTTTGCCTCATTTGCGCCGCTCAGTTTGTGGCGGTGACTTTTGTATATTTAGTAGCATTGTCGTTGATGTTGTCCTGTCGTTCGACAAACCAAAATAAGTTGCGCAAATAACATTAAATATATATATATATATATATATATTATTGCAACAAAAACTAGTCTACTTACTGATCATCGGTCTACTGTATATTAAACGAATGAGATTCTACTTAATGACCAAAGCACACCGGGACCAATGCACTACTTTCGTCGTACTCGCCGAACTAAAGTCGTAATTATGAAGCAATGAAATCAACACTAAGCCCTTGAAATATCAGCATGTGACTGGAACTGAGTTTACGAGGTTTGGCCAAAAGGTTTTAGATAAATTTAAGTGAAACCGAGTGGGGTTGGGTTTCGAAAGTAAAATTGTTTATGGATTTTGGCTGTATGTACGATTTTGTTTAGCTTTCATTCAATGTTGTGGTGAATGTTAGCATCACTATGGTGCTAGTAAATAATCAAAACAACAAAAACAGCAAGCAGACACACTTATGTACAAGGCAAAGAATAATATTCCATACACATAACCAGCATCTTGAAGCAGAGAGATTGTTTCACATACATATATATACAAAATTGCCTGATGATGATTACGTTGGCGGTTTTCGAAATGGGTCCATCGCAATATGCCAGTAAATGTTTCTTTCTTTTCAGTTTCTCTTAGAAAACATAATAATTGAAATTTAATTATTATAAGCCGGTATTAAGCTCATGAATTCTTAAATATAAGTTTAAAGATTTTTTGTTTCGACAGAGTACTTCTGAACGAAACCTGGGGGACTTCGGAGACCCACTGGCGATATATAAGCGACTTTAGAACAGACAGGCTCCAAGGCAGATGGCCAGCCAAAATCAGTGGGCTTACCAATGCTCATTTATCCCTGCTAAATATGTTTTCACAGGGCGCTGCATAATGGAAGTCCATCTCGTGCAATCAAACATGCTGGATACCACATCTTCCTGCAGTTACGTGATGGAAGAAAGTAGGAAGAGGTAAGGTACCCCTGTATTGCCATCTTCTGATCTCCGGCGAATTTATTTAAGGACGGTTCTAAGTAATTAAAGCTGGAGTCAACGTTCTATTGCGTGGTATCACAACGGCCCTTTAATGCTCGCGAAAACTTTTGTATTTTAATTGAGCTAAGCTAAGTTAGTGTGTGTAAGTTCCTGGGCACTCATCTCAGATTTCTATTTAAAATTAACGAAATCGGACTATAACCACGCCCACTTTTTCGATATCGAAAATTTCGAAAAACCGAAAAAGTGCGATAATTCATTAAGAAAGACGGATAAAGCGATGAAACTTGGTAGGTTGGTTGACCATATGACGCAGGTTAGAAAATTAGTAAAATATTGTACAATGGGCGTGGAACCGCCTACTTTGAAAAGAAGGTAATTTATAAGTTTTGCAAGCTGTAATTTGGCAGCTGAGTATGTAATGTTCGCTTACATCCGAACTTAGCCTTCCTTACTTGTTCAACTTGTTATCGAAAAGTTTTAATATTACTATCGATAACAAATGTAATCGCTGAATTACTGAGTTCCTATCGACGAGTTATCTCTTTGTAAACGATTTTTATCGAAAAGTTATCGATTTTTTTGTCGGTTATTTATAGAAAAGTTATCGACAAGTTTATGATTTCGATAAAAAAGTTATCGACATGTTATCGAAAAGTTATCAATTCACAATCGAAAAGTATCGATTTGTTATGGAAGTGTAACCAATTTGTTGTAGGCGTGTTATCGATTTGTTATCGAATGTTTTTTAAGAGTTTCGAAAGAAACTTTAAAACTCGATACTTTTTGGTCGTACCTCGTAATAATGCAATTTAGTAGCTACATATATCGGTCAGTTTCAGGAGGGAAATTGAAGTTTTCATGCTTTTAAATTGGGATTTTATGCATGACATGTTGAGCTTTTAAGGCTTTCACAATGAAAGACAAAAACTAGTTGCACATACGCGGTTGAAGGAGGTAGGTGACAACAGAGTGCTGATGAAGATCAGTGCAACCAATGCAGGCAAGGAACGCTATGCCGAAAGTGTAGAATTTAAGTATGTGCAAATATATACTTGTAGCAAGTTTAATTGTAGGTATGTGTAAATTTAGCTTATGTAGTAGCAACTTGGTCAACTTAATGATGAGATCTTCTCTGCCTGCCATGCCATGCTAATTTATCTGTCGTTAGCGGTGAGGGGTGTGTATGCGTTATATGTACGAAAGTTCGTTCCGCCTTATTTTGATGTTAATTAAAGCATTCGCGGCGACGACAAACGACATCCGACTATAGGGATATCTATGCTGACGTTGGAGAACTTTGAAGACGACAGCTAAAGCGGCCATATTGCTGTCCAAAGGCGACATTTCGACATCTACGTTTGGTTAAGTGCATTTCCCAATTTAGCTGTGCCCGTTTCGGAGACTTGTCGGTAGTTGATTGCGCATGCGTAGCACAGCTTCACATAAATGCAACGATAAAGTTGTAAAGATATGAATCTAAAATGGTGAAAAAAAGTCAAGTGAATGAAGACGCTTGCACTCATGGAATGTCAGACGAATATTACTTACTATATTTTATAGGACTAATTCCATATTTGTAGCGCTGAAGTGTCTAATTGCTAAAGAGAAGTAGGTATATTATAGTTATGGACTTTTTACTAAAAAGAAAAATATTTAAGAGAATATTGATGGGAATGCATTTAAATGATTTTTCTCAGGTTTTCGCGTAGCCAGCAAAAAAAAAATATATATAAACGCCGGAGGGCGTTCATAGTTCTAATTATCATAATTCCAAGGGAAATTTTGAAACTTTTTTAGTTATTATACAATAGGTGAGTTAATCCACAGTTTTTTTAGAATTTCTACTTAGAGCTGCTAATGTAATAATTACCTGCGTCGCGGACCTCTACTCGAAAAGGTCTCGTTTTCTCCTGATAGGATTTGTGTTATATAAGGAGCATAGCAACTAACCCAAGGAGGCACGGCGTGTGAGCTGATGCTGCTATTAATCGACGATCACATGACTTAAAAAAGGCCAGCCGATGTCCAATTACTGCCGACGTTTGCTGGAAGGACTACCACAATTTAAAACTTGTTTATTCTTAATATTTTTAAAGTTATTGAAAAAGGTCTCCCTGAAGAACACGCAATATGGTGGAGACCTAAGATGCTCCACAAACGAAACGATACCATTATGCTGCGTTAAAAATGAAAATTAACTTAGCGAAATGATTTCGTTTCGTTTCGCCGCTTTGATAGACATTTTTTGATGAACGTCAAATTTATCGTTACGATGCATCTTTGGTGGAAACGCGTGAAATGATAAAGGAAAAATTCAATATTATATAACTACCGGTGAAGTTTTTCTCGAATACTCCAAGAGTCATCACATTTTCTCTCGCCACTGCACATGATTTCGAACTATACTTCCGGACAGGTATGATGGGAGATTTGAAAATCGTGATTTTTATTCTTAGAGTGATTTAAGTTGATCCCTCATTTTTGGAGGCTCCTTATGTGAAACTTTGTTGGGTTCAAATGGTTTGGAGCTGCGCAAAAACCCGTCACGGAACTAAGAAAATATTATAAATTTATATAGCGAGCCACTTGATGCAAGATCGAAACCCGCTTGCAGCCGCATCTTTTAACGAACAGACGCTAAAAACTTCGACGGTTCCAAAAGCCGAACAAATTGAAAAGGTCGTCGAGGCGCTCTCTCCGAGGACATTTGAGTCGGGGTTTAACATGGTCGAACTGAATAACTCGATTTCCGCAAGATCAACGGCTTGCTTCGTAAACCTAAAACAAAACCGCATTTCCCAGCTGATGCTGCATGTCTAGCAAGTGACATTGATCTTGTGCGATGGCTTAACCCGCAAGACCCCACATCGAGGTCTAGATACGGAAATGCATTTCAAAAATTGTAACCTCTCTATGGGTCTGATAAACTCTGGTCAGCGGTGACGGCAAACATCAATCGCCAAATTCAAATCAATTTGTAGGACCAGAAACACTGCACGGACACTTTTTGTCACCCATTTATAATGCATATTTCAAAAGAACAAACCGGACTATGCTAGTTGTACTCGACCTATCAAAAGTTTTTGCCACGGTCAACAATGGCAGCCCACAACACACAGAGGAGTCATCTCTACCACCAGGTCGAAGGAGGCGGACCACTAACCGCCTGAATGGCAGTTATGCATCTGGGCGAATTAATCAAAGTCTGCCCCAGGATAGTGTTCTAGCCGCACTTCTGTTTAATTTCTACATCTAAACTTCCTTCTCTACCAGTAGGAGTTACTATAGTCTCTTATCCAGAGGATTGCACTATAAGAGTAAAGGGTACGTACGAGACGATCTCTGCTCCAAAATAAACAGTTATCTTCCTTGTCTCCTCGACTTTTTCGCGTCAAATAACCTGACACTGTCACCGATTAATTCAACATCCATATTGCTCACGACGTAGATCTTGTAGATTACACAAAAATAGGAAATCCACAATCCAAGGACGTCGTAACGCTACCAATTCATGAACAGCCAAAGCATTCAGGTGTTATGTACGAACATCATTACACATGCATCCACAATTACCCAAAAAAGTACAAAGTCGCAACAAACTTCTTTTTCTTCTCCTTCTTGTAGCGATAGTGGCACGCCTCGAAGGTTTTAGATCCGATATAGATCAGATACGCCCTGGTAATAAGCACCATTAAGTTACTAGCCTGACCTTCTCGGGAACGGTTTAATATGACCACATTGAACATTATAGGCTATCCCGTCCCCCATATTCTACTTCCATGTGGAACTTACGATCACCAGAGCCTCGTCTGCTAAATATGTATATGTATGTACCCCTCGAGTAGGCGAGGTTGACAGTTGCATTGGGGAAGCTATGAAGCTTTGTATTGCGCTTAAAAGCACGTCGAATCCCGCAACAAAATCCTCAAGTCACCTGCTGGCAGCAATTAGAAAAAATATGAAAATACACTGCTGACGGCATATAAAACAATTGCAATGCCGATCTTGTACTAAGCGTCGGCAATGTGGGCTCTCGATCTACAAAAGACCAGCTGGAGAAAGTTACAGACCTGCCCAAATTCTGCACTCAAAACTACCACGGAGTTTCTGCTGACTAAGTCTGAAGACCACAGACATTGCGAGGTGAAAAAACTGCCTGTTACAGAGCGCAAAGAGATGTAGTTCCTAAATCATTCCCAAGCGGGGAATCCCTACAGAGAGCTGCTTGACGTAACCGTACTTCCTGCAAAGATATGAATACATCTCCGTAATCAGTGTTATGAGTTTTGGCCACACATACACAGCCTTTTGTTCCAGAGCAACATGCGCTGGCCCAGTTAAGCGCGTTGTTAAAACTGCATGTTCAGACATTGCAGCAGAAAAAGGGATACTTCACAAGCAAGGAGTAGCATGTCACCGCGGGTCAACTTCGATTTGGATTCTGTAACTAGTTAAACACCTAATCCATAATCTTTCACTGCATAATTGATGTATATCATGCATGATAGTTAACTTGGACTTCCGTTAGACGACTTTTCTGACAATTTCTTGTGTGGTCGCGCTACAGAGACTGCTGGCCTTGCGGTAAAGGAGAAGAATGTCGAGATATTTATTCTTCAAAATTTTCGAAGTAAAAAAGTTAAAAAAAATATACTACAGCCATTTTCGAATCCAAATCATTTACCATTAAAAGGCTCTTCATATACCGCCAACAACAGCTGCCATTTACAAGAACATATGTTGTTCTACCATTTTTTGTTGCTGTCCAGTCGTTATCCGTTCAATAAATATCCTTAAAATGCGTAAGGCCATCTTTCAAATGCGATTTTGGTTCTCCAAACAATTTCGTTCATTACTTTTCTTGCATGCCAATATGCAGCAGATGTTTTCGCTTGTTGTTTAAGAAAGACAAAGTGCAGCAAAAAACGCCGAACTAAATTATGAAAATAAAAACAACAAATTTTATATTATGCCATATACAAAGCGATAATAAAAAGTTACTGCAAAACTGCCAACAAAATGGCATTTAAATTGCACATAAATTACAATTTTTGCAACCAAAAAAAAAATTATAATAAAAATATAGCGACGCAACAACAACAAAGTGAAATATTAATAAATGCACATTTATTATACGTTTTTATGTTACAGCAAAAAACTTAAATTTTGTTGTTTTTTTTTTTTTTTTTATTTGATTGTTCGCAACATATTTCGCTTTATTCAAAAACACATGTTGCTGACTTTCTCTGCAACAAAAAAAAAAATGTTGCTTGAGTTCGTTTTTTAAGCTTTTTTCTTTGGCCACAATTTAGTAAATTGCTTTAAATGAACCACAAATGTGGTAAAACTATAAAAAGTGCAAAAATTGTTTTTATGCACTTTTTCGGTGTAATGCAACTTTATTTCGCAAAGGAGTTGTTACAAATTTGACTTTGTGGTTGGGCATTCACTTCAAAGTTTTACTCGCGCAACCGCAAATTCAAGCAACTACAATATATGATGAGTGTAAGGGATTTTATTCATCAGAGAAAACAGGAAGTAGAACAAACTCCAATAGTAGTGTTCACACATACACGGTTAGAAATTGGAGCCTAAATTTTAAACAAATCATAGATGTTTATACCCAGCTGTACAAATAAATGGCTCTTGTCAATTCAATTTAAGTAAATCATAGATTATAGAGCGATGATCCCTGCTGCGATTAAGGCCCGATCGATTGTACGTGATGGTGAGCCCAAGAATTGAATCCTTCTCAAATATGGACCGCACTCTGAACATACTTGGCAACCAAGTGCACTAATTGGCCTAGAGAAGTTATTGGAGGCGTACAAACATCACAGTATTGAATTCGAGATTGTGGAAAAGGTCATTGTGCACGTGCTCCAAAAAAAGCCTTATAAAACGGAGCCACTGCATTTTCTTGAACTGCTATCTTGGGATAGGTACTTGACCTCTGTTCTTCCCTAATTGGTCTCGAAATAGTTTCGAATACAATCTCGAAATACCAGATATATTCCATAATAAAATCCTTCCAATATGAATCTAGAACAGCCCGAAATCCCTTCGAAAACATTCCCGAAATGGTCAGCAACATACCCGAAATAATCTCGAAAGTAATTTTAAAATTTCATGCACATAGTGAAGAAGTGGTATCAGTGATATTCTAACGAAATCAAGAAAGAAACTGATCCATCTCAACTGAGAATCCCGAGAAAATCTCGGTCACAATCCCTAAACAGTCGCTGAAAAACTTCAGCTTCTAACTTTCGGATTGTAATCATATCGGGATGATTTTCGGAATCATTACGGAACTTTATCTAGATTGACTGAAGACTAAAAAACTTGAAATATCCCCTAAAATAATCCCAAACCCCTTCTAAAATAGTCCTGAGTTAATCTAGAAAAAGTCCCGTATTGATTCCGAAAATCATTCCAAAATGATCCCAATCGGAAAGTTATCCCGAAATGGTCAAACATTATCCAGGAATCGCCCCAAAACGGTCCTGAAACAACTCCGACAAATAACGCGACAATAGTTCAGAAATGATCCCGAAATTATCCTTTAAGTAGTCCGAAAACTGATAACTTTTATGGTTTAAAATTTAATTTCTACGTACTCATTTTCACAAAAAACAATCTAACTTGTTACAAATTTGGTTTGGTCATATATCTTCAGTCACAAGAAATACTCCTTTTACATGGGAGCTAAGCGATTATTGCTTGTAACCACAGCTAAGTAGCACAAAAAAGGTTTCAGTTGAGGCTCCACTTTCAGCCTATTTTTCCTCCTACTTTCTCTCCTTTTCGCTCTCTGCCATACCTCTTACACTTCCTCTGCCTTGCCCTTTAGCTCACCCTCCCTTTCCCACTTCTGCACTTTCATTCCCAAAAGTGTTTCTTTTCCTCTTTTTTTTTTTGCTCTCCATAGTGCCCCTTAATCCCCTACAACTTTTCTTTTCCATTCCCCACTCAATTTCCGGTTTCCACTTTCCCTCATTCCTTTTCTTCTTCAACACCCTATAAACTCATCTCCTTCTTTTCTACTACCCCCACTATTTCCACTCTCACTTCTCTTCCTTGAGTTCAATAATGGTGAATGTCCTCACAATTGATGGTACTGGTGATCTTATTGATCGATGCGTCCTCAAACTATGGATTCGATGAAATAGTATCGATGTGGAATGTTCTGTATATTGGTGAATACTTTCAACAAAGTAAATGAATGCGATTGTTTAATGGTGGCTAGTGGATATGCATACAATTAGAAGATCAAGATGGTGATTCAGCTTACCAAATGTTTACTTATTTCAACTGCTATTCCACTCATACTATCTCGTCTGCCAATCCGCAATCACCTTGGCTCAGAATATTTTTCAAAAATGCTTTACATCGTAAAGATCTATCTGAATTTATGCTTTCTTGGTGTTATGGCATTAAATTCTGAGCTAAGACGTTTTCAAGCATACTGAAAAATCGGATGTTTTTCAAAAGTTTTCTGGGATAGGGCAATTTCGAAATGGCAACTGAGATAAGGTGATACTCCAATCAACAATCGAATTATAATAGTCTCTTATTTTTGTATTCTTTTTTTATAAGTGTTTTTTAAACATTATATGAGCTAAAAAAAAAAAACGACCACTCCCTTCCACCACATCTACCCTTGGCGAATCCTGTTTCTTTAACAGTTGAGGCTCTGGCGACCCCAAGTTTCTCATAGATCTAGGGGGTGTGAGGGTGGTATGTCCTAGGAGGTTTCATGTGATCATACTAAATCATTCCAGAGATGGTCGGGCTAGTACCTTACTGGTGCTTGTACCAGGGCGTAACGGATCTGCATTCGGCAAAGGACCATCAACATCGATAATACTCCCCAAAAGCTTCGGGCAATGTCGTTATCGCTACAGCAACAACCACTACCTTCAAAAAACTGATTTGTCGACCACCCACGCTGAAAAGAGGTCCAAGTCACCTATTAACGAAAAAAATAGAGCTCAAACCTACAAAATTTTGCAAACAAACCAGCAGGAATAGGCCACAAAGCCACAAAGTAGACAAAGAGGCTTCACTGCGAGCCCTATTTAATGAGATAAACGAATGGCGATGATGCAAAAAATACGAAAGCGGCAAGACATCAAAGTGTTGCAACAATCGTGACATTTAAAAGGAATATACAATTAAAAGTCAAAAATGATACAACCATTACAAGCAAAAAAACTGGAATTAAAAGTAAGAGAACAACGTAAAAGACAATGCAAAATTAATGAAAGAAGCTGAGGAACAGAAGAAGCAGGATAAACATACAAAATAAAAGGACAATGAAAATACTGCAACAATGTCAACCAAAATTAGATAATAGAAAAGATAGAAAACCTCATTACCATCACTTATAGAATTTACTTAAAGAGCTTACACTGTGGGGCATAAATAAAGTTACACCTTAGCCCCCGCTCCTTCCGTACGAACAAAAAACTAATAAAAATATTTCGTGTAATGAAGAAGTGAAATTAGACCGAAAACAATATCAAAATGTTCCAAAAATAGTACAGCAATAGTTCCCAAAAAATTGCAAAACGATTCTGAAATGATTCCGAAACTAGACCCGAAAAGAGTTACGAAATAGTTCAAATTATACTCGCTAAACATTCCTGAAACTACACCAAAACAGTCCAAATAATCGGAAACAATTTTCTTTAATTGTTCCGAAAGGATAGAAAAGCAACCTATAAGAGGTCACAAAATGATTCATAGATGTTCCGAAATGCTCCAAAGATAGTTCTGGTATGATTCCAGAATGATCTCGATAAGGCGTAAGTTTAAATTGATAAGGTCGAGGTTGAGGAGTATAAATTTTAACCAACCTCATGTATACATTCCCATTAAAAAAAGAGACCTGCGTTTAATTTATATAATTGACTTATGGTGACAGTACTAGATGTGCTTTTTACCCTACATTGGCTTGCTTTAGATGTAAGATATGATCAGCATACCAAGGCTCCTATCTCAAGACAGAAATGGACTATGTCTGTTCTGAAACGGTCTAAAAATTATGGCATTATCTTACTTCGATTCACACCTCGATTGGCGGTCCCACGCAATACCATACAATTTGATTGAGGAACACCATATTTCAATTTTTCTTTCTAAAACATCTCTCTAGTTTTGTGGCCAAGAAGGCTCTCAGTATTTGTTTAACATAGGTCTTACTTCAATTCCAAATGTACTGAATTTATATTCCTATCCGGCGGGTAGAACAGAACTCTGAGATTCATCTAAGTTCCAGGAGAGATTGGTTTGAAAACGATGTAGAGCTAGGGCGTTTGCGGAGAATCTTTTACTCAGCTGACGATCTACTTTTATTAATGATTGGGAAAATGAGAATCTCACCATACACATCGCAGAAACTCGATTTTGCAGCATTCAGCAAATGATACAAAACGGTCTGTAGCGAAGAGGAGGAATCTTTGCAATGAGCGTTTTTCAATCAGAATTCTTCGCTACCCAGTGGTATACAAGAATTATATGCTACTCATAGTGCCGATAGAAGGAATGGTAAATTTTCTGATAACCAAGTGAGTCGGCAGGCTCACGGGCTAGCAACGATATCAAGAGATTTTTAGACAAAGAACCATGAACCTGACATACATATTAGTAATATTTATATTAATAACACAAACTGCCAAGCGTACCTTGTTAAGCATAGCAAAGGGGGTTTTAAAAGAGGAAAAGGGGTATCATGCTGGAACTTCGAAGAACCACGAAATAAGCTCTCACATTTTCATCCTTGCATTGGTATTGTTACGAATATTAACAAAACTAGGGGGTGCATATCTAAGCCGATGTTAAGCAGTGACGTGAATTCACATCAATAATTCAATCATTATGTATCTACATAAACGAAACAATAATTGCGTCTACACATATGTACCATGTACGTATACGAGCAGCGGAGAGTCAATGCACAAACACATGCATATATCTGAGATACTCCTGAAAGTATGCAATGAGAGAAGCTATAAAATCGTGCAATTGTAGTTACAGCTGAGAAGTTTGAGAGCTGATGGCAACTAGTAGATTCTGGAAGCGCCTAGAAGATGCGAACGTTGAAATCAAAGAGTATTAAAGGCAGCAAATGTAGAGGCGCTGAAATTCAGTTTGAGTTGAGCTATCAAGCAGTTATTGATTAAGCACGCAATCTGGCGGGCAATAGTAGAGTTTCATTTGAGCTATCAATAAGTTTGGTTATTAAGCCAGCTAGTTGCAAAGTATAAGTGAAGTACTTTAATAAGGGCCATTTTTCCATTATTCAATATTGGAGTTATTTATTCAACAGTTTAGTGATACGAACTTAGCAAAGGGTCAAATAAGAGGATTTGCAAGTAAATTCGTTACAGTGTGTTATTATTTTTGTCTTGGGAATTTCTACAATTCCTTTCAATGTCCCTTTCAGCTCTATATTCGTTTCAAATAGTCGTTTTTTTCATAGTTCGATTAAAAATGAGTCATACTTTAAGAGGTTCGGCTGGTTTAGCAGACAAAACTATTTGAAAACGACTTCAGACGTCAGAACGAATCTCGAATAGATTAAAGAACTTTTCTAGACAAAAATAATGACATCTCAAGTTTAAAAATTGATTGTCACATAACCAAGGTAAAATAAAACGACTTGGCTGTTCAAAAGCTTTCCGAGATCTCATCAATATAAACTTAAATTTTGGGGGCTACTCTTCCAACTTTTTTTGCGATCCATTCTGGAACCCAACAAACCCATACACTTGAATCGTATACGAAATGTGAATACCTTGATCATAGGGTCTGTGTGAACTCCCTCTGATACATATTTGCCAGTAAGACTATCAAAAAATGAGATAAAAAAGTTAGCACAGTACACTGCAGAATTAAGAGCAACATACGCAGACTTTGTGTCCTCTCAGGAAGCAAATTTCGAATCTGCGACTCAGCAAAGAAGGAAAGTACCTTGACTCTCCTTGGCCAGAGAAAGAAGAGTGCATTCAAGGCCGAAGAATATGATGTAGAGAACGAAATATTACACTACGACGGCACAACGTCGACACCGTTGTGTCTCTAAATAAACTTAATAAGTACTGACGGAAATCGGTGCAAAATAATAATACTCTGTCGAGAATATCAATATAAAAATGGATACTAAAGAAAATTCTAGATTTTCTGGGAGCCATAGGCTTGTGTGAAGTGCTGTAAAGAAAAAAGGGCACAAAAGAGCTACCCAATTCTGATATAACCAAACCCTTACTGTTGCTATAATGTTGCACCACACTGTGCCTACATTGGAATACATAAAATTAAACAAAGGAAGAAGGATAAAAAACGATAAAGAAGGATGAAACAACAATAAGTAAATATTTGTCTTCCTTAGACAATAAGAGCTAAAAGTCAAAGTCAAAATTTAGTAACAGTACCACAATTTAGGTCATAACGGCATAACAGCAGCCTAAGAAGCAGAACAAACAGCAGGAGTGGCAACAAGGACAATGAACGTAAAACGTCAAGAAACAAGAACAGGACGACAAAGGCGGTGAAATCAAAGTGCTCTTTGGCACGTCTATTTGTTCTCTACTTATTTTGTCAACTCACAAATTGCTTTCGCAACAACACAACATTTAATTTTACCTTTTTATATGCATTTCGTTGAATGGCTATGCAGGACGACATAAAAGGATAATGAATGCATTGAGGCAAACAAATATTAAAAAAAAGACTTACGACATTACAACCAAGGTTTGTTTTGACTGTTTGAGAAGTTGAATTTTGCAGATGCACCGAAATAGGACAACAGTGCTGATATATGTGTGTGTGTGTGTGTTAATTTTTTTCTACAGCCTACAAAAAGGACAACAATCTTATTTTATATTTGTCACACAAATCAGATAAGTCCAATTGTTTGTTGTCAATGTTGCGCACGCCGACACACACACACACACCTTCACATATAATTTATGTTCCCAAACTCGGCATATCTTCACTTCTATCATTCCTTCCATCGTCTCTCAAATGCGGTTTGATGCTCACCGCCTCAAAACAGAAAGTGCATGAGCCACAGCAGTTGATGCGTGAGAGTTTTTAGTTCCCGGAAGGTGGCACCCTCAAATTCGTATTTTTTTTTTTTTAGTTTTATGATTTTATTGCAGATATATAATTGTTATTGTTTTTGCTTTACATTAAAGACAAGAAACGTGACTTTTTGCCGCAATTGGCGCTCAGAACCCCCGCTTCAAAGACCACACACTCTCTCGCTGGTTTGCTGTTTTACCAGAGATACAGAGACGAATTTAAATAAACTCACACAAATTTTTATTAAAGAAGATTTCAAAATTTCTCATTTTATTAATTTAATGCTTTGATAAAAGAAGGTTGCCATCACCACAATGGAATTGAATTGAATTGCGGGTTATAAATCTGCCATCACAGCTACTGCGGGCGTGTGGTTTATGGCATACGCTGGAAAAAATTCTATTAAGGAGATAATCTGTTGTTTTTTGATATTTGTGGTACCGCTGAATGAATAAACTGTGTGTGGTCGCATCCCGCGTAGCATCTATGACTGTTAATTAGCTCTAATTCGTCGATCGTCTGTTTGACTAAAGATAAGTTGGACTTTATTGTGGGGTTATAAAATATCAATTTTCGCATCATAATTTTTGGCCAAACCTTTTTGCATTTTTCTGCTTCCTCTTCTTTAAATTTGTTATTAGTTATGTGAATTCTCGTGAAGCTTAATATATCAAACAAGCAGGCTCTAAGTTCGGTCGTCATGCTTATAGAAGGAACCTACTTCCAGAGTATCTTTATTAATACAAAGAAGGCTCCCACAGTGATTGCAAATTGCAAAAGAAATATTATATAAACTAACTAGCAGCATGCAAGAAATTACTTCTCATCATCTAGATAGTGGGGGAGCTGACAAACCCTATATAACAATCCCTGAACAAGGAATATGCGTTCCGTCGTCCGACTATGGCGATGTGAGAATGACGCACCAGAACCTAGGTTAGGTTAGGTTAGGTGGTAGCTGCCCTGATAAGGATAGCTCACTTGGACAACACGAAGGTCCGTTGTGATACCACATACACCAAAACTGACGGTGTTTTAGATCTAGCTACTTAGAGAATCGTTGAGTAGCAACGATGAAGCTCCGAATGATACCGATCTCAACTTTGGATAAATCCTCGGGAGAACCAAGTGAGTCGCGACCGAAATACTTTCGCCAAGTTCTGGCAAAAGCTGGGCAATCAAGCATAAAGTGATTTGGTGATTCCACCTCATCATCCTCCTTACATCAGCAGCAGGATGGAGTTTCCAGTATATTGAGACGTACCGCATGGATACCCATGGAACAGTGCCCTGTCAAAACCCCAATGACCATTGATAGGTGAGCCTTAGTGAACCCAATTATTTCAGCAGACCTTCTGGCATCCAATTTCGGCCAGAAAGATCTTGCTACCCGGCAAGTCGTGGTGTCCGCCCAACGTTTGCTGAGCTGAATCGAGGCCCAGCTATGGAGGAGCAATCCATAGGTGGCCAGCGGAATCCCGAAATTATACCGATGCGGGCTAAGAGATCCGCTTGACAGTTACCCGGGATATCACTATAGCCCGGGAGCCAGATAATCTTAATTGTAAAATAATTCAATGCAATCGCAAGCGAGGTCAGACACTCTCAGACCACCCTCGATCGCACTGTAGTTGAGCTCAAGGCCTTGATAGCCGCTTGGATATCAGAGTAGATGTTAAATTCCCTAACCGTAGTAGCACTGAATAGCATTCCATCCACCGCATCCTTAATCGCAGCAACTTCCGCTTGGAATACACTGCAGTAATTAGCCAACTTAAACTTGCGGTTTACATTTAGCTCTTGACAAATGACCTGCCCCACAAACCCTTTTGTCCAGCTTCGACCCATCCGTGAACAAGTTAACCGGTCGCATGCCCCAGATAATTCCTCTTCCCCACTCCTCTCTCGGTGGAATGACTGGGGTGAAGGATGTATAGCGAGCAGTTATCGGCATACAATAGTCCGTTCTGTCCGGGATAAAGTCGAAACTGGTAAGAAGGCTAGAGTATCCGCAGTCAGAAAGCACATAGCCCATATCACGAAGCCTGACCAATGACCTTGCCGCGGCCGCCTTTCCCGCAATATCTACGGGGTATATGTTCCGCATGACGTTCAGTGCCAAGGTAGGTGTTGTTCTGAGAGCGCCACTGATACCGATCAGCGCCGTTCGTTGCACGGACATTAACATTTTGGAGGTGCTCGCCGTGTCCAGTGCTTTCCACCAGATCCTAACCACGCTGCAGTAATTCGCCTTACTTCCGAACTACCGCAGAATCATCTCATTAAGAAACGGTACTTGTTCTATTTATATCCTCTCACAATGATTTCAACGGATACTTTCAACATTATGATGTCCTACGTAATGAAAATTACAACCCTTTACAGACCTTAAGAGGCATTCTTAACTGATCAGTCTGGAGTAGTTTTAAGATAGTCGTTGCCTTTTACTGATTTATTTAAACACATATAAGACTTAAACGGTCTTGGTAGATGTGTGGGCTGCCAACTGTCCGGCTGTGTATCAGATTATCCCCAGTTTGGTTGTAGTAATTTAAACTTTAAACAAATTCTCCTCAAAGGTTAGAATGAGTTCGTTCGACGTTACTTTACTAGGTTGAAGGTTAATTTGTAGAGCCGCAGCATTACTGAGCTGTTTGTCCCCTACCGACTAGATGTTTGGTGGAGATCTGTCCGAAGAGATTTCTGCGATAAATTAATGCCAAATCAGCGACTGTTTCGCCATGTCATTCAGCTTTTTGGGTGAAGTCGGAATCACAGTTTTAAATCCTTTTGGCCTCTCGCCTCCCCGGGAAAACAGGGATCTTGGTGATACATTCACTTGTATTTTCCGCGTCTGAGCTCTACTTTGTTGACATATCGCGTCTGTTTTTTTGCCTTTTTCTGGCTTGCAACTTTCGACGTGCATATCTTATCGATGCGGCTAGTCTGGCTCGAGATAAATATAGGTTTCTATATATCAAAATGATCTGGGCGAAAAAAGAAATTTATTTAGCCATGTCCGTCCGTCCGTCTGTCCGTAAACACGATAACTTGAGTAAATTTTGAGGTATCTTAAAGAAATTTGGTATGTAAGTTCCTGGGAACTCATCTCAGATCGCTATTTAAAATGAACGAAATCGGACAATACCACGCCTCCTTTTTCGATATCGAAAATTTCGAAAAACCGAAAAAGTGCGATAATTCATTACCAAAGACGGATAAAGCGATGAAACTTGGTAGGTGGGTTGACCTTATGACGCAGAATAGAAAATTTTGGACAATGGGCTTGGCACCGCCCACTTTTAAAAGAAGGTAATTTAAAAGTTTGGCAAGGTATACATTTGCAGCAATGTTCGGTTACACCCGAACTTAGTCTTCATTACTTGTTTTATCCTCATCTTCATTATAAAGTTTTGGGTGGTTCATCTGCCTGCAAAAGGCGGGCTCAGCGATTTAATATTAAATATAAGGAAGAAAAACTATCCGACACATTAGCGCCCCTTTCGATGCTACGGCCACGGTACACATAACAGCCTGAATTAAGTGGCGAACAGTTCACGACATCGCCACTACGTGATGCCATGGCATACATTCAATCCCCCAACTGTCCAGCCACATTTGGATAAGCCCTCACACTATTGACAAAGTGCATACCATGGTGGCCTAACCTAACCTTATCAGGAAGTCTTATTCTAGTTATCGCAATAGGCAGCTGCCTTATATAAATAGCCGTTCAGCTACTAGTTTGTTATCGGGTTGTTATCGCCGAGTCATAACTTTTCGATAACAAATACATAACATAGCGATAACTAATTGGTAACACCCCGATGAGAAATCGACAACCAATCAATAACGTTTTGATATTATATCGATAAATTTTCGATAAACAATCGATAAAAAATCGATAAAAAAGCGATTGACAACAAATCAGTAACTCATTAATAACTTTTGTTATCGATAGCAAGTTAGCTTCAACCACGTTTTATAAGTGACGAGTATATAGCCAGATCACCAACACATATTTAATACACAATACATACCTTACCAAGATCTTAGCCGCGTTCTAACTAGAAAAAGTGAAACATTTAATTTGAATATTTTATTATTTATGCTTTAAGTATAAGAGGGTCCTTATGTATGCAAAACTCTATTATACTACTTTAAATATACATATATGTATTAAACATATAGAAAGAATGTAAGGTTAAGTTAGAGTGGCCACCGGTGCGAGCACCAGTGCACTTAGGCCAATAAAGGTCGCGGTGATAGCACGTGGATCTCTCACATACTCAAACCAACAGGTCGATTCCGCAAATCTAAGGAATTTCTTAGGTCCCAAATCAGCTAAATCACAAAGATCATCAAAGAAGGGAAATCGCTGAAATTGCTTTCTCTTGTACCAAAGCGAAGAACAATCGCACAGGAAGTGCTTAACTACTCATCGTCTCTAAAGCTGCTACTGAAGCCATTATAGGGAGCACAAATCCGCAGTCCGTGCCCCCCGATTGCTAGAGATATGTCCCCCTTCTAAGAATCTCTTTCGTAATGAGATTACACGTAGCGAGCGCCATGCTCCATTCCTTCCAGGACGAACTCGACAAGAAACATCGTTAAGAGATTTGCGGCACTTTTCTACTCTCCTGGACCTACAGGTGAGCGATCCAAGCGCCTTTAGTGCAGCCTGGCTGTCAGAATAAATACTAATTTTGTTATAAACGTGAATAGATTTTCTCGTGAAATAAACGGATCCTACATGCTGCCGGAAAGCATCAGAAACTATGGAAGAGAACAGCTTAAGCTGCAACCGTGTTAACTTTTATATTGACAGTGAAGCAGCAATTAAGGCAATAATCTCGCATAGCACATCATTTAAATGCGTGTTAGAGTGTAAGCAGTCCCTGGAGAGAATCAGGACAGGGAGAAGCGTACATCTATATTGGGTCCCAGGGCATATGGGAATAGATGGGAATGAAAAAGCGTATGTACTAGCTAAAAAGGGTACATCCCTTGAAGCTTGCCCCATAGACGTCCCAATTAGACTGGGCAAGATTAAGCGAAGGCGAGAGGTGCACATGATCGACCAAGCAGGAAAGGCGTGGGTTCAAGCGCGGGGCTGTAAAGTGTCGAAGATTATGTGTAGGTCTTACAACCTTAGACTAACAAAATTGCTTCTATCATTAAAAATAGAGGACTGTAGACTAATGACGGGTATTTTGACTAGACACTCCCTTCTGGCGTAACATGCCTTTAAATTAGGCTTAGTCAGTGATAGCAGATGTAGGAAGTGCGGGCTGGAGGAGGAAACGATCGAGCACGTTCTGTGCTCATACCCTGCGCTTGCCAGGCTAAGCCTTCAGCTATTAGGAGTGATACAGCTGTTAGATCTAGAAGCAGGAAGTGGCTTAAGTCCTAGGTAGCTTCTAGTATTTGCCAAGAGGACGGTGTTATTTTATAACATATGTAGATCCTGGTTTTTGATGGGGTTTTTCAGTTTGGTCGTTAAAAAAAACTTCTGGTAATACTAGGGACTCATTCAGTCTATATGAGGTCCTCATGGACTGGCCAGTTGAACCTAACCTAACCTAACCTAACCGAACAGCTTTTCTCAGGTAATCAATAGCTTCAATAATTGCAGCGACCTCCGCCTGACATACACTGCAATGATCGTGTAGGCTAAAGAACAGATTTCACCCCAGTTGAAGTTCAGTTTGTATCTGTCAGTATATATCTGACGCCCATCGCCCAGGTTCCGCGGCTCCTTCAATCAATAATTCCTATCCGGAATGAAAACATCGTACTTCATATCGAAGAAGACAGTCGGAGCGCTATAGTCCGACGAAGGCGAATCCAGATTCTTAAGAATAGCTACATGGCCATCCACATATACACACATAGAAAGAACGCAAATAATTTTTTTAACTATCAAAATTATTGATTTATTGCAGATAAACATTTACAAAACGTCAAATCCAAAATGCATTTCTTAATATATAAAAAAAAATTTAAATAAGAAAGCAATAAAGTTGCATCTCTACATTTTATGTTTTATAAGAACACATTTTAGATAGACTATTGTATTGAAAGTATTATATTCGTATGCGAATTAATGCAGCTGCTGTTTAACGACTTGCTCCTCACTCTAACTGTTAGCCGTTTTAATAAAGTTCTCCATTGGGCGCATGCGCAACGGCGACAGCAGACAGCCGTAAAGTACCAACATGGCTGCAATAAATGGACATACAAACAAGTTAACAAAGAGCAAACAACAACAAAAAAACACTCACAAATTGAAGAAGCATCATCAAGCAAAGCAACAACATAAATGGTTAATAGCGTTGAGGCTATCAAACGCGCCATGGCTTTGACGATGATATTGTGGGTCTTTTAGGCAGTAGAGTAGAGTAGCTGTTGATACAACTGGCCAGCAAATCTACAACTTACGAAACTATCAACTACCCAAAGGCCCACAATGCGTTAAACGTTGGTTGTCCTCCACAGTTGAAATAACTCTTTTTTATTGCATTGCAAATTGTATTTGTTGCTGTTCGAATCACAGCTTCAGCACTTCTAAGCTCATATCATCTGCGTGATCCTTGTCGCTATTTAAATTTTCTTGTATTTTTGTTCACTTTTTTTTTTGTGGTTTCTAGTTATTGTCGATTAGATTGTATACAATAAAAATGTCTTGCATCGCTTTAACAGTGTTTGCAACAATTTTATTTTCATGCAACTAAGCGGCATTCCAACCAAGAATGTATGTATTGACAGCAGCGCACAGAAAAATAGCAGTGGCAGTTTTTATCAATTTTTATATGCAAATCCATCTCAAAACCGTTTTCGAAAAAATTCGAATCAGTTTCCAAACTTTTCATTAAAAGTTTTCTGATTTTTTTATGTATGCATTTTTTAGCCCTCTCAATCTAAAACAGGGATGGGCCTATTTTCGACTCCTAAATCAGTGTCAGTGCCAGCGAGTGCTAGGTGAGACGTTTGTGTGTTTTGGGGTGTTAGGGGAGTAAAAAAAATACATTGGAAATATCGTACGCTTCGTCTCAAACGATATTCATCGCAAGAAGGTTGCGGATAGAGCTGGATTTCGATTCGATTCATAGTCGATTTAATCGATCTTTTTTTAGAAATGTAGAATCGATTTGTTTTTAAATCGTTCGATTCTTTAGTCATTGAAGTTTTCATCACTATATACTTTACGGACGCTTGAGGAAATACATATTCTGTAATTTTTGTTTTTATAAATTTAGCTTTACACTCAGAGAAAAACACCGTTCTAAAATCCAGCACCACCGGACTCAATGCAAACTTTTCATGTTCTTACTTTTTAGTTCTTGAAAAACGAACGACTTGTTCTTAAAACAACAACCTTGTTCTTGAACTAACACCATTTTCTTGAAAAGAGAACGGCTGGTCTTAAAATATGAACAAATGTTCTATTAATGAGAACAATGTTCTTAAATTAAGTTCAAGTAAAAAGAAACGGTACAATTCGTGCGCAATACAATGTTAAATACAACATTTCGCACAAGTCACCAAACATTCGTAGTGGCCCACCGGATATGATGTTGCGATTGCGATTGTGTGGCGCGAGTTCGAACACCGTCAAACTCTGAAGTTTTTTAAAGCGCTTTTTTTAATGTTATTTTTTTAACTCATATTTTTCATTCAGTTCTATTCACATATGCACGGGTAATTCTCAAACTTGTTATGAAATGTTTTAAGTATATATTCAGATTACATCAATAAAAAGAAGAATTTCTCAATAAGAGAAAGCCATAAAAAATGCATATTATATTTTTGGATTTTAATAACATTTTTTCGTTATTAATATTTTTATTATTGACAAAAAAATTATTATTAATAAAATAAATAAATGGGTACTAACTGTAAAAATTTGCCCTCCCCCCCTCGCCACCCACAAAAGATAAAGCGCACACCGTTCTTGAATTGATACCGAAAAATGTTAAATCAACCACAAATCGTTCTCAAAGCGTGAGAACGAAAGATCTTAAATCAAGCCCAAGTAGTGCTTGGAATGAGCACAGAAGGTTCACACATCAATACCAAACTGGTCATGAAATACGAAATACGGAAAAACAAACCGTTCTTAAAACAAGTCCATCGGTCACGAGTTACAAAAAACGTACTTAACAGACTTTTGTCAACTAAAGTTCTTAATTTTGAACTTGTTTCGTTCGTTTTAGAACGACTTTCACCCGACTCACCCTTCGAGAACGTTTTGTGGTCGTTTTAATAGTTTTCGGTCTCAATTCAAGAACGGTTTGTGCTTGATCATTGGTGGGAGGAAGGTAATTTTTTATATGTTACCCCTTAATTTATTTATTTTTTATTAATAAATAATTTTTTTGTTATTAAAAAAAAATATTAATAACAAAAAAATTATTATTAAAAGCCAAAAGGTTCAAAAAAACGCATAATATGCATTTTTTCATATATTTCTCTTATCGAGAAATTTTTATTATTTGATGATGCAATCTGAATATATATTTAAAACATTTCATAACAAGTTTGAGAATTACCTGTACATATGCGAATGGAACTAAACGAAAAATAAGAGTTAAAAAAATAGAATACAAAAAAATGTTTTAAAAAACTTTAGAGTTTGACGGTGATCGAACTCGCACCACACGATCGCAACCGCAACATTATAGCCGCTGGGCCACTACAACTGCTTGGTAGCTCATGCCAAATGCTGTATTTAACATTGTAGTACACACGAATTATACCGTCTCTTTTTTCTTGAACTTAATTTAAGAACATTATTCTTAATTTAAGAACATCGTTCTCATTAATAGAACATTCGTTCATATTTTATGACCAGCCGTTCTCTTTTCAAGAACATGGTTGTCCGTTCAGGAACAAGGTTATTGTTTTAAGAACAGGTCGTTCGTTTTTCAAGAACAAAAAAGTTAGAACATGAAAAGCTTGAATTGAGTCCGGTGGTGCTGGATTTTAGAACGGCGTTTTTCTCTGAGTGCACTCAGAGAAAAAAGCGTTCTAAAACGAACGAAACAAGTTCAAAATTAAGAACATTCGTGGACAAAAGTCTGTTAAGTACGTTTTTTCTTAACTTGGGACCGATGGGCTTGTTTTAAGAACAGTTTTTCCAAGTACACCGTTCGTATTTTATGACCACTTTGGTATTGATGTGGAACCTTCTGTGCTCATTTCAAGCACTACTTGGGCTTGATTTAGGATTTTTCGTTCTCACGCTTCGAGAACGATTTGGGGCCGATTTAACATTTTTCGGTCTCAATTTAAGAACGGTTCGTGCTTGATCTTTGGTGGGAGGGAAAGTATTTTTTTAAATATATTCATTTAATTTTTATTAATAATAATATTTTTGTCATAAATTAAGAATATTTAAAACAAAAAAATTGTTATTAAAATTCAAAAGTTTAAGAAAAATGCATAATAAGCATTTTCTCTAGTGATGGAACGATATTTCGCTATTGGTGATTGCATCGCCGCTATTGTCAAAACGCTAATAGCTATAGCTATTGCAGTCCAAAAATATCAGTGATTGGCGATTTTCCTACATTCGATTCTTTTGAATGGCAATCACCTCTGGCAGAATATCGCCAATAGCGATTATAGCGATTGGCGATTTTCCTTCAGCATGAAATTCTAATACTAATATTGATAGCGGGGATGCAATCATCGATAGTGAAATATCGTTCATCACTACTCATCTGTGTGCTTTGCTTTCCGACTGAGTAAAAAAGTTTATTGGCGACAAAAAGAAATAATTTTCTCGAAAATTGGAAAAAATATACTTTTACAAAAGTTTGCCACCTATTATCGAAAAATGGGGATAGTTATCTTAAGAACTGCACAACGAAAAAATTTCTCGTCAACAGATAAATAATGGCGAAAAAAGTATGCTTTTTGTGCAGACAAATTGTGGAAACTGCGAACGGAACAAAGCAAACTTGTTCAACAACAATTTCGACGACGAAGTGGTGTGCAATAATTGCAAAAAATGGTTTTGCAATGGGCGTGGAAGCACATCTGGATCCCAAATTGTTAAACTTTCGGTGAGGGCTAAACATAGGGAAGTCACCCTACATTCTGAAGGTCCACTTCGAGAAAAAGTACTAAAATTTTACTCGTGTTGCGTACGTAATGTATATGAATTGGGATCAAGAACAATGGAAGCCACTTTTAACTGATCGTTCGTTTTTGCCATGGTTGGTTAAGGTGCCTACCGAGCAAGAGCAGTGGCGTGCACGACAAATATCAGCAGCACAAATAAACAAATTAGAGGAATTATGGAAGGAAAATATCGATGCAACATTTCAGGATTTAGAGAAGCCAGGTATATACACTGAACCATCACAAGTGCTATTGCGTTATGAAGATAGTTATCAATATGAGATAGTTTTTGGTCCACTTGTGCGCCTAGAAACAGAGTACGATAAACATTTAAAAGAATCGCAAACACAGGAGGGTATAGAAATAAGATGGGACGTTGGCCTAAACAAAGAAACAATAGCATATATTACGCTTGCTCAAACGGATTCGGACATGAAACTAATGCTTGTGTTATTCATAAGTTAATACTTCTAGGCTGTAGCCGTTAACAGTTTTATAAAATTTGTGTTTTTGATGTTAAAATAAAACAATTATAGAAACATATATCACTCGTCTTATTGTAAACAGATTAACTCAAAATTTAAGGTTTTTGGGAGAATGCAATTCAAGATTTGTCATATGGTTGAATTCTCCGGCTAATTTCTAGGGCACTGAAGTGGGTGGCTAATTTTCTGCTAAAGAATATTTTTATAATAGTTTGAAGAATTTTCTATATTTTTCCTCTGTATTTTTCATTGAAAATTGTTTCACTTTACTATACAAATATTATGCAGCCAAATACAACTTTCAGAATAAATTCATACGAAGTATTTCTGAATATATCGGTGTAGTATAATATAGTAAATAAATCATGTTTTTATGGTGTTACATATACAGATTCATTTCGGGTTGATTCATCTTACATTTAAAAATCAAAGCATTTTCAATTAACAAAATTTATAAAACAAAGATGCATAGACATCTATTCCAGCTAGTTTCATCTCATTGAGTATAATACGAGACTGAACATATTAGAATTTCACATTTCATCAGTTTACTATAAAAGGTACATATTTTCGTCTTTTTATTCCAATTTTGGTTCATATATTCTGTATACTAAATTAAATTAATGTATAACATTCAATCTAATCCGGTAAACAAACTTAAACATTCAACTTTTATAATCAGGTGTACAAATAATTGCAGATTCGCTTATCAAAGATAAATGAAAGCGATCGCCATAGCTGTAAAAAATAGCCATATCTATATTCACTGATAGCTCAAAATCGCTGTATCGACCATCATATCTTCTGTATAGAATCGCTTGTTAAAACAAAGCGATCGCTATAGCTATAAAAAATAGCCGTGATTCAAAAATAGCCATATCTATATTCACTGATAGCTCAAAATAGCCATATCGTCCATCACTAATTTTCTCATACATTTCTCTTATTGAGAAATTATTCTTATTTAAAGATATAATCTGCATATATACTTAAAACATTTCATAACAAGTTTGAGAATTACCTGTGGATATGTGAATATAACTGAACGAAAAATAAGAGTTAAAAAAATAGAACAAAAAAAAATTGTTTTAAAAAATTCAGAGTTTGGCGGTGATCGAACTCGCGCAACACGATCGCAAGCGCAACATCATAGCCGCTGGGCCACTACAACTGCTTGATAGCTGGTGCCAAATGGTGTATTTAACATTGTAGTGCACACGAATTGTACCGTTTTTTTTTTTTTCTTGGGCTTGATTTAAGAACATCGTTCTCATTAATAGAACATTTGTTCATATTTTAAGACCGGCCGTTCTTTTTTCAAGAAAATGGTGTCAGTTCAAGAACAAGGTTGTTGTTTTAAGAACAGGTCGTTCGTTTTTCAAGAACAAAAAAGTAAGAACATGAAAAGCTTGAGTTGAGTCCGGTGGTGCTGGATTTTAGAACGGCGTTTTTCTCTGAGTGTATAGAATCCTTTTTTGAACCTAATAACAACAACATAAGGAAGTCTCAGTCTGTAGATGAGCGAAAAAAACAACTGGATTGTGCTTTGATTAGAATGATTGCCACAGGTATGCAGCCCTTTAGGATTGTCGAAGATAACGGAATGCTTGGACCCTCGGTACGTTTTGCCTTCACACTTTTAACAAATATATAAAATCAATACAAACACGAAAACAGCAGTGGTGATTTTTATGAAATTTCGTCAATTAAATTCCTTATTCCTTTTTATTTTCAATAAGCTAAGAAAATACTTCCATAAAGTTTTTAACTGAAACTACGCAAACCATAACACAAATTGCCGTATGTTGTCAATTGAAAGTTCCGTATACCTCGTTGATTAAAAAGCTGCAAAACGTATACTGAGAACATGTTACCTTACGTATGTAATAAATATTTCCTTTTTATATGACGCTGAACAGAGATCGATTCTAATGCCGTAATCGAAGCGAGAACATTAAACATATTGTAATAATAAGTATTAAAGAAGAAAGTGTATTGGTTAATGTTCCCAAGTTTGCTTTCCCTACATTTGGAAAAAAAAATATTAAAAAAAAAAAACGCAAAAAGTATGAAATTTCGGTAAAGACTATACTAATTATCTCACTCCGATGAAAGGATCAAGTGAAGACCCACGTGGCATTCCTTGATGCTTCCATTTTTCTCGGCAGGCAACGAAACGAGAGGAACTGTACAGCTTTATTTGTCGGGAAAAATCGTGTAAATGGTTAAGTACGTAAGCAAGTACACTGTTACAAAGAATAAGAATAATTTAAATAAACTTTGTTTGGTTCGATTTAATCGATTAAATCGATTTTTTCTAGAATCGGAACGAAAAAACCGATTCTTAAAAAAATCGAATCGTATTCAGCTCTATTTGCGAAAACACTAAAAAACTGAAATGAAAATATTCTCTCTCAACCTCGAAAACCAATTTACAAACAGTGTACGCAAACAAAAACATAAATTTTTTGAAAGAAATACGAAAAACGGAATAACCATAGACTGAAGTCGACTTTATGTTAAGCAGCGCATTATTGACATTCATTTCGCCTTCACATACATTTAATTATATGCAAGCTAATTCATTTTGCAATATATACATAAAAGTATTTAAAAAAGTATTTTTAAAGTAGTAGCATTAGAGGAAGTAGTAGTAGAAAAATGTACTAATGCACGTTTCGTATACTATCGTGGGAAAACAAAACCCTTTTCACACTTGTTGGCAGTGTTGCCGTGAGCCTAGAAAGAAATGTATCAGTTTACAAATAAAAAAAAGGTGCAAATCGCATAAACAACGACTAATTTTACCAGTTTTATTATAAACATAACTGCTTTGATTTATAAATTTCAAATTTCTTCAGCTCACATACATATATCGTTAAATCCACACTGCAAAAATTGTTGCAGCATGTGTTGCAAATATGTTGTAAATATGAAGGAACTTTAGACTTGGCAATTCAAGTTCATTACGCCTTGCACAATCACGTAAAAAATTTCTCGAAGCACTATTGTAAACATTCTCCCTATACAACAAAAGCGTAAACGTATATAGAAGTAAAAAAAACACAGCTATTGTTAAATAAAGCGCCGCTAAAATTCCAATGTAACTAGGCTCTGTTGATGCGTGCCTGTAAATATACTACATAATTTGGATCGAAAAACATGCTTTATGGATTGCATTCCAAAAGCAATAGATATTTAGCATTGCATTCTCCAAAAAATTATATACGGCTTTGCATTTGCTACGTCATGGCAGATACGCAACCTCAAAAACCGTAAACTACTTATTTTTGCTGATACGCTGCAAACATGTGAAATAAGTTATATATGACCGATCTCTACGATTTTTTTTAAAAAACATTTTTGTAACATATGTAAGCATTGCTTGAAATTCGAAGCTTCTATCTGTTAAAATGGGACAGAAATTACGAAAAGTACCAAAAAGTACCCTTATACTCCCTTAGCAAGGGAGTTCAGGATTTTTTGTTTGCAAATTGGTGTAGTATTCTTTACACAAAACGCCAACAAATTATACGGCTATATATTTGCTACGTCATGGCAAATACGCAACATCAAAAACCAAAGTTTATTTTTTCAAGATTTTGTAGCAAATCAGCAACTGTCAATGCAAAACAAAATCGGGTAAGAAAATTTTAAAAATGAAAGAAGTTGTTTAAGGCAATAATAAAGGTTATATCATCCACATAACCTCACTTTTTCGGCAGCTCTTGCCAGTTTTACAAAAGTTATGATTTCTTTGCTTAATTTTTCGTACAAATTTCCTTCAAAAAATTAGTTTTCTGTAAAAATTTTTCTATTTTATGTATCTAGTTATTATATATCAAAATGTATAGTAAAATCTACTCTGATCGTATGATAGACAACCTACTAAAATATGCAGAGAAAACGTCAACGAGATGAGAACACCTGAAATTTCGTTTCATCATGGAACATCATATGTATTTACAAAACTTTAAAAATATTCTTTATTCGTTGTGGGTACTTACACAGCCTAGTCACGGATAATTATAATTTGAGGCAAAACTCACTCGGACTTGTTGTTCTTCCTACATCTCGTACTACACATTATAATAACTTTTTTTACTATCGTATCTTGTAAAGCAGGGATCCCCACCCCATAAGCGCTTTTACGCATTTGTTTTTGTAAAACGCTCAGGCAAGCGCACAGCATATGCAAACGCACCATACATCCCCGCGGGCACCCATTCTATCCTCTCGCCAACAACCGAATGTATTCTGCTGTACCCACTAGGAACTAAACTGCTATAATTTCGTGTAAAATGAAATATGAAGTAATATTTTTGGATATATTTTTTTTTTAATAATTAAAATTTAAATTAGATTAAATTTGAATTGAACGCATGTAGAATTATTTTTAAATGCATTCAAGAAAACAATGCGATACGTTAATTTTGAAAGCTACCAAGTCCGATTGGGTTTGTGTACGTGCCAGCGCCATTTCTGCTCACTGAATGGTTGTAACTATTTTTTACAAAACAAAATGATGAATAGACGTTCACTGACAAAAATTTCGCCTCAATTGAACTTAAAAATTTAATATGTAATATACATATTAGTGATAAGTTTGAGGTACATGCATGCTTTGCTTCACCATTATTAACCGGAGAAGATAATTTTAGATTATCACTCATTTATCTAATAGAATATAATAAATAATAGCCGTATTTTTTAAACGGTTTTATTTATAATATAATAATAAGAAAAAAATTCCGATAGGTGGCGCATGGACCGAAATATTTCAAAAAATCGTATTTGTGGTCCGATTTGGCTCATATTTGGAACACATATTACATACGGGAATAGAAATCGCTTTGTGAAAAAAAACTCCCGCTAGGAGAAAACTCAAAAAATTCGTATCTGTGGTCTGCTTTGGCTCATTTAAATCCTCACTTAGATAATGCGTAGGAGCCCTTTTTGGCGACAACACATATACCATTTTTTTAATATTTTGGTCTTTGCGCCACCTGGCGGCGATTTTTCCTTATTATTGCTGTAGGGTTATCTACTTGATTTAAATATATTTTATTTCTGAAAATTATTTTTGAAATATTTTACTTTGTATGTTATTTTAAAATGTAAATTTTATTGGCAGTTATTTTAAAAAAATTTTTAAATACTAATATATTAATATATTTAAAAATGTTAATAGAGTTATAAATCAGCATTTAGAAGCGCTTCTTAAATTATTAATCACAAACATCAAAATAGATATAGACAAATTAGTTGCGGACAAATTAAAGTAGGTTCATATTTCCAGTTTCCCCACTTTCCTTTTACTTTATAATGTTTTTTATTGTTCTTCATCCTAACTTTAATCCTTCTTTCCCAAATACTATTAAATAAAAAAAAATATGAAAACAAAACAAAAAAAATAAAAAAATAAAAACCAAAAAAATACAAAAGATTAAATAAAATGAATGAATGAATTTTTATTTAATAAGAATTACAAAATATATTATTTTGTTTCTAAACAAAATAAAAACAAAACAAAAAAAAATTACAAAATATATAATTTTCTTTCTAAATAAAATAATATCATTTTATGAATTTTCGAAATTTGTACAGTGTACTTTTTGTATTTCAAAGTAGGTGTAGTCACGCTTCCATAAGAAGCTTGTGGCGATCCCTGTTGTAAAGCTTTCAATACGCTACCTGTATCTATACGTGTCATTAGAAATATGCGTGAATTTTTAAAAAATATCAAAACATTTTTATTACAGCAGTCACACGACGACATCAAAACTTTGCTGAACCCTGCCACTTAGTAATTTAAAATCACCATTGTTATTTTCTATTGTTTATACATTTTATTTTGCATTTGGTACTTTAACTTCCACTTAGGTTATAACTTATTAACTATTTTCACCCCACACACATTTGTATATATTCATTAATTTATTTTGAGATGGCATTCAAAACTAAAGTTTTAGATAACTTTACAGAATGCCTTACTTTTCTTTCAATTTCAATGTATTAATTTAAGTGTCAATTTGATATATGTATGTAAACATGTATAAAATATTGCGATTTGAAAGAAAATGAATAAATCTAATCTAATCTAATCTAATTTTTGTACGTATGTTAGAACTTTTGTAAAAAATTGTCATGGAAATTGAAATAACCCCGTAAGCATTAAGATATGTACATTAATGTTTTGTTTATTATTGTTATTTTTAATTTTTCTAAATTTGAAAAATTGTATTTTGTTTTTGGAATAGTAAAAAGAAAATTTTTCAGACAACCTGCCATAGCTGCGCAGATAGATCCATTTCGAAGGGTGCTAAGCCTTCATCATCAGTACGCTTTAGGCATGCTGCGCTAACCATTTAGCTATACAGCGGTGGTTTGTTTGACTAGCAAATTTGCTACTTCTATTCTTTTTTACCAAGGATATTTATTCAGTGTTGCGCCATCTGGTGCAAATCACTAATAATGCTGGCCTTGAGCTCGATTCGAACCTTGAATGATTTATCAATAGGCCGATAAAAACAAAACAATTATTAATGTTTTGTTACATATTATAGCTACGGGTAGTGACAGAACTTTAAAAAAAATTATCGATACCGGTACTCATATAAAATACTCGGATCAAAGTATCGATGCTAGTACTCATACTCAGTAAAAAGTATCGAGTATACTCGATCCAAGTGAGTACTTCGGAAGTTTTATCAAAAGTGATAAAAACAAATTTTTACACGAGATCTTATGTAATGAATTTAGTAGAAAAACAAGTTGGGAAGTTAAAATTTGTACAAAACACTATACCTAATTGGGTGCCCTTACATATATTTTAAGGATACGTCGCGAACATTAAATGATTTAAAATTTTTTTTATAATTCAGAAAAAAAGTATTTCTAAGCGGGGTCGCCCATCGACAGTGGTTTCGCAAGTACGCCGAGTGTATTTCTACCACGAAATCTTCCCAGTAAAAATTCTGGATTGTGTGAAAAAATACCTTGCAGAGAATTTGTAAGGAAAATAAAAAATATCACGACACAAATTGGAAGATAACCTATGTCTAGATCTCCTCGGAGGTACTCGCGTCAAGTATTTTTTCCATGGCACTAAACGATTTTTGGAGAAATTAACTAAATAGGAGGGGATCATAACGATTTTCCTTTTTTATAAACTTTTGTACTTTTGACTACCATATCTCTACTGGAAATATTGTTACGTACCAAATGTATATATGTGACCCGGTCTATGAAAAGGTGGCTTATGACTCAAAAAAGAAATTGCGAACAACAGCTGTTAAATATAAAGAATGCATTTCTTTAGTTTCTTAGTAGTAGTAATTTTTTTTAGTCATAAGCCACCTTTTCATAGACCGGGTCAAACATATTGGAATTTTCTTAAGATTGAATCTGCAAGCCCCTTTTTTCAAAGTAGGCGTGGTCCTTATCCGCATTTAATTGGATCTATATATAATACCAAGGACCACATTTCCGTCAAATTGCAAAAAAATATCAATAGATTTTGATTTACGGCTTGCAAAACTTTTAAATTTTCTTCTGCTTAGCGGCGCCACTCCCATTTTACAAAATTGTAATAAACTTATATGGTACCTCGTAACTTTTTCCATTCCATTTTCCATTCGTCAAGTTTCCCCACTTCATCAGTATTTGTTAAAGCATTGTTACTTTTTTCCATTTTCCAAAGTGGGCGTGGATATAATCTGATTTCGACTATTTTCAATACCACTATATCGTCAACGATACTGTAAAAGCTGCTAACTCCATCTACTAAAGTTTTTATAGAAGAATGAAAAATCTCTATTGCACTGGAAGGACCAGGTGGAAAACGATTTAAACTCCCTTGATGTGACCAATTGGCGCCAGTTGGCAGAGCGAAGAAGCGACTGGTGCGCCTTGTAGGACGGCCATACCCGCTTAAACCATTAAGTGCCAATTAAGCAAGTAAGTAGGTGAGAAATCTGAGTAAAAATTGCAGGTAAGTATAGGGAGTGGGCACATATGATCTAAAACGTTCAAGTTATAGATCGCTCAATGTTGTTTTGCGGGGTGTTTCAGATGTTTTTCCATACCAAGTCGGAAGCATTATCGGAAAAACTTTTCGAAAATCAATGCGAATTTCGAGGGACTCATAATTTGTACTTTGACAGCTTAAATCTTATTGGGCTACAACACAGCTTATTTCCAAAGATTTAAAGAATTCCAAATAAAATTTCGAAAATTTCCTAAACATTTTGCGAGATTTCAAATTTTTTCGAAAAAGTTTTCGAGATTGGTTTGCATAGTTTCAGTTACGAAAATCTTAGTACTTTTTTCCTAAAATATCAAAAGTTTAATCGAAGAATTTATTTTTAAAAATTGCCACTGCTATTTTATTGTTCGCTCCTGTATGTAAGTGTGTATGTTAGGCCTGGTCGATTTGTGGGGAGGCAAAAAAATCGCCCATTGCTCTGTGAAAATCATATTCTAGGGATCCAAATAAGAAACTTTGCCGAAGGAACCATACCTCTAAAACGAATTCTAATGTCCCCCCCTTTGGGTCGTAGGGGCAAATTTTGAAAAATCCCACTTTGAAATGTCTATGTTTTTTCTCTTTGGAGTTTATTTTTCTCTTTAGAAATTTATTTAGTCAGAACATATGTAAATGAAAAAAAGGAATTTCACTTAGTAATAGAAAAGAAATAAAAAAAATTATTAGAAATTAGCGTTTTTACAACCCCCTTTTAAAACCAAGGCATCACTGTGATGCATTTGCATGTCGTAAAATTGCTTGTGTTGTTTTTTTAAGCCACCACAAGACACAGCAGGTAGAATTGAAATTGCCCCTACCCAAAAGTTCGACCCAAAGGGGGGACATCAGAATTCGTTTTAGAGGTATGGTTTCTTATTTTGATCACTAGAATGCGATTTTCACAGAGCAATGAGCGATTTTTAAATCGACCCGCCCTAATGTATGTATGTACATATACACAAATGCTTTCTGGTACTGTCGTTGCGTTAACGCTTATTTTGCCAATTTTCAAAGCGCTTGCGATCATTGCTTACAAGAAGTATTTAAGTATGTACGCAAGTGTGCGTTGATGTGCTCAATTTTATTGTTTTCCTTTTATTCAGTTTCATTTTCTTTATTTATATTTTTATTTATATACAAAAATGTTGCATCTTCATGGAATTGATTTTGCAACGGTTGCAACTTTACTTGTCGTCGCTGGCATGTTGGTAATAAAGATTCTCAATAAAATTCCTTCATCTTTTTTTGTTTGCCCAATTCTTTGCTGTTCTTTCAATTTTGCGCTTCTTTATTTCAAATACTTCTTAATTTTTGCGAACTTTTTATGGCTTGTGCAAGACGTCAGCTAAATCGTATGCATTTTTGTGACTTTTCATTTATATAAATATGTTAAATTGAAATTAAATATTTATAGACGTTAATTAAGTTGGACTGCTTTTAGGATCTGTAATTTTTTTATTACATTGTAGAAACATAACTCGAACTACACGCCCTCCCGCTTGGTGTAGCAGAAGGAGAAGCTTGTACTTACACATACATCGTAAAAAATCTGTAATTCGTTGAGCGAAACCATAATTACTGATTGAAAGTTATAGCTCAAAATCACGTCCATTCCGACAGCATCATCAATAATTTTACACTGATATATAAGATTTTTTTAACAATACCATACAAAGGGGGATATGTGCCTTCGAAAACCCAATAAATTTTGGATGCCTATCGATTATTACTCGAGAATGATCTTGCCTTGCCTAAAATGCCGTCCATTCCGACAACATACTCAACAATCACTTATCTTTATCTTCTCTATATGTATATACATAAAATAAGAGACCCTGACTTGCCTACTGCAAAACAGTCGATCTACTTGGCGCATTTTCTCAATCCAAGTCTTAAAATGATATATTGTAACGAACTTAGTGAATTCCGCTTTTTTTACACCTTCTACTAATGTTCCAATCGCTAAATTGTTGAATAAATAATAATAATATTCAATAATGCAAAATGGTCTTTATTAGACTACATTGATAGTACTTCACAATAACACTTATAACTTCGCAACCAATAGCGAGCTTAAATCAAACTGATTACTGATTACTGACTACTCAGCTTTCGCTGCTTTTATTCTCTCTGCTACCTCATCCACCCATTTCTCCTAAGGTCTAGTAACTTCGCGAAATTCATGCCTGGTTACCAGCCACATATGTACTTGTATATTTGTAGTTTATAGCCTCTCGCATAGCCACATGCGTGTGTATATGTGAGCACTACTTCGGCCGATGACTACATCTGTGTGTGAGTTATCTCATCGTTACCCTGTATGTATGTGGGTAAATGATGATTAATGTGTTTATGTAGCGTGCTTTAATGTTTTTGTTGTTGTGCATTTATTTAGTGATGTGAAAATTCGCCACAATATGTATGCCTGCTCTAGATTTACATTGCGATATTGTAAAACCTTGAAAGAGCATTCTAGTGCCTGTCATCCCAACTGGTTGACTCAAAAGCATTACTGTAGTTTGGCATCACCCACAAGGTACAATTATCCGGAACGTACCGGTTCAATACCCGGCAAAGGACTATCAACATCGTCAAAACCTTCGGGAAGTTTCCTTTCTTATTTTATTTTATTTTATCGATACAAGAAGAAGAAGACGAAGAATGAGGGTTTACTTTGCCCTCCGGAATGAGGACTGTCGTCTTCCATCGTGTGAAAAAGATTCTAGCTTCAACATATTTATTTTACATGTTCAAAAAAGTTATTAGCAGATGTTTAAAGCTTGCTTGATTTCCTTCGCGGGTATTCGGTCCAGTTTTAGCACTGGTCTTCACTTCCTGTGGCGATTTTTCACAGCTCCAAGATTTCGCTATTCCACTAGCATACTTGCTTCTTTTCCTTCGACGTTCTTCTCCAGCTTGACGCAGACAGATCATTATTCCTTCAACAGACTATTCTGTCGAATTAGTACTATTTCTTAGCCATCTATCATATACGACAACATTAGATGCATGCAATGCTAGTTTTTGGTATACGTGGAAGCCATATATTCCTCTTCATCCAGTAGTGTTTGTCAGTAAGCCCTTTGAAAGTGTTTCTGATCAACATGTGGGTTAGGGGGCTTAGAAGGTATTCATGTCGTAAGAGGCGACTGAAATACTCAAATAGTTCAAATGGTTGTGTAGCGCAACTCCGTCACAGCTTCTCCAACCCAATTGTCAACCGCACATACCAGTGGCGAATATTGTTTATTTAGTAGCCTAGGCTCTGGCAACCCAATTTTCCTTATGGAAGTAGGGGTGTAAGGCGGGATGGTCTTGAAGGTTCAATATGGTCATATTAAATCGTTCTCGAGATTTTCGGGCTTATACCTTAATGATGCTTCTTACCAAAACGTACCGGATCTATATCCGGCAAAAGACCATCAACCTCAATAACACTTCCCAAAGCGTCCGGGGTGTGTTTTTATCGCTACAACAACAACAAAGTGTTTCCGAAAAACAGCCGTCGATATGTTGAACTCTCGCCTATGTTGGACACAGATGAACCTGACTACCATCTGAGGAACTAATTTAACGGAAGTTAATCTGCGACGTTACTCTTTGGACCGCTTTTCTGTTTAAGTCACCTGAAATGATCATGTAACCGATAAAATCCCTCTTATCATTTTCTGCAGTTTCTAACTTATTCCTGAACACTGAATCAATTGGAGAAAGTACCCGAAGACTATTGTGAATTTAGCCGCAGTAACATGGACGTGACCTTGTTCGGCAACACAGTTCGCAATATTATTATTATATTGGCGAAAGCATTCGCAATTCCTGCTTTCAAGGTCTACCCACTAAAACCTTACCTCCCATGGCCCGCGCAGTTCCCGGTATCTGGAACCGCATTAAACATTACTTCGGCTATGGGTGCGCTCTACGTGAACTCCATGGAAACCTTCCCGCTAATGGGCTAGGAAACCACCTTCTCGTTTGGTGAGAATTATATGCCTCACGTATGTGCTGATCGTATCAAAGTGCACGCATTCCATTGTGGAATGCCCTCTCCGGAAACTTTACAGTGAGCGGCAAGATGATAGGGAATTGGAGTCTCTTTTACCTTCTGGGATGAGAGCTAGGCGTGCAGTGTTACATTTGGTGGAGAAAATTCTTGTTTCGAGAAATCTATTGTATATGTGCACCAAAAGTTCTGGGCATTTTTTTGCTGCTAGCCTAATCTATCGTAACATGATTAACCGTAGCAAAACAAACCTTAACCACGTATCGTGGAGAGATTACATAGAATGACATAATATAATATAACATAACAAAACATGGCATGGCATAAAAAAAAATAAAATAAATAAATCTAAGGCGCTATAACCTCCGAAGAGATTTTAGGCCGAGCGTCTCTTCCAATTTGCGTCGTGCTCCTTTTTAATTTTTCCTACAAATTGGCGGGATGGGACCTACTTGTTTTATGCCGACTCAGAACGGCATCTGCAATGCAGATGAGTTTTCACTGAAAGTTTTTCATGGCAGAAATACACTCGGAGTGCTTGCCCAACACTGCCGAGGGGCGACCCTGCTTAGAAAAATTTTCTTCTAATTGAAAAACCTTGTTTCTAAAATTTTGATGTTGCTTTACCCGGGGCGAGAACCCAGGATATTCGGTGTGGTAGGCGGACGTTACCGCGACGCTACCATCACACCACGGCGCACAGTGTTTCGTGTAGAACAAGCTAGCTGGACAAAAACAAAGTTCTTATTCCAAGAAAAGTGTAATGAGAAATGAAAGAAAACAAACAAAATAACGGGATTTTTGTTTTTTTTTTTTTGAGATTTTTGCTCATATATATTGAGTAATTGAAGTAAGAAGGCAGGAGTGGCCGTAAAATGCATTGATTAATTTGCAAAATTCTTGTTTAATATTAAGATTCATATTTCTTTTAAGTGAACACTTTTACATAATTTTTTTTGATGGATTCTAAGCTCGAAGGTAAGTAAAATTTTTTAATAGTAATTCTTTCACAATTAGAGTATTTTCAATATATTTAAATTCCGTTATTAAGAAGAAAAGGTATTTTTTCACTATATTTTTAACTTTAGGGACAAAAAAGTTACATACATCCGCCGATATCCGGGCTTAATTTTACATATGTTATAGCCGCAAGTATTCTCTAATAGTCGAAAGAAAAAAGCCTTGCGAGTTCTTTGCACATCTATTTTTAATTTATTTTTTCGTAGATTTAGTTATCTCTACATATCAAATAGGATGTATGTACGTACCAGCTCCGACGAGATATTTGAACCTTTAAAGCTGATCCACAAACGGCAAAACCAATTCCCTGGTACAGGGAACAAACACGTAGCCATAAAACATATAAAAATAAACGCGCAAGGTCAACAAAAGCACACCAAAAGCAAAAAGGCGAAGATCATTGACTTCAACCTGCCACAACCTACCGCACCAGTCACCAAGGCATAAAAACAGGTACATACAATGGATTGATGAAGATAAACCAAAACCAGGTTTCGGCAATACCAATAACGGCAACACTGCTCGCAGGTTTTTCGAAAATTCTGAGGCTAGTGCTGAGATTACGGGATTGGATGTAACTCTCATCAAAAGATTCGACACTCTCCTTCGCGCGTTAGCATCTGGGTACAATATAAATATCCAAAGATTTGAAAAATTTGCGGTCGAGACTAAAAAACTATACATAGATCTCTATCCATGGTTTAATATGCCTGTTATAGTTCATAAATTCTTAGTGCATAGTACTGAAATTATAAAATCAGCAATTTTACCTATTGGTCAACTTTCCGAGGAAGCACAGGAAGCCCGTAACAAAGATTTGAGACGGTTCAGGGATTATAACACACAAAAGCAGACGCGTGAAGCCACGAATAGAGATCTTATGAATATGTTGCTTATAAAATCGGATCCTTTAGTTAACAGATCAGGTTTTATTCAATTTAAATCTATTGTCTTTTCTACTTTGTATGATACTTTACTTTTAAGTTTTTGTAATAAGTAATTTTGACATAATTAATTTAATTAGTTACATTGTTATTATTATTATTGTAATTCACTTTTATATTCTTGGCTGGTACTATAAAATAATTCTGTAAAAATTGTAGTGCCAGGATAAATACTCAAATAAATACAAAATATGTATGTACATATGTACAGTCACTCACATAAATAAGTAGACACCCCTTTTTGGATAATTCTAAGATTTGTAAAGTTCCTGGTACTCATCTCAGACTGCTATTTAAAATGAACGAAATCGGACTATAACCACGCCGACCTTTTCGATATCGAAAGTTTCGAAAAACCGATAAAGAGCGATAATTTATTAGCAAAGACGGATAATGAGATGAAAGTTGGTAGGTGGGTTAATCTTATGACGCAGAATAGAAAATTAGTAAAATTTTTGACAATGGGGGGGCACCGCCCACTTTTAAAAGAAGGTAATTTAAAAGTTCTGCAAGCGGTAATTTGGCAGTCGTTGAAGATAGCATGCAGAAACTTGGCAGGAATGTTACTCCTTTTACATATGTGTGCTTAATAAAAATTAGAAAAGTCGTATGACGAACACGCCCACTTTAAAAAAAAATTTTTTTTAAGTCAAATTAGTAAATTATGTCAACATTCAACTCCAGTAATGATGTGGTGCAACAAAATACAAAAATAAAAGAAAATTTCAAAATGGGCGTGGTTCCGCCCTTTTTCATTTAATTTGTCTAGAATACTTTTAATGCCATAAGTCGAACAAAAATTTACCAATCCTTGTGAAATTTGGTAAGGGCATAGCTCCTATGGCGATAATTGTTTTCTGTGAAAATGGGCGAAATCGGTTGAAGCCACGCCCAGTTTTTATACACAGTCGACCGTCTGTACTTCCGCTCGGTCCTTAACACGATAACTTGAGCAAAAACCGATATATCTTTACTAAACTTTGTTCACGTACTTATCTGAACTCACTTTATATTGGTTTTAAAAATGGGCGAAATCCGACTATGACCACGCCCAATTTTTCGATATCGAAAAATGAAAAAAATGTTATAATTCTATACCAAATACGAAAAAAGGGATGAAACATGGTCATTGGATTGGTGTTTTGGCGCAAAATATAACTTTAGAAAAAACTTTGTAAAATGGGTGTGACACCTACCATATTAAGTAGAAGAAAATGAAAAAGTTTTGCAGGGCAAAATCAAAAGCCCTTGGAACCATGGCAGGAATACTGTTCGTGGTATTACATATATAAATAAATTAGCGATACCCAACAGATGATGGTCTGAGTCACTCTGGTCCCCATTTTGGTCGATATCTCGAAAACGCCTTCACATATACAACTAAGGCCCACTCCCTTTTAAAATACTCATTAACACCTTTCATTTGATACCCATATCATATAAACACATTCTAGAGCCACCTCTGGTGCACCTTTAAGGCGATATCTTGACAACGCGTCCACCTATAGAACTATGGCCCACTCCCTTTTAAAATACTCTTTAATACCTTCCATTTGCTACCCATGTCATAAAAACACATTCCAGGGTTATTTTCCTACATGTTGATTTTCTGATATTTTGTCTCCAAAGCTCTCAGCTGATTATGTAATGTTCGGTTACACCCGAACTTAGCCTTCCTTACTTGTTTTCACTCATGTTAACTTGTCATCGGGTTCCGATGAGTGCTCCAAGTTTCAAGACTCCAGCTCTGCGGGAAGTTACTCAAAAATGGATTGCAAGATTATACAGTTTTGTTTCGAACTTGGCAGAAAAAATTGAAACAAAACTAATTTAAAGGAAGAAAAAACTGTAAAGCATTAGTTTCCGAGTGATATACACGATGGTATCTAAAGGTTCGTTTACTGATAGTAACTAAAAATGTGTGATTTACTCCTAGTTTTGTTGAAAGTATACACATAAACCTATCTACTATTTTTATAATGTGTATCGAATTTAGTAATTTAAAATCCAATTGGATCTCCAAATTAAATTACCGTATTCACTGGATATTGATAGATGGTATTCATACATACCAGCGTGTTGTTGCAACGTTCCTGCATGCAATCAACTCATTAAGCAGGAAATTCAAGCACCTAAATATACATTTTTCAATTAAATTTCACATAAGAACATTAACCCTTTTCAGGCTGTGCATTAATTATTCAGGCTTTTCAATAATACCATAATAGGCGTGAATAAAGAATCATTAAATCTTATATGTTGTAGGTAGTTCTTGTTGCCCAACAACACTGCTTTAGAGCACTAAATTACTGAACTTATGTATATGCATTTGACCATTTATTCTACCACATACATTTCTTATATGGAGCTACATAATGGAATAGTAATATTAAGAGGATTGCGCTGGAGCAGTGGTGCACTCAATAGCTTCGGAGAGCTTCGCAAAACTATTCCGCGTTCACCTACATGATGTGTGAGCACAGCGACAGAGTTTCAGTAAAGCGAAAAGTCAATCAAATCTAGCTTGTACTTCGAGCAATGATGACCTGATATGAAACTTCTTACTCCCTGAGAGCACGAGAAAAGGTTCATTTTTATCACCTTAGATGCCAACATCCTTAAAATCAAATTTGGGCATTTTAAAATAACTTTGGGTATTTTACATGGTAATAGTTTAATTTATGACTTTCATCGAAAATTACCTCAAACTGGTCAAATGGGGTATCAAACAACGGAATTTGTAACAGTATTACAAATCCGATGAAAAAAAATATATTTTCCACCCCTTTAAAAATTTATCCGTGACAACACGAAAGGTCGCACACGAAATGGCTTTTGATAACCTTCGATTGGTGAGAAAGTATGATTTTTAATCTTCGTATTAATATGAACGGATGGATAAACGTTGTCTTTGTGCCGAGTTGCGTTAAATTAGATTTTTTGGTTATTTGCACCCTTATATTTTATTTTATGATTCTCATACATGTATTCGTGCCATTATTAAGATTCTGAAGGTAGAAACTAAATATTTTTTCCGTTCAACATCTATCGTGGAACTCGGGGGGCCGCCGAGCAGAGAGATTATCTGCGCAGAAATGGGAGTAGTAGTGGGTGTAGTACTTCACAACTAATAGCGTGTTTAAATCAAACTGATTAGTTATTCCTTGCGCTGCTTTTATACTCTCTTTTGCCCTGTTCGCATATTTCTCCTAAGGTCTTTTCGTTTCTCCTTCTAGAACACTTGTATGTCCTGCTTGGTTATTTAGTTATATGCGTGTGTATGTGTGAGTAACAACTTTTAGCTGATGACTACATATGTGTATGTGAGAAAATTTCTTTGCTTTAAGCTGCTGGTTATGTGTGTGAAATATTCTTCGTCTCCTTCTATGTATGTGTGTAAATGACGATTGATGTGTTCATGTACACAAGTGTCGCTTGATTGCTGTTTTTGTTGTTGTGATTATTTACTAACAGCATAGTGATGCAAATATTCGCTACAATATTTTAGCCTAAATTTCGTTGTCATAAATCGTAAATTTACTTAACTAAAAGTATAAAGTTGCATAACGTCATGACGGGCTTTGGGCGCAAGTTTTTGTCCACAAATCAATTCGCGCAGGATTGCTGGGAGAAGAGGCTTTGAAGAGATTTTCAAGTTATAATCGAAGCAGCTATCGGCGTGTCCATCCTGATGTTGTATAGTATAAATTTTCTCAAACTATTTAATAAAGTAAAAGGTAAAACTTTGCATGAGGACTAATAACCCATGTTCAAATATATTTTCAGGGGTATCGAGAGATGCGTTTTGACATCGGTATCTATAATCCGAAAGCAGATATGAAAAATTTTGCTTCTGACAAAAGACATTTTCATAAAAAACCGGACCAATCTAAAATCGCTGTTGGAATCCATAGTATTTCTTTTCAAAACATTCTGAATAGGTCCAGGAAGAACGTTCTACGTAGGTGTCTCTGAGTGTGCGGAAATATTATGAAAAATACAGCGACCGCCTCAAAATTTTAAACTGTTTTTTTGCAAATATCTTTTATATAACTATAAAGTTTTTGATATTGAGGTCGATATCTCTCTTTTAATTTTTGTACGTGTTTTTACAAGTCGGGACCTCATATCTCCCGTGATAGAACAAAACGTGTAACTATTTTTTTGAACATTGTGGGGAATTAAGGATTGGCGTAGAAGTCCATATCTTTCTCAAATATCAATCTATTTCAAAGACATTTATCTCTTTGGATAGTCTAAACTCTAAAGTTTTTTATGTTTATGTATAAAGGGCTAACATTTTTGATTCCTAGCTTTGGATTAATTTATTAAAATGTAAAGTTACGCACCTAGAAAATTACATGTTTTTAGCATTTCATATGAAATAATTTTGCATGTCACAACAAAACCATGTAACTTGGAATTAAGTTCTATGAAATTATAACACAAAATTTTTTCATACATTTAAATTTTTTGTACTTTAACAAAAGCACGTAACTTAAGATATTTTTAAAATGGCGAAATTTCAGTGTCCATCACCGATTGGGCAATGAAACGTTTGGTGGAGCTTCTAAGGGTATTGAAGAATTGGTCTGTGGTACTTTTTTCAACAAAAGTGCAATATGTGCAGAAATAACGGGGATTCTTTAAATGTTCCTTGCTTTTATCCCGCACCCATTTTAAGGTTTTCATACATTTTAAGTTACGTTGTTTTTTTTTTGGTTTGAGTTTAAGGTACTGAGAAATGAGATAGAAAAAAACGGATTGAAGTCCTTAATAGATTTTTGCCTCGGGGTTCCGAAAATTCATAGCAAGACAAAAGCGCGTAAGTAAGAGTTACATGTTTCTGTTCTATCACGGGAGATATATATTTATACTCACTCCAATAAAAAAGCACCGATCTCTTACAAAATTTTTGACGGATTTTATTTGGTTCAACGGCAACGTTTAACTACCGATCCGCTTGGTCCATAGCCCTGCAACAATTTTTGGTTCATGTGGTCCACTTATGTCATACTGGAGTACTTACCAATCTACTCCACTGTAATGCAGCAATGAACCAACTCATGTTTCCACACGAACATATTATAAACCGATCATTGCTCGTTTTTAACGATTGTAATCACTACACGATGTTTATTGGACTGTGTGTACTCCATGGATTACTCTGATGTAATGCGGAGCTGGAGTATATGGTCCAGTCCTAGGACATCGCAATGTTAATTGGTCCATATTTTTTGTATGAATTGTGGTTGATTTTGGAGCACTCGCTTGGTCCATAGCGAGTACTCCATACATGTATGCATGGAGTACTCAGGATTTTTGCAGGGAATCAGCTGTAGTTCGATGTCATGTCTTGGGACACGAATCGAGAAACGATGAATGTTTCATATCTATTCATATGTATGTGACTACAAAAAAGTTACTTTCGTGTACGGAACTCTGACGGCGTTGTGCACTACTGCGCTGGAGGCAGAACGAGTTATATAATTATCTCGATATTTACTGTCCCCAAAAACTAAACACGAAACCACCAAATACCAATAAATGAATAAATAAATAGTAAATAAATGTAAAACCTAAACTAATAATGCCACAAAAGACGATTGGAGCAAGTTGGCGTGATGCGACAAACATTGCGTTGATGATGATGATCATGTTGCATTGTTGTTGTTACCACTGCTGTTGTATTGACTTCAACAAATGCCTGCTTGTGGAGGCAGTCGAAACATTATCAAAACATCATGGAAGATGACCAAATTAACCAACCGAATGCAGGCAGACATAAAGGAATACTAAGCACATACATATCAACATTCAGAAACAACAACAATAATAATACAAAAAAAAACAATAACAAAGTGGGTGAATGCAATTGTGGAAAAAGAAGAAGGCGGTGGAGCAATGAAGCTGAAGACTTCACGGTGAAAAAAAGGGATGGAATGGCTATTCCGTTTGGCTGATAATTCGAATGATCACGCTCATCGCTTTTTATTTATGGCTTTATGCATATATGTGTTTGTGTGTGTATGTGCGTGTGTGTATATGGCTGCACACCGGTTCAACGCCGCCAATGGAGAAATTAACGTTTTACCTGCGCCGTTTTTTGTATGTTAAAAAAATTAAAGCAGTCCCAAACAAAGAAATCAAAAGCGAAATAAAGAAGACGATCCGTACGTAATTTATTGCAAAGGGAAGCGTTATGGCTTTAAATGCGCTCCGGGGAAGGGAGTGGCAGTGGAAAAATGGAGGGTAGACAGACAAATGATTCTTCTTATTTTGGTTTTGGGAGTCGATTGGATGGTAGAATACAAGCTGGCACCAAACAAGTTTCATTTAGAGAATGATTGCGAGTATACATATGTATGTATGTACATGTAAGTATGTATTTCAATCTTTTCAGATGTTTCAGATGTAAGTAATTGCGTAAGTATATATGTACATATGTATTTGTTGGACTGCACCAAAGTGCCTGGTGTCTTTGCCAGCACCTTAATTAAAATTTAAATGATTCAAACAGGACTTCGACGTACACACATACCTAGTTAGATACATTCATATACACATATACATATATTTATGTACATTCATTTTTATTATTTATTGTGATACCCAAAATTGAGTTGCGGTCGCCCTGGTTGCATTTGATGGCATGAAAGCATCAGCATTGAAGATTGTTAAAATGAAATGTTGAGGCCAAAATTAAATTAATGAACGAGATGAGAAGATTTTTATTTATTTTTTTTTTTTTTTTGAATCTCAACTTTTTCTGAATAAATGTATCCTTTCTACGGTCGAGCTTATTTCTTTGTTATCACTAGCGATGCATATAAAGAAACCGAATTTTTTTTTTATTGGCCAGAGGGTTCTGCATATACCACAAATCGAGTATAAATGAATCAGTCGAGTATAAGGGAATCAAAACTCGATACCCAAGTGTATTCACTGATTGTGTACATACGAGCCGGTGTGCAAGAATTACAGACGTGACTCCTCAAGATGGAGCAATAGTAAAGCCTTCAAAGGTTTTTTGATACGTAAACGGATTTGCTCACGGTATGAGCGAATCCAGAATGTAAGCGTGAGGTAACTGTAAGGGTAAGCGTAGTCTTTGGAAATCTTATGGTGTATTGGTGAATATATAACGTACACTCAGAGAAAAAATCGTTCTAAAACGAACGAAACAAGTACAAAATTAAGAACATTCGTTGACAAAAGTCTGTTAAGTACGTTTTTTCTTAACTCGTCAGCAATGGGCCTGTTTTAAAAACAGTTTTTCCAAGCACACCGTTCGTATTTTATGACCAGTTTGGTATTGATGTGTGAACTTTCTGTGCTCATTTCAAGCACTACTTGGGCTTGATTTAAGATTTTTCGTTCTCACGCTTCTAGAACGATTTGTGGTCGATTTTTTTTTAATTTTTCGGTCTCAATTCAAGAACGGTTTGTGCTTGATCTTTGGGGGGAATGGGAAGGTCATTTTTTCAATTAATACCCACTTATTTATTTTTTTTTATTAAAAATATTGTTTTTTTCATTAATAAAAAAATATTAATAACAAAAAAAACGATTATTAACATCCAAAAGATTAAAAAACGCATAATATGTATTTCTTAATGTATTTCTCTTATTGAGAAATTCTTCTTTTTATTGATGAAATCTGAATTTATTGTAACGAATTTAGTGAAATTCCGCTTATTTGCGACCTTCTACTAGCGTTCGTATCGCTAAACTGTTGAATAAATAACTCCAATATTCAATAAAGCAAAATGGTCTTTATTAGAGTACTTCCCAATAGCACTTATACTTCACAACCAATTGCGTGTTTAAATCAAACTGATTAGTGATTATCAGCTTTAACACCTTTTATACTCTCTGATGTCTCGTTCGCATACTTTTAGGCGTTTCTTCTTCTAGAATTTACTACTTGTTTACCAGCTGTAAACTTACCAGCTATAAACTACAGATGCACGATTATAGCTTCTCGCATAGCCATATACGCGTGTATACGTGAGTGATACTCCTACCGATGATTGCATACTTTTGTGAGTAGCTCAGATATATGCATGTGTTTGTGCGTTTCTCTCCGCTGCTTGTACGTACATATGTGTAGACATAATGATTGATTTGTTTATGTAGATACAAGTGACTGCTTAGTATCGGCTTAGAGATGATAGTATGCCTTAGTTTTGCTAATATTCGTCACAATATACTTAAAATATGTCATAAAAAGTTTGAATTACCTTTGCATATGTGAATGGAACTGTATGAAAAATAAGAGTAAAAAAAAATAGAACATAAAAAACTTGTTTTAAAAAACTTCAGAGTTTGACAGTGATCGAACCCCGTCACACGATCGCAATCGCACCATCATAGCCACTGGGCCACTACAACTGCTTGATAGCTCGTGCCAAATGTTGTATTTAACATTGTAGTGCACACGAATTATACCGTTTCTTTTTTCTCGAACTTAATTTAATACTATTTTCACACAGACGGCTTATTGAATAATAAAGGCAGTTTTCTACAATAAGACGCTTATTGAGCTCAATCTTCCCTAAAAAATTCGAATCTATAATTATTTCATTAGTAGCTAATCGAATGCCTAATGAAGTCAAGAGCACAATGCAACTCTGTTGGCCGCGTTCCGCTTCTTAGTTTTTGGTGTGTTCAGTGCTTAAAAATGTCACTTGTCAAAGTAAATGTCATTGTCTTCATGGCGGAACGATACAAGGTGGCCGCATCGAACAGCTGATTATAACCTTTTTTATTTGATTTGATACATCAACTACCGGCGCAGTACGATTTTGACATTTGTCCATCGAATTTACAAGTACATGGCATTTTTTTTTTGTTTGTAAGTATGTCACCATGCTGCCACCTTGTATCGTTCCGCCATGATTGTCTGTCATATAGCAGTGTCATTTTATTCGCTTGACATTTCATCCTTCATACTAATCGAGCAGTTACTTCTGTGTGAAAGCAAAAAATTTACTATTTCATTAGAAGGTGAAATGAGATCATTAAGTTTCTGTGTGAAAACAGTATAAGAACATTGTTCTCATTAGTAGAAGATTTATGCATATTTTAAGACCAGCCGTTCTCTTTTGAAGAAAATGGTGTCAGTTCAAGAACAAGGTTGTTGTTTTAAGAACAGGTCGTTCGTTTTTCAAGAACAAAAAAGTAAGAACATGAAAAGCTTGAACTGAGTCCGGTGGTGCTGCATTTTAGAACGGCGTTTTTCTCTGAGTGTAAGCTTAATTGTAATCACTTCACTGTACATAGCTTAATTTGGGAACAATGTACGTGATAAGGTTGATATGAGCGAAATCAGACAGCAAAACAGGGGCAAGGCAAAGTGTGTTATCGACGTGTTCACTTATTATTATCGACGGGTTGTGGGGGTGAAATATCCAGGTCCACTTGGAACCGGTGCCAACAGAACCGCCTTTAAATTATCGGATTCGCACATCACTATCACGTACTGCATAAAGTAATTTATTTATACATATGTACAAATACCGCCTGTATATAGCAATTTACGTTCGCCTGATTGTATCCAAAATGTTACTTTATAAAATAAATAACGACCTTTGAGTGCGATTGAAAAAGTTTTGCATAAATCAAGGCAACTTATTTATTATTATTTTTTTTCTTTTTTGAAAAAAAACGAAGCACATCAACGTATAAACGAAGAATATACAAATTAAAGCATCTTATTTATGTACGTGAAAAAAAACAGCGACATCAAAAGTTAAGTGGAACCACTTAATTGCCGGCATAACTTAATTTCGCAGCGACTGGCCTGTTTTTGCTAATTGTAATTTAATACGAATTAATAAGAAATAAAATTTGCTAAAATAAAGCCATAATAAATATAGAGGGAGAGTAAAAATTATTATTACATTTTTATGTTTGGTGTAAACCTTCATAAGCGGCTGGGGAAATGGTTCGCAGAAAGTGTACCATTCATAACTGAGTGTCCGTAATGCCGATATTCGTGTTACATCGGGTCTAATGGAAGAGATCTCAATTTCGTGAAAAATACTTGGTTCTCATACATTCTATGTAAAGTTTTCCTATATCATTTTCGGGTCAAATGAAGCCATTTCAAGTGAAATAAAATTTTATCAAATCAAGGCGAAGTCAGTACCAGGTGTTGTTATCCCAACAGCTGATTGCTTTTTCTTGATTATTTTCCATTCAGCGCCTTGTACTTCAATATGTCAGTTAATCGAAATCATTTAAAATTTTCTTTTGACCTGACATTCTTCTGCTCAGCGAATTGGTTGAGTTCGCTTTGTCATCACCTGTTATGGACTCGCCTTAATTCAAATCAAATTAAATTTTTTTAAGTCAAATCAAGACGAATCCATATAAGGTGATGGCAAAGCGGATTGAACCAATTCGCCGTGCAGAAGAATGGTAAGTCAAAAGCAAATTTCATTGATTTCGACTAACTTGCATATTGTTGTACAAGTCTATCTATGTATTTAAAATTATCAAGAAGCAGCAATCAGCTGTTGGGATAACAACACCTGGTACTGAATTCGCCTTGAGTCAAATGAAATTTTTCAAATCAAATGACATTTCTTTCAATCTAGTTTCAATCGTTCACTAGAAACTCAAGTTAAGTGGCGATAGACTAGCTTTCACTAGCTTTCCAAAAAGCCTTATTTGTTTTGTCCGTCTCCTTCATTCCCCGTTTTGGCGTCAATTATGTCCAGCATAACGCTTCTTGATGCCAACAAAAAGTGTTTTGTTGTCATAATAAAACAAGTAAGGAAGGTTAAGTTCGGGTGTAACCGAACATTACATACTCAGTTGAGAGCTATGGTGACAACATAAGGGAAAATAACCATGTAGGAAAATGAAACGAGGGAAACCCTGGAATGTGTTTGTATGACATGTGTATCAAATGGAAGGTATTAAAGAGTATTTTATGAGGGAGTGGGCGATATTTCTATAGGTGGACGCCATTTAGGGATATCGCCATAAATGTGGTCTGACTCTAGAATTTGTTTGTACGATATGGGTATCAAATGAAAGATTTTAATGAGAATTTTAAAAGGCGTGGGCTTAGTTCTATAGGTGGACGCCTTTTCAAGATATCGCCATAAAGGTGCACTCTAGAATGTGTTTGTACAATATGGATATTAAATTAAAGGTATTAATGAGGGTTTTAAAAGGGACTGCTGGTAGTTGTATATGTGAAGGCGTTTTCCAGATATCGACCAAAATGTGGACCAGGGTGACCCAGAATATCATCTGTTGGATAACGCTAATTTATTTATATATGTAACACCACGAACAGTATTCCTGCCATGATTTCACGGGTCTTTTATTTCACCCTGCAGAACTTTTCATTTTCTTCTTCTTAATATGGTAGCTGTCACACCCATTTTACAAAGTTTTTTCTAAAGTTATATTTTGCGTCAAAAAACCAATTCAATCACCATGTTTCATCCCTTTTTTCGTATTTAGTATAGAATTATGGCATTTTTTTTATTTTTCGTAATTTTCGAGATCGAAAAGTGGGCGTGGTCATAGTCGGATTTGGGCCATTTTTTATACCAAGATAAAGTGAGTTCAGATAAGTACGTGAACTAAGCTTAGTAAAGATATATCGATTTTTGCTCAAGTTATCGTGTTAACGGCCGAGCGGAAAGACAGACGGTCGACTGTGTATAAAAACAGGGCGTCGCTTCAACCGACTTCGCCCTTTTTCACAGAAACAAGTTATCATCCTAGAATCTAAGCCTCTACCAAATTTCACAAGGATTGGTAAATTTTTTTCGACTTATGGCATTAAAAGTATCCCAGAAAAATTAAATGAAAAAGGGCGGAGCCACGATCATTTTAAAATTTTATTTTTGTATTTTGTTGCACCATATCATTACTGGAGTTGAATGTTGACATAATTTACTTATATACTGTAAAGATATTAAATTTTTTGTTAAAATTTAACTTAAAAAAAAATTTTTTTTTAAAGTTGGCGTGGTTGTTCTCCGATTTTGCTAATTTTTATTAAGCATACATACAGTAATAGGAGTAACGTTCCTGCCAAATTTCATCATGATATCTTCAACGACTGCCAAATTACAGCTTGCAAAACTTTTAAATTACCTCCTTTTAAAAGTGGGCGGTGCCACGCCCATTGTCCAAAAGTTTACTAATTTTCTATTCTGCGTCATAAGTTTAACTCACCTACCAAGTTTCATCGCTTTATCCGTCTTTGGTAATTTATTATCGCACTTTTTCGACTTTTCGAAATTTTCGATATCGAAAAAGTGGGCGTGGTTATAGTCCGTATATCGTTCATTTTAAATAACGATCTGAGGTGAGTGCCCAGGAACCTACGTACCAAATTTCATCAAGATACCTCAAAATTTACTCAAGTTATCGTGTTAATGGACGGACGGACGGACGGACATGGCTCAATCAAATTTTTTTTCGATACTGATGATTTTGATATATTGAAGTCTATATCTATCTCGATTCCTTTATACCTGTACAACCAACCGTTATCCAATCAAAGTTAATATACTCTGCTCAACTGAGTATAAAAAAAGGAATTCACAAAGGTTCTGTACGGGCTAAACTGCTCCCCGAATTTTAATAAAGGTCCCATCTGACTTATGTATTCGCCAAAAAAAGTTTGAGATCAACAGGTTCCACATAACTCAGTAGATAGTCATTAGAAAGTGAAGGGCGTCATATCAGTATAACAGCCATCTAGTTGCCCATCGTTGTTGTTGTTATAGGAATAACGACATTTCTCAAACTAGTACCTTAAGGTGCTATCTCAGTAACAATATAACATGGTCATACATACTAGGTCATTTTGTATTACCTTGCTGCAGTACTTTTACACTAGTCAGGATATCTTCGATTGCACCCAAAGTGCACTTTGCCTAGATGATAGTTCTCCAGCTTGTTCTATAGCGTCGAGCATGCATAATGACAGGTATGCTGACGGTGAATTCGGATCCTCTTTTCCCCTGCCTAATAACAGTAGCTGCACCTTTTTCCAAGTTTCTGGGAACCATCCATTCCTTAGACGTGCTTTATACATATCCAGCATAACCTCTCCACGCATTTTGGAAATTTTTTAATGACTTCTGCCCATACTCCGGCTGACCCTTTTTGGTTTTAAACTTTTTACAGCAAGTTATAGCTTTTGAGGTGTATGGTGGAGGTTGTCCAAGCGCACTGGTCTGACCTCCGCTATTTTCCCTCTTATTGGGAGTAGTAAAAGTCTTTTTTAGTATCAGGCTGCAAGAAGATGTCAACATTCACCATCTTCTCGAAGCTCTACCCATTTACGCTTCTGGCTGTTCATTATAGTAGCCTTCGACTGCTTTTTCTCATTTTTGTATAACTCTGCTTCGAAAATGGCTTGTTCCAAGCCAATAAAAGGACCTTTTGCGCTGCTTATTTCACCGCATTGGTTTTGTAACGAATTTGCTTGCAAATCCTCTTATTTGCCTTTTTGCTAAGTTCGTATCACTAAACTGTTGAATAAATAACTCCAATGGAAAAATGGCCTTTATTAAAGTACTTCACAATAACACTTATACTTTGCAACTAACTGGCTTAATAACCAAACTGATAGCTTAAATGAAACTGACTTTCAAAATAATACTGCTATTGCTCGCTAGATATCGTCTTAATCGAAACTCAAATCAAAGTGAATTACAGCGCCTCTACATCTGTCGCCTTTTATACTCTTTGGTTTCCTCGTTCGCATTTTTCTAGAATCTACTAGCATTGTCCATGAGCTCTCAAACTTCTCAGCTACAACTAAAATTGCTCAATTTTATACATCTTTTAGGCGCTTCCAGAATCTACTAGTCCAGTAGCTCTCAAATTTCTCAGATATATGCATGTGTTAGTGCATTGACTCTCCGCTGCTCGTATACGTACATGCTACATATATGTAGACGCAGTTATTGTTTCGTTTATGTAGATACATAATGATTGAATTATTGATGTGCATTCACGTCACTGCTTAGCATCGGCTTAGAGACGATAGCATCGCTCAGTGCTGCTAACATTCGTTACAGTATGTATTTGTTACATACATACTTGTTTGAAGCCCAGCGAGGTTGCTTTGACACGCTCTTTAGTGCTACATTAGGCGAGATTTCTTAGCGGGTATGTGCCGTTGGTAGCAATTAGCACTTCAGTGTTTAGTTTCGGCACGTTCCATATGCGTGGGCTTCTTATTATTTCCGACCTAGGCGCGTTTTGTGACTCTACTTAAAAAAGATGTATTGCTATTTGCTGGCAGTAAGGTCTTGAAGCCATTTTCACTTTCGTATCTGTTTTGGCTTTTTCTTGGTCTCCAGAAGGTGGTCAGTGAGCTAGATTTTATGACTGTTAGTTCAAGGCTAGCCGCTTTGCCCAGTACTCGCATTCTTCTTAGGTTAGTCGTTGGCATTCCCCACTCAATGGCTCTTTCGTTAAGTCTCCTGAGATTATTACCCGCTCTGTATAATTCTAAGGCCATGTCCTCGATATCATCAAGCTACTGTTGGAATTTCAGTACGCTATCGATGAGTATCAGGTAGCAACTTACTGCAGCATGCTGAAATCGTGCCCAAACACGGCCTGTTACACTACCTTCCTTTATTGCAGATGCCTAACTTTCGGGCGGTTCCAGTGCATCATCATCAGCGTTGTTGCTAACTGGGCTACCGTAACTAAAGCTATAATATATTGTAACGAATGTTAGCAGCACTGAGCGATGCTATCGTCTCTAAGCCGATGCTAAGCAGTGAGTGAATTAATTTCCATAGATCAATCATTATGTATCTACATAAACGAAACAATAATTGCGTCTACACATATGTACCATGTACGTATACGAGCAGCGGAGAATCAATGCACAAACACATGCATACATCTGAGATACTCCTGAAAGTATGCAATGAGAGAAGCTAAAATCGTGCATTTGTAGCAGCTGAGAAGTTTGAGAGCTGATGGACTAGTAGATTCTGGAAGCGCCTAGAAGATGCGAACGTTGAAATCAAAGAGTATAAAAGGCAACAAGCGTAGAGGCGCTGGAATTCAGTTTGATTTGAGATTTCGATTAAGACGCTATCTAGCGAGCAAGAGCAGTATTATTTTGAATAGTAGAGTTTCATTTGAGCTATCAATCAATTTGGTTATTAAGCAAGCTATTCGTTGCACAGTTTGAGTGTTATTGTGAAGTACTTTAATAAAGGCCATTTTGCATTATTACATATTGGAGTTATTTATTCAACAGTTTAGTGATTCGAACTTAGCAAAAGGGCAAATAAGAGAGTTGCAAGTAAATTCGTTAACGAACCTGCTTGGCCAGGTTAGAAGAAAGAAAAAATACAAGGCGTTTTATACTGCTGAGAAGGTTTGGGCAGAGCTCCTTTTATATAATTTGCCTTCCGCTTCTTTTGATTTTTCCCGAAATTTTGCTGAGAAACTTTTCACGTCAGAAATATACACGAAGTGTTTACCAGTCCACTGCCGAGGGGCAACCACGCTTTGACAAATTTTTCACAAAAAACCTTTTGTAATGATCGCTATCGTTTGTGGAGCCTGTTCTTTACAAAGAATTTGAAAAGTTGTGGTGCTCAAAATGCTTCGCTCAGGAGGGTCATCAAGATCATCTAGTCCTAAGAAACGTGCTCTTTCAACATAGCAGCCTATTCACGACGTACAAGGAGGGTTACAGGTTAACGTGTCACAGTATTCAGGTCGGAGTTATGCCAGACAATGCTGGTCTCTTTGGGTAGATAACGGTCTTTGTTCGCAATATCGCGGTAATTATATTCTAGCGATTCGAGTACTTTTATCTTCTCTGATATTTAGCAATTAGCGATTATTTATAATTTATTTAATAATTTGGGAAAAATTTATACAACGAGACATCAGGACGGACAAGGCGACAGCTGTTTCAATTATACCTTGTAAATCTCTTCAAAGCCTTTTCTCCCGGGAGTGGGATTATTTTTAATTTTTACAGAAAGCCACAGTACAAATGGAAAGTAGAGACGATAAATTTAACTTCGATACCTCGAAAAATAACTCGTTTCGAGTTCGGCACGATATCTTCCTCTGATTTAAGTTTACTGAAGTTGTAAGTTTACTGTTAGTTGTCGAAGTGCTTCTTGAATGTTTGGAAGTCAGTCTTGGTTCCATTATGTAGCCAAAAAGTATTCCATGTTCAATGGACACTGTTCATAGTTGGATAACTTTTTCCCCGTATCCTTTAGAGTTGTCTACTACTTGTCTGTAAAGGTGTTGAACCACCTCAAAAGCAAAATAACTCATATTTATGCGTACAACGAAAATAACAACATATTATAACAAGAAAAGCTAGCAATTATCACATCAATAATGCAAATACCAATCAAAAAATGAATTTATGCACCAAGGCAGCCAAGAGGCGACCAGATCCGTCAATCAATCAGCTAAATGATAAGACTTACAGCAACAGCTGGCTATATATACTCGTAATTGGACGACAGCAGTTTGCAACCAGCAACCAGCAGCCAGTCAGCCAACGGCAAACATCTGAATACTGGCAAATTATTGCAGCATTAAAATACAATTCGATACGTTTTAGCTGATTGGTCAAATTGGCTGCAATTGACTGCATTGACTGAATTGGTTACAATTGATTGCTGCTAAAATTATATGACACGGCAATTGCGACTAAACATTTACATATGTATTTGTACAAATTTCAATTTGCTTTTAGAAATATTAAGGCTTGTATATACATATGTACATAGCTGCAGTAAATAATTGCTGCCTATCGAAAACTGGGGAGCGGTAAAACTCGTCAGTGTGCAGCAATATGCAACAAGGTAACAACATAATCATATGTTGCAGATGCGTGGAATAATGTTTATAAACAGAGCCATACATACTGCATTCATTAGGTTGCCCGATGTTGCAAAATTTTTGTATAAACATCTTTGTTCATGATAGGGAATCCAGAATGTAAGAGTAGTCCAAGACGAATCCATACCAGTAGCGGAATTCACTAACTTATAACGATGCGATTTGTCGAGATTTTAATTAACGATTTTGGCGCTTGCCTTATCGATTGAGCTATTCACTAACTTAGTTTCAACGAATCGAAATAAATTACATTTAAATTTCGTTTTAATAGTAGAAAGGTGGCAGCACAGCTTAACGAAACTTAAAAATGCGAAAAGCACAAAAGGAGTGCCAAAAATAAATAAATTCCGCATACTAACTGCTTTTAAAAGTTTTTACATATTTTAACAAATGGTAAGTAAATGTGGTATTCATTTTTTTCTCTGTTGATATCGCAGTTATTCTTGTACACCTTAATTGACCATCAAGTTTAGAAATAATATCATGATATATATATAATATATATATATATATATATATATATATATAATAATATCAAGTCTAGGGTTAGTCGGTGCAGCTTTAGAGACTCCATTGCATTCAAGTGAAATGGGTCATCTACTTCTCTATGAACCACTGGCGATGGACTTAGTAATTCTTCATTTTGTGATAAAACGTACGCCAAGTACTCAAATGCCAATTGATTTATAAATAAAGCAGCTTTTCGTGTTTGAAAGTATTTAATTAAAGTTCCGATTTTCTTTTTTAACTAAAATGGCCAGAAATATTAATATCGTGATTTTTAACCCAGCCAATTTACTTGCCGTTTATTTAACGACACAGCTGATCGTCGATAAACGAATATCGATACAAAATAGTTGCTGAATAACAAAATCGTTATAGGTATCGATTCGCAAATAAAGCGATGGCAAATGTCGTTAAAAAAGTTAGTGAATTCCACTACAGGTGGTGGCAAAGCGAATTCAATCAATTCGCCGTGCAGAGGAATGTCAACTCAAAAGAAAATTTTAATTGATTTCGATTAGCTGACATATTAAAGTACACGACGCTGTATGGAAAATAATCAAGAAGAAGCAATCAGCTGTTGGGATAACAACACCTGGTACTGAATTCGCCTTGGCGTAGTCTTTGTAAGTCGTATGCTATATGTTGGAATATAAAATGTGAGTGTAAACGTAGTGTTTGGTATTGGTATGATGTATGTCCCCTACTGCACTGTGGCACTGGAAATCAGATAGGAAATTAAGGCAAAGCAAGAAAATGGGAACCGAAACTGGACGCCGTGCTATCAATAAGTTATCGCTGAGTTATCGTGAGGTGTTTATTTGTTATCGGAGTGTGTGTATATCGACAACAAAGGTTATCAATGAAATGCCGGTTGTGAGTTATCAATTTGTTATTGAAAAGTCATCGATTTATTATTGAAAAGTTAGCGATTATATGTCGAAACGTTGTCGATTTGTTGTCGAAAGGCATCGATATGTTATCAAAAAGTTATCGAATTGTTATCCGAGTTAAATTTATTTGCGTGTTATCTATCTTTTATTAAAAAGTTATCGATTTGATTTCGAAAAGTTAACGATTTCTTATCGGAGTGTGTTTATATCGACAACAAAGGTTATCAATGAAATACCGATAGTGAGTTATCAATTTGTTATTGAAAAGTCATCGATTTATTATTGAAAACTTAGCGATTATATGTCGAAAGGTTGTCGATTTGTTGTCGAAAGTCATCGATATGTTATCAAAAAGTTATCGAATTGTTTTCCGTGTTAAATTTATTTGCGTGTTATCTATCTTTTATTAAAAAGTTATCGATTTGATTTCGAAAAGTTAACGATTTCTTATCGGAGTGTTCGCTATTTGTTATCCGTTTGTTATCAATTAGTTATCGACGACTCATCAGATTTCTATGAAACACATACCGATAAAACTTCAATATAAAATCGATAACATGTCTGCAAGCCGCCTATACAAGCCGCTAAGTTACCAATAAGAAGCCGACAACTGAACAATAATAAAAAAACGATCTTTTTCGGTCTCACCCCAGCAGACAAAGTTAAGATTTCACTAAAGGGTCTCAAAGAAACTAAAATTTTATTTTTTAATTTCTAATACTGCAAACCGATAATACTATAGATGGCGATACCACATATACCACACATAAGTTAAATCTTCTTCAGTAAAAGCGAAGCATAATTCTTTCGAAACATTTCTCTCTCTTACAGTCGCAGAGCCGTCTTCCTAACAAGTACAGAAGTATCAGACAGTTGTACCCCAAAGATTACAGGTTCATTACCCTACCTGCTCAAACCGTTGGAAGGCTAATAGATGCGCATATAAAGTCGAACATGGACGAAAAACTGTTTTCTTCAGCACATTACGCGTAGACCAAAAGCAAGATGAAAAACACTGCACTATACTAGAGCACTTGGCATATAAGGGGTGCGCATTAGGTGTCTTCCCAGATATTGCAGTAGCTTTCAAGAATGTCGAAACGGTCGATCATTTAAGGTCTTAATTGGTATGAAGTCCGTTCCAGTCAATGCATCTCTGTAAATTGATTTCGGAACTTTTTCGGAGCATTGAAATGGAACCATGTAGCCTGTGAGGCTTCTCTTCGTGCTATGTAAAGCTGTGTTGAAATTGAAGAAGGTCCTGTCTGGTAAGGTCAGATCGCCCAATTGACTTGGAAATGAGTGACAGCCTAATGTACATTCTGCATACCTACATATCCGTACATATATCCATAAATAGAACTTTGCATTCCCATCCATTTTTGCAATAAAAATTATTTTTCAGTTACTGTATTTTATTTTTAGTAGTTGCTGCCAACATTTTTTACAACAACTTTCAAGCTGCTGTTGTAAGCTGTCATCTTTGATTAAATGTTGCGTTGACAGTTGCGGTGAGTTTTCGTTGCGCTTTTGAAACTCCAAAACGCCTTGAAATGAAATCGATAATCACTATTTTTGTCTGCTGGTGTGGTAATTATTGTTGTAGCATACTTATGAACGAGTCTTGTAATTATTATTCATTAAAAAGTTGTAAAATATTTCGTGCACTAAATTTCGATTACAGCAATTATCGATAACAGTAGTCTCGGGTGACAAGGAAGATGGGTTATGTGTAGGTACTTATTTCCAAACCAAGAAACTGAGTCAATGATAAATTGCAATTTACATATAAGCACTCTATACTTACATTTTCCGCACGAGTGTGGTCTACCAACGAAGGGAGGTTGAAAGCATGAAGAAAAGAAGAATTTGGATAAATTATAGATAAGAGACTAAGGGCCGTTTTCACCAGTGCCAGTTAGCGTTAACAGATGGTGAAATCCGCCCTAACTTAAGATGATGAACACGGCCCTTAGTACCTTCGAACATTGTCGTATTTTAGTGAGCAAAAAAAACCACAACTGGTAGGTACGATGAATGAATGCGAGGAGCTTGAGCTGCTGTCTGTCACCCCAGTGGATTAAAGAAGGCTTAGAATATTCCCGCGATTGACTTGTGTCTGTAAAAGGGGACGATTAAAAGCCACAGACCCGAAGGTTCGAAGTGCCAAAGAAATCGTTTCCGATGCAGTTGGGCTAGTACCCGCCGGAGTAGCTGCCAAACCTGTCCAAATGTACTAACGAAGAGGTGCTGCATATAATGCGTCAACTTTTATGCAAAATTTTGTTCGTATAAACAAGGTTTCAGACAGGGTGACCCTTTATCGTGCGATTTTTTTAATTCGATTCTGAGAAAATTATACCAGCTGCAGAACTTAGCCGCTCTGGAACAATATTCTATAAAAGCTTGCAATTACTGGCGTATGCTGATAGCCTGGGCACCCACGCCGTAAGTTCTGCTTAGCGGAAAAGATGGCCTGGATGGTGAATGAGGACAAAACGAAGTACCTGTTGTCATCGAGCGAAGAGTCAGCGTATTTGCGTCTCTGCAACCACGCTACCGTTGGCAGCCATAATTTCGAAATAATTAAAGACTTCATTTATTTCGGAACCAGCATTAACACAAACAACAACATCAGCTCTAAAATCCAACGAAGAATCACTCTTGCCGATAAATGCTACTTTGGACCACAAGCCACTTATCGTGCCCGTCCTGCTGGACCATGACAAGCGGTTCTGGGAGTGTTCGAAAAGATTTACGGACCTCTGCGCGTTGGCGACGGCGAGTACCGAAGACGATTTAATGATAATAATAAATAAAAACGCAGCGGCTACTCTGCTGATCGGGCTAAGAAAGTCTTTTTATCGGAACCTGCCTATGGAAGCAGAGGAAGAGGTCGGCCCCCACTTGGTGTGACTAATTGGCGCTCGTTAACAGAGCGAAGAAGCGACTGGCGCGCTTTGTTGGACGGCCATGACCGCTTAAACGATTAAGTGCCAATTAAGAACATAAGTAATAGGTAACGCTTTAGGTACTTTCATAACTATTATGCGAAAGATCTAAGCTCATATTTCAATTTGAGATACCTAGAAACGCCAGGCTATACCTGTTTCGCGATAACAGGCGACAATTGCGAGCACCAAGGGAGGTTAAGTTTTCCTACACCTGCATCTCTCAGCTCAGGTGGGGTATCTCGCCTCCTCTGCCTCTAAACTGCGGTGTCGATTGAAATACTTTCTTTGTCGGAGCGTCTTCGTTCATTCGCATAACATAACTTATATAACGAAGCCCTTGGGCTTTTATTCGCTGCACTACCTTCATGTCTGCGTAAAACTGGTACAGCTCATCCTCCTTCGATACAGTAGATATTGCTATCGACACTTACCTTTGGCAGCACAACAAGCGAGATACTTCTACTGAGCACCAGGTGGAGGAAAATCTATCTTATTGCTATCATTGAAATTATTTACCAAAAAGCTATCGATATTTATTTATTTATTTATTTATTTAAAATACACATATAAGACATAGTCTTTTACAATACCATATTTGTTATTAATCTTATTACTAGTACAAAGTAAGTTTAAAAGCTAGAAACAAAAATAGAAGTAACATTCAAACCATACAGCATATGTTCCATGGTGGTAAGTAAAAAAGAAAAAGAAAAAGTAAAACACATAAGAATGTTCAAGAACAAAGGGTGCGATGTACAGCTAATTTGAAGCGCTTAGGATTTGATTCTAACTTCACTTTATTAGGCAAAGCTTTCCACAACTGCACAGCCCTAACGAAAAACATTCTCGATGTTACTGAATACTTAAAATGCGGTACAATTAGATTGCAAGTACGGGATGATTGTGCGAAAGTAAGTTTTACAAAAAGGCATTCCGGCGTACGAGAAAATATAATCTTATGTATAAATATTAGTAAACAACGGTCAAAGAACGCTGATAAACTGCATTCAAGAATAGTTTTTGAGAAGTTCGAAATATGATCATATTTCCGTTTAAGATAGATATATCTGGCACAATTATAAAACAGTAATTGATATTTGTTCATGGAAGCTTTATCCAGGCAACCGTATATCAATTCATGGTAAGATATTATTGGTATTAATAGACTTTTGACAAGTTTAAGTTTTATATGTTCGTATTAAGTTAATTTAGTGACCTTTAATAATGTATCTGTGAGTTAAGCTGGCTCGAGGTCAGGTGTAATAAAACACAAGAAGTTTTTGTATAACCGATATATTTCGATTACCTTCGGTAATCGTCATCAGGGTAACTATTAACAATAAAAAAAAAAAAAAAACAACATGAAAATTATAATCAAACAATATATGGCAAATAACAATAATTTTTCTAATTACATACATTTATTTTACTTTTACACTGCCTGACGTTGAGTATTATACTGTTTATTTTTTGTCAACAAGTGTCTGTACGACTGTGCAGTATTATCAATATCTGTTTTGTAGTTAATTCGAATGTTTGAAGGTGTGTTAACGATATGTAACATTTCTAATGTGTACCTCTTCTTCCATTTCTCTTCTTTATCAATAACTGAAGCGTCGTCGAAGTTCGGACTGTGATAACTGCTGGCACAGTGGGACATGAGAGCTGTTTTATGGTTGTTAGTAGAATTACATTGTTTATAATCAGATTTGTGTTGTGACAGTATAATGATTTTCCAGAGAATATTGTAAAAAGTTTAATAAGAAGAACGGGATCAACAAACCGAGATCTTATACCAAAAACCCCAAAAATATTTAAGTCTGTTATTTACGTACCTGGTTTATCAGAGCGACTTGCAAAATCAGATTGATATAATAGCGAAGAAACAAAAATTGCCCATAAACCAATAAACACTCTAAAACATATTTTCAATAAAACAAAATCAAAAATACCAAACACCGAAAAAAGCAATGTTGTATATAAAATTCCTTGCAAAGGTAATGATAAAGAATCGTGCAATAAAATTTATGTGGGCACAACCAAAGCAAAATTAAAAACTCGACTGTCACAACACAAATCACAAACACAAATAAACAATGTAATTCTACTAACAACCATAAAACAGCTCTCATGACCCACTGTGCCAGCAGTTATCACAGTCCGAACTTCGTTGACGCTTCAGTTATTGATAAAGGAGAGAAATGGAAACAGAGGTACATATTAGAAATGTTACATTTCGTTAACACACCTTCAAACATTCGAATTAACTACAAAACAGATATTGATTACTGCACAGTCGTACAGACACTTGTTGACAAAAAATAAACAGTATAATACTCAACGTCAGGCAGTGTAAAAGTAAAATAAATGTATGTAATTAGAAAAATTATTGTTATTTGCCATATATTGTTTGATTATAATTTTCATGTTGTTTTACAAGAACTTCTTGTGTTTTGTTACACCTGACCTCGAGCCAGCTTAACTCACAGATATTTTATATCTTCTCGAATAAAATAAGCCGTTTTCCATAAATGCCTTAACATATAATATAGCCTACTAATTGAGGAATTCACATGATCAACACAAGTAAGATGAAGATAACTCCAAGAGTTTTAACATTCTTCTCATATTTCACAACACTTCCATTTATAACTATCGGAGAAATGCCATTCAGATTGTAGGAAAAATGTGAAATAGCGATCGCCTGTGTTTTGGATGCATTAAGGTGTAGCTTGTTCTTTTTAGACCATTGAAATATAGCTTCTAAATCTTCATTTAATCGGCAAACTAAATCCTCCATTAAGCCAAGAGGGGCAGAAAGGTATGTATATCTGAGCATCATCCGCGTAGAGATGAATGGATACTTTACGACAGCATTTTTCTATGTCATTAATGTACAAACTAAATAAAATTGGACCAAGAATAGAACCCTGTGGTACCCCAGATTTTACTGGTAATAACCTGGATCCACTATCCCCACATATTACCCGTTGGTACCTATTTGTCAAATAGCTCTCAAGTAGCTTCACAGCATCGCTACTGAATCCAAAATATTTTTTTAGCTTATGCAGGAGAATTCTGTGGCAGACCGTGTCGAATGCCTTAGAGAAGTCCAACAACGTAAGAATTGTGAGTTCGCCATTGTCAAAGTTTGGTCGTATGTCTTCTAAAACCTTGAGCATAGCGGTTGAGCAACTATGTCCAATGCGATAACCTGATTGATTTTCCGAAAGCAGATTTTCTTCAGTCAGATATTTCCTAATCTAGTTCGATAAGAGCTTTTCCAAAACTTTTGATAAACAGGGAAGAATACATATTGGCCGAAAATCACATGGTTGGGAAGCATTACCCTTTTTTGGAATAGGTATAATATTAGCCACCTTCCAAACATCAGGAAAACTTAGAGATGTTAAAGCAAAATTTAAAATATGCGTCAATGGCGCAATCACATATGGTAATATAAGTTTAATATTATTTTTAAATTTAGCAAAAAAAAAACTTAGAAATGGTCAAAAACGAGTTATTCCAAATTTGGCGAGATGCAGATCTTCGGTTAGGTTCATACGAATCAACTCAATAGGCTTGCGCACAATCGAAAAAATTATCTAAAACATTCATACAAAAATATCGTGTCAAATAACTCTGCAGTTCACACCAAAGAGTATACAAAAAAATAATAAAAAAAATTTTTTAGTTAAACGGTTTTATTGAAAACAATACTTACATGAAGTAATAATAATACTAAAAGCTAGAAAATAATTAAGTAGGTCCTAGGTAGTAGTCATCACACTCCTCATCAATCTAGGGCGTTGATCAGACAAATAAAAGCGTTGGAAGCATCAAATTTCTATTGATAGCCATAAGTAAGACCAACTGAACCTTAATAAGGTTATGCTACGCCTAACATTTTTAGAAATTTAACGCGCCCAACGCTTCTATTTAATTGTCTGATCAACGCCCTAGATTGGTGAGGCGTGTGATGGCTAGTACCTAGAACCTACTTAATTATTTTCTGGCTTTTAGTATTATTATTACTTCATGTAAGTATTGTTTTCAATAAAACCGTTTAACTTAAACATTTTTTTATTTTTTTTTTTTTTATTTAAGAACTACACTATATATCCTTCCTTTTATATATCACCGTGTGTTTATCTCCGCGACTGCGAATATTTTGCGATTTATTAGGACTATTTAAAGATTATTTTCTGGACGATCTCGGTACCTTTTTCAAGATTATCAGACCAATTCTAAATATTCTCGCGGAATTTTGTTCTCGCGGATTTTTTTATTCCCGCGGAAAAATTCCTCCAATTCTTTTCTCCTAGGGAGAAGAATAATTGGGGAATAGGAATTTCGAATTTTCGAAGTCAGCTGTTTTGTCAATTGAAATTTCGTTGCGCATTTCTTATTTTGTTTAAAAAATTTTAAAGTTTAATTATTGTTGCCAATTTGTTTGAAATTAAGAAATAAGGTATAAACAATGCACATTATTGCATTTCATGTGGTATTCACTGAAATGAGTAATGAATTGGTGCCACAGCAACATCAACAGAGGAGCATAAGAAGAAGATCGGCGGGGTAACACAAATCCGCCGGAGTTGCCTGCATTAATTCTGCAAAGCAATTTTCTGGCGGCCAAGTCGGGTTGAGTTCGCCTTTCGCCATATGCCAAAATCTATTTAAGCCTTCTTAAAAAATCCTTGCGCAATTTCTGGATGGCTGCATCAAATATGCGAAAAGCTTTTCCGTTGCTTATGATATATTTTTCGACTTAAAATAAAGAATATTGTGGTTGTTGTTGTTGTTGTATTAACAGTGAGTATATTGTGGTAGAATGTACATACATATTTTAGCACAAATTTGTACAAATAAGTGTTCTTTCTTAAAAGAACCAATTTCCTTTAACTATTTTGATGCATTCTCTTTAATTTAACCAGTGAAAAACTCCTAAGAAATGGCAGAGAAATCTCCCTCTCACTCTCATTCATAATACTTACTTCTCTCCCATAACCGGTTTCCGCTTTTTCGAACATTGTTCAGAATAGGAGGAAAGGGAGAAGTGAAAAAACTCACAAGGAATTTTTATTTAGAATACGAGGAATGGGAGAAGGGAAAAAACTCGCACGGAATTTTCGTTTAGAATTGGGCTGTATGTTTTGGCATATCGTGCCGACTTGGACGCCGTTATAGCCTAGTTTTACGAATATGTGAAAGATGAACAAATTTTAAGTCCATAGCAAATTAACGTCTCATTAACAGAAGATCCTGATTATATCAGGCCATATAAGTTGGAGCTGTGTTGTTGCTCCGAATTTAGTGTACTGCTCCCAACTATGGCTTTGTAGCAGTATACAATAGACAAAATGCTAATGGAAACAGAAACAAATTAAGTGTACCCTAATGTACTTTTCTGTATTTGCTCATTAAAAATTAAGTCATTGTACACATTTGTATGTATAACCGAACAATTCCGAGGAAGAACAAATCTGTTTGTTTAACTAATTAAAAAATGTCTATTATTGTTATAAATTGAATAGGCTCATTAGGAAAAATGTTTACGGAAATGTCACTATACGGAAATGTCAATATAAATATTTATTTAAAAATTGTTTTTGTTTTTATCGGCCTATTAATAAATCATTCAAGGTTCGAATCGAGCTCAAGGCCAGAACAATAATTTTTATTTAAAATGTACCGGGTGTAAACAAACAAACATTTTTCTTGTATAGTAGCTTTAATTTAGATTTAATTTTTTTACTTATAATTCCTGAAATTTTGACTGAAATGTGTTTGCTTACTTTTTAATCACATGACCCAATTACTTAGGTATAAATAGCGCCCACCGTGGTGTGATGGTAGCGTGCTCCGCCTACCACACCGTATGCCCTGGGTTTGCACCCCGGGCAAAGCAACATCAAAATTTTAGAAATAAGGTTTTTAAATTAGAAGAAAATTTTTCTAAGCGGGGTCGCCCCTCGGCAGTGTTTGGCAAGCGCTCCGGGTGTATTTCTGCCATGAAAAGCTCTCAGTGAAACCTCATCTGCCTTGCAGATGCCGTTCGGAGTCGGCATAAAACATGTAGGTCCCGTCTGGCCAATTTGTAGGGAAAATCCAGAAGAGCACGACGCAAATTGGAAGAGAAGCTCGACCTTAGATCTCTTCGGAGGTTATCGCGCCTTACACAAATTAATCTGACTTTATACTTAGAAAGTGGTGCAAAAGCACTTAAACTAAAATGAATTCACGCAATAAATTCGCGATCCTGTGTGTCGTTCCTCGCTGCCTTGTGTCCTATACAAATGCGCAATTTCGCATTATAAATGGCGTACCTATAGAAATAGAGCAGAGCGCACATTCAGCAGCAATACTTCGTAATTCCCGGTATCTTTGCGTTGGTTCCTTAGTCACTATGAAATCGGTGGTTACAGCTGCACATTGCGTATGCGACAAACCAAAGAACGAACTCGCCTATCTAGCTGGTGTGACCGATATAAGTGAATTAAGCGCAGGAAGAGGGCAAAAACACAATGTGCAGAGTGTTACTTATCCTCCTGGTTTTCATCCAGTATCAACATATATGGATATAGCAGTGGTTAAAGTGCATACATTTCGAAGGAATGCCGCAGTACGATCAGTAAACCTTTGCGATTCCAGATTAGTACCGGGCATGGAAATGCGATTTTATGGATGGGGTTCGACAACTACAAGTGATACGGTTTCTAGTCCACTTCTTCAATCTACTAAAATGACTATAGTAGAAAAGCGTCAATGCCAAAATCATTATGCGAATCCACCGAGACGGAGGATTCTAGCAGCAACAATCATTTGTGCTGTAAGTAGCGGAAGTGATGCGAGTTTTGGAGATTCTGGAGCAGGGGCCATTTTGAATAAGCGGCTTTGTGCGGTGGTACAAGGTAGTTGTAAGAGCCCCGGTAGTCCGAGTTTATTTTCAGATGTAACAAATACACAAGTTCATGCATTTTTAAGGTCATATATAGAATGAAGAGTGTTGGTATATTTTGAATATGACCCTTACTCAACTGAACACCGAATTTCGAAGCATTTTGAGATAGGTTGCTTTTGTTTGGTTAAGATATGATGACATTACACAGTCGCAGTCGAAATGACAATGTTTTTCCTTTTATCTTGTACAAATAAATTGTTTTGGTTGTATGCAATGAAAGTGGTACGTATGCATTTAAATGCCTTAAGTTGTGAGACCAAACTTTGATCACGACTGTAAAGTTTCTTCGTGTATGAATAGATCATAAAATAAAACGAAAATTGCGGAGTAACTACTACCCACTCAGCGTTAAGTGAATAAATTTTTAATTTCCCTACATATCAATACAATTTGATTACTCTTTCTGACTAAATAATGAGTTATCATACAATTGAACAAAATAAATAATCAAATATGAACACTTTTGATGATCAAAAACTGAAAACCATATTTCGATCACTTTTTGGAATCATTTTTGAAGTCCTTTGATGATTAAGTTTTAATATTTCCTAAAAAGCAACAAAAAGAATATTCAAATATGCTTACCTTTCGATGAACAAAAACTGAATATAGTTTTTCAATCACGTTTTGGAATCATATTTGAATCAAATGTGTTTGCTTTAGGTAATCAAAAATTTATAATCATTTTTGATTCAGCTTTCTGAATCTTTTATGAATATATTTGTTGACTGAATAATGAATTTTATACTTGTTTATGTTTTACTTTTCATTAAAAATCTTGTTTTTTTTTACACACACATATTTTTTCAATCATGAAGCTAAGGAAAAGTTATATAAAAATTTTATTATTTTTACAAAAGATATTCTTCAAGATGTAAATAATGTGCATGTGACCGAAGATTTCCCAACCATTTCTTCGGCTTCCCAGAAAATACATAATGTTTGGACAATACAAAGGTTGTGAGCTATCTGAACCTCAGGTGAGTGAAACTATCTTGACATACCTGTATACGGCTTCAACATCCCGTATCAAACCCGTATTTTAAGATGTAGACGGTAATATCTGATGTTGGATGTTGTAGTCGCAGGTGTATATCAGTCAAGTTTGTTTGCGAGTTAGTGGTTCATATAGCTCACTTCCGCATGCTTTATTCCCCTGATGAAATAAGATTACTATGTGGTATCTTATTTTGCATGAGATATGAAGAATAAATGTATGATAATCGCATTCCAAAAATTATTCAAAAATCTCAACCAAAATGATTGAAATATGTTCACGAGTATGATCAGAAAATGACTCTGAAAAGCAGTCAAATATTACTCTAACGCAATTAAAGCTCAATTTTACAATGATATCAAATATGAATAAAAGGCGTTTCGTAATAGGAATCATAAATGATTATTCAAGAATAATCACATTTAAGGTACATTTTTCTCCCGACGATACCTTAATCTTCGAACAGAAAATGCTTTTAAATTTGAACGTTTTTAATCATCTTGGGGTATGATATTTAAATAATTTTTAATCAAAATTTTCAAAAAATGCTTGCTGGGTATGAGACCCATGTAAGACAGCTGAGCCAACCAACTCTATGGAAGTCAACGTAATCGGTTATTGAAGTCATAGAGCAGTGCCTTAGTTGGTATAGTATAGTATAGTACAACAGCTGATCATTTGGCATTTTTCCAGTATTTCCCAGCAAAAATTTTTCTTACTACTTCTGACTGAGACAGTGCCCTATTTACTCTCTTTTTCCTTCACTCCTATTGTTATAATAGGGCCGAGTACGGGGCAGATTTCCTATAGTTTCTGTCTTTTTAATGATTGATTCTGACTATTCCTGGCGGTTAAGGAACGAACCTATTGTATTTGACTAAAAAAACTACACATGACAATGATAACAAGAGTTTGTTTCTAAATATCCAATTCTACATCAGCTAGATTTTCGGGTATCAGTATGCACACTTGGCGGCCGCCGTGGTGTGATGGTAGCGTGCTCCGCCTATCACACCGAAGATCCTGGGTTCACGCCCCGGAAAAAACAACATCAAAAACTTTAGAAACATGGTTTTTCAATTCGAAGAAAATTTTTCTAAGCGGGGTCGCCCCTCGCCAGTGTTTGGCAAGCACTTCGAGTGTATTTCTGCCATGAAAAGCTCTCAGTGAAAACTCATCTGCCTCGCAGATGCCGTTCGGAGTCGGCATAAAACAAGTAGGTCCCATCCCGCCAATTTGTAGGAAAAAAATAGGAGCACGACGCAAATTGGAAGAGAAGCTCGGCCTTAGATCTCTTCGGAGGTTATCGCGCCTTATATTTATTTTTATTTATTTAGTATGCACTCATGCTGGTATTAAAATCCAGGCCCTTCTACTTAACCACTCAGTCACAACATTATCTCGCTGTGCGCCTTGAAATATTTCTCTAATATTGCTGATTTTTTCCTCTTTCCGTAAAATTCTATATTCAATTGAGATTATATTCATACTAAATATGAGTTAAATCTCGATGCCAAAGCACTAGGTGGCGTGAACTTTTATGGAAGACTCTACTAATTATGGGGAATATATGTAAAGTAATAAAACATAAGTAAAAGTGCAATAAAGTACATTTGTGTATACCAATTTTCAAGCGTCAAAGAGTAAAATCATCAAAAAACACGTGCAACATGCCAACAAATTGCTGTAGGTAATATAAGTTATCTCCTAATAAAAGGAAGAAAAAAACAAAAATAGCATCAAATTTTGCAGTGAAGGCAAAATTAAACAAGTAAGTACGGGACTGTCTTCGGCTGTGCCGAATACTTCGTACCTTTCATGAATGGCGCTGCACAATCATCTTATCCCATTCGTCATATCCAAATAATCGGCTGCATAAGATAAGAAATATATAGTGATCAGATGTATATACCTAAGCGATTTTTAAGATAAATATAAAATAAGTAAAATAATTAAAAAAATGTTTAAGTTAAACGGTTTTATTGAAAACAATACTTACATGAAGTCAAGTGGAAAGTGCCTTCCAACGATTAGTTCTTTGATGGATAGGGCGCTTCGGGATATTCATACCTGGGCATCTAATTTCGGGTTGAAAGTCAATGCGGAGAAGACGGATATGGTCTTGCTTACAAAGAGGTACAAGGTCCCAAATTGGACCAGGCCTAAGTTAGGAGGGGTGACCTTACAGGAGAAACCTTGCACAAAATATATAGGAATCATCCTAGACAGTAAGCTGTCATGGAAGCTCAACGTGGAGGAGAGGGTCAAGAAGGCCTCAACGGCACTCTATGCATGTAAAAGAATGCTGGGGTGTACGTGGGGCCTATCGCCCTCTCTTTCTCATTGGGTTTTTACAGCGATTGTACGCCCTATTCTATACTATTGAGTTCTTGTTTGGTGGAAAGCCACACAAAAAACAACATACCTCAAAAAATTAGAGGGGGTATGCAGACTATCGATGCTTAGCATTACGGGAGCCCTGAAAACAACCCCGACGGCTGCACTGTATGCCATTCTGCACATCCCACCTGTAGACCTGGTAGCAAAGAACAAAGCGTTAACGACCGCAACCAGACTCGATGCTTCGGGGCAGCGTGAGCGCCGACCATATGGCCATAGTAGTATAGCGTCATCAATCACAAGACGAACAGACTACATGATTCCCTATCTGCGCTTCGAGGGAGATCTTAAGGCCACAATAGAGGTGGACGTTTGGCGCAAGGGTGCGCAAATGGCGGACGAGGCGATACATGTGTACACCGATGGTTCCAAAGTAGTGGAAGGAGTAGGGTCTGCGGTATACTGCGCTGATCCGCAAATAAGCAGATCCCACAGGCTGCCGGATTACTGTAGCGTTTTCCAAGCGGAAATATTAGCCGTAACCAAAGCAGTAGAAACCCTGGAAGAGAATAGCTTAAGCTGCAGCCGTGTTAGCTTTTATATTGACAGTCAAGCAGAAATTAAAGCAATAATCTCGCATAGCACAGCATCTAAATGCGTGTTAGAGTGTAAGCAGTCTCTGGAGAGAATCGGGACAGGGAGAAGCATACATCTATATTGGGCCCCAGGGCATATGGGAATAGATGGGAATGATAAAGCGGACGAACTAGCTAAAAAGGGCGCATCCCTTGAAGCTTGCTCCGTAGATGTCCCAATTAGATTGGGCGAGATTAAGCGTAGGCGAAAGGTGCGCATGATCAACCAAGCGGGAAAGGCGTGGGTTCAAGCGCGAGGCTGTAAAGTGTCGAAGATTATGTGTAGGTCTTACAACCTTAGACTAACACAGTTGCTTCTATAATTAAAAAGATAGGACTGTAGACTCATAACGGGTATTCTGACTGGACACTGCCTTCTGGCGTCACATGCCTTTAAATTAGGCTTGGTCAGTGATAACAGATGTAGGAAGTGCGGGTTGGAGGAGGAAATGATCGAGCACGTTCTGTGCTCGTGCCCTGCACTTGCCAGGCTAAGACTCCAGCTATTAGGAGTGATACAGCTGTCAGATCTAGAAGCAGCAAGTGGCTTAAGTCCTAGGAAGCTTCTAGTATTTGCCAAGAGGACGGAGTTATTTTATAACATAGGTCCTGGTTTTTGATAGGGTTTTTCAGTTTGGTCGTTAAAACAAACTTCAAGTAACACTACGGACTCAATCAGTCTATGTGAGGTCCTCATGGACCGGCCAGTTCAACCTACCTACCTACATGAAGTAATAATAATACTAAAAGCTAGAAAATAATTAGGTAGGTCCTATGTACTAGTCATCACACTCCTCTTCAAACTAGGGCGTTGATCAGACGATTAAATAAAAGTGTTGGGCGCGTGAAGTTTCTAAAAATGTGAGGCGCAGCACATCCTGATTAAGGTTCAGTTGGTCTTATGACTATCAATAGAAATTTGATGCGTCCAACGTTTGTCTGATCAACGCCCTAGATTGATGAGGAGTGTGATGACTAGTACATAGGACCTACCTAATTATTTTTTAGCTTTTAGTATTATTATTAATTCATGTAAGTATTGTTTTCAATAAAACCGTTTAACTTAAATTTTTATTTTATTCTTTTTTTTTTTTTATTTTAAGATTTTAGTCTTTATTTAATTGCCTATTATTTCTCATTCTATTTAGTGACTCATTATTACAAGGACTCTTGTTACAATCTAAGTCCTCAATACATAATCCTTCCAAAGACTTTACTGGACTCTGCGTCACGTATGCTTGTCCCTCCTCGAACTCCAAAATATTTGGTGTCATTTCTATCGCACTCTAGGTAATATTTGTTCCAAATGTGAGGCAAATCGGACCACAAATACGATTTTCTTAAATATTTCGATCCATGCGCCACCTATCGGAGTTTTTTTCTTATTATTGCATTGTCATCTGAACTATATTCCAAGTTTCAAGCTTGTAGCTTATCGGGAAGTTATTTAAATTTCAATTACAAAATTCGTGCCGGCCGGCCTATCAAGTCAACATGAATAAAACCGTTTAAAAAATATTTATCATACAAAGGGTGAAATGTATGCGTATAAAAATTATTTTTATGTAAGTCACTCTGTGTTATGGTTAAGCTTATACACCAACCATTCGTAAAACTTTATATACTTTAAATACCCTGTAGTGTTATTGCTATAACTATAACTGGTTATCGTCTTGGATATGCCGAATTTTATACCAAACAAAATTATAAAAAGTGTTTTTCGGACATAAGCCCAGTGAGAAAGTTTTTTACAGATGTTCCCATGATTCAATTATGTACAGGTTGGCTCATCTCATCAGCTGATTTTATGTATGTCATTGCATGGTCGAAGGGATTGTCAAAAGGAGATGGCAAACTCAAAATGAAATCAACACATTGGCAACATTTTACTTACACATACAAAAACTGCTAAGTTTTATGTTTCCATTCCATATTATTCGCACCAACACCAATACACAGATTTTGACAATTTGAACAGACATATTTTGTTGCTTTACAGATGAGCCAACCTGTATATAGTTGAACCATGGATGTTCCAGAGAACGTGACTTGCTTTCCCTGCAAAAACGCTCCACGTCATTTTACTAGTCATTTTACGGTCATTGTGACTTTCTGCAGCGGTTATATTCATAGTCACGTTTGCATGGGCGTGATGAACTTTTGTGACCAAATTTTCCGTTTCGTTCCTATTAATGTGATCGTGCATTCCGCTCCCACTTATAGGATGTGAGCATAGCACTGTGCTGCTCACACACGTCACAATGCTCGTCAAATGGCGGTCATTTTTCCGTCATTTCACTCTACATTTTCGAGCCATTTGACAATCAATTTTACTGCGGTTTTACCATTTATATAACCGCCATATAACGTGAATTTTACCTGCAGATTTACTTTACCTGGAGCAGCCATATGAATAAAATATGAACCAAAAAATTGAATTTTCAATATTTATTATTTTCAATATTATTATATATGTACATGAAATTGGAACTTATATTAATCCAGTTCATATAAAACAGAAGAACTTTAATAATAAATAAACTCGCTTAATTGGTTTTTGTTTTCCAATCTCTTCTAAGCGAGCAAAAAAATAATATTAAGCTTTAGAAAAAACTCCAATTATTTGAATAATATACAACCTAAAGCTTAGTAGAAATTCAGATCAAGAATATTCAAAGGTGTCGTGGATCAGATTGCTGTCGTAATTGATGAACTTAAAAATGTACGACTAGTAATTGAGTCAGACTTATTATTGTTCTAAATCTAATCATTCAAGCAATAATTCTGCAACACATAGTAGGAGTATTGATTGGTTTCAAATCTAATTCCGACAGCAATCGTATCACATCCCTTATTATATATGTACGTGATATTGCAACTTAAATTAATACAATTGATATAAAGAAAAGTAAGTACTTTAATAATAACATAAACTCTCTTAATTGGTTTTTGTTTTCCAATTGAAATCTTTTCTAAGCGAGCAGAAAATAATTTTAAGCTTTAGAAAAAACAACAATTATTTGAATAATCTACAACTTAAAGCTTAGTAGAAATTCAGATTAGGTTTACTCTTTTTTCAGATCAAGAATATTCAAAGGTGTCGTAGAATCCGATTGCTGTCGTAATTGATGAATTTAAAAATGTACGACTTGTAATTAAGTCAGACTTATTATTGTTCTAAATCTAATTATTCAAGCAATAATTCTACAACCCTTAGCAGGAGTATTGATTGGTTTCAAATCTAATTCCGACAGCAATCGTATCACATCCCTTATTATATATGTACGTGATATTGCAACTTAAATTAATACTGTTGATATAAAGAAAAGTAAATACTTTAATAATAAATAAACTCTCTTAATTGGTTTTTGTTTTCCAATTGAAATATTTTCCTGTGCAAGCACATCGCTAACCTGTGTTGGCAAAAGATATGATTATACTGTCTTCGATAGATAGTCGGACGAGCCGTTACTCGGCGAAGTAGAGATGACCGTTGTGTCGGTGGCAGCTGTTACAACAGCAGTTTCTAACTTTACACCATCCGTACAGTGTGATGAATGCTTCACTGCCTTTTCCAATTGCTTGGCGCCAGCAATTTTTGCTGTTTGTAAAGCTTTAGCTGTAATGCAAATATATAGATGGGTTAAAGTGGTTTTCGTATGTTGGTCAATAACTCACCCTATACCATCATCACGGCCTTCTCATCGATTTTGAATATGTGTACTGTTTCAGTATTCAGACCCAGTTCGTTTGGTGCAATATTTTCGATTTGATGAATGTGTATACTATCCGTTAGGCAGACAATTAAGTGCGTTCGATTCATTTATATACTGTGGGTATTTGAGCCGTAGACGCAATGGCAGATATTTTGATTCTTTTTGAAGTGTAACATTTGTAAACAGTTGGGTTTCTCTGCTGTCACTATCACCACTAGAGAGCTATTGAAGAAACGCTCGAACAAGATAATATGTTGCGATTTACGCGCATAGATTTCTTCCACATATTTACCATCCAATACCGAAATGGAACTGTAGATGAAGAACATTTTATAAAATTTAATAAAATCAAAAAATGATAGTTGTGCTAAAATGGGGTAACGTATTGTATGTTAAAGTATAGCGAAGTCTCAGCGGCTTTGTCCTGGTCAAAATTGAGTTTGAATAGGTTTTATTCTTCATTCTTAGAAACATGTACGAAGGTACCTGGTAAGATAATAAAAATCCTCAACGCTTTTTTTGCAATAACTTAAAAAACTCATATTCAAACTTCTGCTTAACTTCTACATATCAATAGCTATCTTTACCACAAGTAGTCACTATTGCTTCTACGACTATGCTATTGTTTCCTACATCGATGAGCTTTGTAATAAAAAAAAAAAAAAAAACAGCTATCTCCCCAATCTCTCCAGTTTTGTCGCCTCGCGAAACCTGATATTGTCACCAACCAAATCATTGGTGACCTTATTTAAAACATGGCCGCGCCAAATGTCGACCATATGACATTACCCAGAGCTGTAACAAACATTTAATATAATTCGATAAATCGGCAGTACTTGGGGTAAATACAAATAGACGTTTGCATGGTACGCGTCTCCGATATGGTCGCCAAGCCTAAAGGTTACTCACTGGAAGAAAATACAGGCCTGCCAAAATGCTGCCCCCAAAACCGCTACGGGCTGCCTTCTTATGTCCTCGGAACACCACCTGCACAATGAAGCGAGAAAACTCCCAATAAGGGAAAGAAATGAAATGCTAACCAAACAGTTTCTGTAGAATACCCAGAAACCTGGGCATCCCAACAGACATCTGATTGTTGATCCAACACCACTTAGGACCTTAAAGAGTAATCTCTGTAAGCATTATGAGGAAATACGACACCTGAGAACTCAGCCGTATGAAGCAAAAAAACAAGCAGGTCCTCAGTGAACTCCACAAACAGGCGTCGTACCTTTATGCTAGGAATTGCCCGGTGAAGTACTCAAAGAACAGTACCCAAAACTTGCGGAAGAGGACCGCATACTCCCCAGGGAAAAGCGAGTCACTCTAGCTCAACTCCGTTCTGAATACTGTAACAGGTTAAACTCTTACCTATCCAGAATCAACCCCGACATACAAAATGTATGCCACGCTTGCAATGTGTCCCCACATGACACCAACCATCTCTTTAATTGTAATGTGGAACCAACGCCTCTAACACCCCTTTCCTTATGGTCCACCCCTGTTGAAACGGCAAGTTTCCTTGGACTCCCGTTAGAGGATATTGATGACAATTTGTGATCGGTCGCGGCTATTAGGTGGGGCGACGCACTGCTATAACAACAACAACCATCTCGGGAACGATTAATATCATCACTTTAAACCTCCTAAGCCATCCCGCCCCACCCCCTATTTACACGAGGAACTTGGGGTCGCCATTACACATTACACTGAACGAGGCCACGGCGACGTTACTGATCAGTTTAACGCCTTACAGGTAGTTGGCAAAAGAAACGGCATATATGACCAGAAGGCACTCGAAGACGATGCCTCAAAACTACAACCAAAAGCAATAATTATCATTTCACTGACACAAACTTTATAGTTTTTTCTTCCGGAGTTGGACACAATCTTTTCATAATATTACTTAACAATTTAAGATTATACATTTTTTTCAATTTGTATTTTGACTTACCAGCAACAACAGAATCATGTTTAATTGTACGCCGCACAATCATTATAGCATCATGTAACGAAGCTCAGTTTCTTCCAAAAATTGTTCGGCACCGCTACGTAAAATCAATGTATATGTTCTATCATTAACGCAACCTTTAAATAATTATAAACTATAAAAATGAAATTAATGTCAAACCCACTATCAAACCTTGGAAAATGTTGAAATGTTCACCACCAACTTGACGTTCTTCAAAGTAATCACATTGACCCAAATCACTTGAATTAATATCATTAGCTTCAGTCATAACAGCACCACCACAAGCTTTCATTGTACGTTTCAAATCTTCTTCTGGTACACCAAAAGAACATTTCACGATCTGCAAAATACTGTGTACCAACATCAGCAATTGGTAGTTTAGAAAACACAACATTGGCGCCTTACTTACCTAGTTTATTGTACAGGAGACGCCATTCAGCATTAACAATTTTCTGATACTCTTGGACATTGGAGGACATTGCTGTGGCAGAGCATTTTTCCAATAAAGCACTTTGGTGTTCCTTTGATTGGCGCTTCGACATGTACAGCCATGTCATATTTTGGTCATGCATAATTATAATGCTTTACGTATAGCTTTAATGATGATACGTGCATGCACGCCTTCCTCAAAATTTGGTTTAACTTGTTTTAAAATTTCACCTGCTTAAAGTACTACTGAAGTGGTGCCGTCGCCGACCTGATAAGAGAAACATTTTTATTCTACACATTCTAATATAACAAAAAACTTACCTCAGCATCTTGAGATTTGGCGATGTCGATTAGAGTTTTACGGCTGGATGCACAATATCTAATAGTTTCATAATTGTTGCCCCATCATTTGAAATTGTGGCCTTACCACTGGAATCAACAATATGCTTGTCCATACTACGTGAACCCAATGTAGTGCGTACAGCGTCCACAATTGAATGCGAGGCATTTATGTTGGATATGACTTGATGTTTACCTTGAGAGCTATCGGTACCCAAACATTTTTTACACAAATACTCATGTACCCAATACAAGTTCAGGACGTTCATATTTATCGACACGCTGTCCGGTGTGGCCCAAATGTTGGAAATATGCAGTTGACACTGTTGAGAAAAAATATTGATCAATGAACACAAGTAAAAGTGAAAGATTTTTTTTTTTACCATCTGCTGTTACTTTACACATTAGACATTGGAAATGACGACCAGCATCTACAAGTTGAATATGAGCCTTGCAACGATTACATCTAATTGCACCCAATTCACCAAAATTTACAATGGGTGGCTCATATTCACCCTCAACCGTGCGTGCCATTGGTGAGACGGCAAGTGTACTGGACAAAGCTGTTGTTTTTAAGAAATCAGCTGTTGCAGGTATGCAATACAAAGACGACCTGCAAAGAAGAAAGATCAATGTAATTGCCAAACAAAACATTAACTTCGATTATCGATACCTAAGGTAATGTGGCGAGGAGTTACCCTGATCTTCTACCACATATTTTGTGGTCACCAATGGTGGTAATAAACCCTGTTCATTAGTAATAAAAGCACCACCAGCGTTTTTTTGATTTTCAATGATAACGCTCATCGGATTTGGTATCTGATCGGGATCTAAACAGCGTTGGGCTTGATCATACTGTTGCGGCTGTTGATATTTACCAGTAACAGGTGCAGGTGGTTGCTAAAGAAAATAACACAAAAATAATAATCAGCAAATTTGTAAATTATTAGTTGTATTAGCATACATTATAACTGGGACGTAGGGACGTGTCCGGGTATTGGGGGTTGACCCGGCTTGGGTGGTTGACTGAGCATTGGCGTCTGTCCAGGTTGTGTTGGTGGCATCATAAAAGCCATCAATAACAAGTGCCAAGAATATATCCGCGGCATCCCTGCCGACCAAAATGATTCAAGGGGTTGTGATTGCCAACCTCACCTACCCGTGGCGAATCGTGTACCTAACAATTTGGTGTGAACAATTGGTGCCAGTTAACCCTCTGAAATAATCGGCGCAATTGTACGCCATTGTGTTGGCATTAATTTGGCAAAATAAAAACCTTTTCATCCTCCTCCCGTGACCATTCTGTCTTCTTTATGCTAGGATCAAGCCATTCGTACCAGCGTGCCTTACATTGCTTGGCAGATTTGCGGTGCAGCAGTGATGCAATACGTGACCACTGGTTTTTGCCATATTTCATTACAGCTGCTTTGAGGGTTTCATCCTGAAAGTTATCAATTTAGTTAATAAACGGCCAAGAGTAACCAGTCGCGTCAAATGCTTACCTCAGTGTTTCTCCACACACCACCTTTTATCATAATTCGTGGCATGGTGCTATATAATTGTGAATTCTTTCGATGAGCACAAAAATCAAATCAAAAATGTTTGTCGAAATAAACAGCAAAAATCATTTTATTTTAAAGACTGGGAAAATTTTAGAATAGCACCCCCCGAGTTCGGGGTAAAACTTGGTATCAAATGAAAGAGTTCTCCCGATCACAAATATATATATTTTAAAGTGCGCAAACTTATAATTTAAAAGTTATTTGTTGTTAAAGTTTGCAAATTTAGCAAATTTCTATAGCACTTTAAATTACAATTTACACATCTTTCAAAACCTTAATCCACATACATATCTATATAAATTAGCAACGATAAACTTAAATTGCATTTTTGTATATTTCACATTTCATTTTTGCATTGTTTTTACTTATTATAAATGTTTTTATTAAATCAATCGCGCTTTTGTAGCAACATGCACATATATATATATATATATATATTTTATTGCTGACATTACAAAGCTGTGCTCTGCCACATATATATACGTATACACATATAAAATTTGTATAGAAATTTGCAAACTTTAACACCAAATAACTTTTAAGTTATAAGTTTGCGCACTTTAAAATATATATATTTGTGATCTGGAGAACTCCCTCTTAAGTTTAAATCTTTCCGGAGATATTACACTTAAAACTCTGAAAATTGAAAAAATTTTCCACCACCAAATGTTTTGCTGTCTCTGCTGAATTAGAAATGGCGGATTTTTTTGCACGCAAAAATTACGTATTTTGCTATCCCTATAAAAATAATAGGTGCGAGAGAGCACGATACATTGTGGAAAAGCTAAATTTGTCAACATGCTATTTCATTTGGAGAATTTTTCATTCCAAATCGTCACCCCTGTCAAAAATTCGTGTGGCTGTGTGCGTTTTTGGTCACACGATTTTTGCAGGGTTGTAAGGCCTTGTTTCAATTGGCTTTTCGTTGCCATCCTGCTTCCTGTCATTTCAAAATTTTCGCAACAAACGATACTGCTATCAATTGTCTCCTGCAGTATCGACGTCGAGATGTGAGTGTACTGAGTACAAAAACGTGTCAGTAACTAATAAAAGGCCTCCTGCGATTTACAACGAGATTGACTGAATTTTGTGTGCTAGTGCAGTCGGGTGGCTTCGTGACACACGTATTTGTTGTCGGCTACACGTTGATGAAAATCAAAAATTTTTGATTTTTTCATTTGACGCTTGCTTATTTGATAGTCGCGGGGTGTGATTGACAAAACAGCAGTGTTGTATTTAGTTCGTTTTGACATTCAAAATGAACAAGTGCGCGGAAGAACAGCAATTCATATTAAAATTTATTGAAAATTATCAATGTTTACCAGCATTATGGAATGTAAAGCTTTTATTATTATTTAATAAAATTTTTATTAATTTTCTTATTATTTAATTAAACTGCTGTAATTGCAAGTAAAAAATCATTATCCGATGACGACATATTCACGTCCGAACGCTATGGTTTCTCAATGGAAATGTTGATTGATGGCTTTTTATTTGATAGTCGCGGGGCAAGCGTCAAATACCCGACACGCACACATACAAAAATTCAGTCAATCTCGTTGTAAATCGCCGGAGGCCTAAAGAGGTCCTCAGCGAGATACACAAACAGGCGCCAAAGTCGTATACACTGGCTTAGTTTCCAATACCCGAAACCAGCAGGAGAAGAAATCAGAATTCACAGGCTGATGCGCGTCACTCTAGCACAACTTTGATATGTGTTCTGCAATAGTTTAAACTCTTACTTATACATATTCTACTCCGACATAGGTACGCAATATATGTTCTGCATGTAATGTGTTTGCAAACCAAAAATGTGACACCAAACATCATTTCAATTGCAATGTGCCAGCAGTCCCTCAAAGATCAAATTCTATATATTGTTATGGTATCGCATCTACATTGGAATCAGTAAGGAAGGCGGTCGGCATGATATGTTGGTGCACAGTGGCTAGTCATTGTCGGCTGGGGCGGGTCCTTGCCAACCTTACTGTTCCTGCGCCATAAGCAGAAAAATGTTCCTATCATGCCTATCAAAACGAGCAGCTGTCAAATTCAAAAAAAACCTAACAGAAGCGCAGAGACCGACTCAAAACGCTTATCAATACAAAATAAAACAACATCCGGCTGAACCGGATGTCACGGACAGACCGTTAACATTCCAAAAATTTAAATTCAAATTCAAAAAAAAACTGACGCAAAAAAATACTACCGAACCGGACATGGCCGGTTACTAACGCTGAAAATCAAATTCAAAAAAAAAACGCTGAAAAACCAACCAATAACAAAAAGGCTGGAAAAATTAAAAATAAAAAAAGAAAAGGGCCGAATATACATAGGGGGCGCCGCGGGTGGTGTTGCGACGCCCGGTGCTTTATCCCACCCTCAAATAACCATGGCCACCGACGCACCTAAAATTTCGGTGGCCCCTTACCTGTCTTACCTTATGCCTTCTAAATAATTGGCGACGCCAGCATTCCCATTTCAATTACAAATTTATTTATAATTCATTTTCATTACGGCTTATTACTTAGGATTATGATTAAATTTATATAAGTTTACAGCTAGGTACATTAAAGTGAGCGAAATGATGCCGTACAAAAAGGAGGTTCACTAGGAGTGATTAGTAAGAAAAAAAGGTATGTACATATATTCATTCCTTTTGATATAAACTTGATTTAGATCCAGGTCATATTTACTTTGGTACTGAATTCAAAAAAAAGTAGACCATCCCAATTGGAGGGTAGGCAGGGGTATACATGGAAGCTTCCTTATACCTGCTCACTTTGTTGTGGGCATATGTCGAATAGCATTGTTTTAAATGAATATGCTTATTTATACGTAAAGACAGACCTATTTGTTCTTACAAATCTCTTGTTTTAAACTACGAACTTTCTTCAAAATACCCTGAAACATATGCAGGTTAGAATTGACCAATAAACGTTTAGCGTTTGACGCAATACTTCAACGTCTGTACTTAAAATTTACATTTTTATTTAGGTGTACGGTGTAAATTAGGCTTTTATTTAAAAATTAAAATATATAAAAAATAAATAAATACTAGGCGCGCTATACCCTCGGGGAAATACAGACCGACTTTCCTAAATTAATCATCTAAAACATGTTTACTTGCGAAGTTGAAAAATACAGAAAACTCCAATATACATAGGTATGTATGAATACACTAATTTTCAATAAGAACAAATAAAAATAATCTGACACCTTTTAAATATTATATTTAACTTTTACATTTCAAGTATGTGTATATAACATACAAATTGGCATGTCTAGTCCTTTAAGGCTAAATATACATACATAGTCAAGGTATTTATCATCATGCATATGCATCTGATATCAAATCTTTAATTGTATTTATCTTGATTTTAAACTTAATAATCCGAAATTTCCAAATTGGGTATGCCTTCTTGGTTGTCTTTCGTTAATGCAAACCTTACCTAATCTTAGTCAGAAAATTCTATACGAAATTGGCATAGCCAGGACATATGCGAAATTTTATTTAGGGTTACCACAAAGCATAGCATTAGTTTTGCGTATTTAACGCAAAGGTACAATAGTGGTGGAATTCAAACGTAATACAACGGCTGGCATTCTCCAGCTGACTAAACTTAGGCAAGTATTTCATAAGGGGGGTTGCATACATATGTGCAACCTAAGTGGTCATATGCTTATATGTACATATACCCCTACTCACTACGCACCTTGGTACATTTTCTAGGTGGCTGCACTCGACGCGCACTCTAATGGGGCATATGTCTATATATGCATATAACTATACCCAATTTAGGTAGCTAATCATACGTGTAAATGGGTGGCGATTAGATGTAAATAGTGTTAGTGTCGTATATCATGTTTCGTGTGCCCACCCTTATGTACGTGTACCTAGGAGTGTATGTAAGCTCCACTCAAGGGGCTTTGGAACGGACTCACCCCTTTATGTGGTTATTGCGGTAGTTGTTCTGGTTGAGGTGGCCGGCTCTGGGTGTGCCCGGCTTATTTCGTTGGGCCTATAGGTAGCGGCCTTTGCTGCTGCGGTTGAACTTGCTGTTGTTGATGTTGCTGATACTGCCGATTCAATTCATTGGCTGTTGTTGTTGAATCTTACCATTTGTTATTTGTGCCAATACGTTCATGTTGCCAAAGACCGTTTTACGTATTCAATACAAAATCGATTTTATAAAGTTGCAATTAATTCAAAAAAAATTTCCCCGGTTTGTTGTTGTTGCCGGTTCAACGGGCCCATGAGCATATAAGGTGTTTGCCACCGGTGGTTGTAATTCTACTGCATCCACATTCATGTACACATAACCGCTTGCAAATGTGTGAACAAATTTTTCAATTGTAGTGAGACTCCTCGCTGTTTTTAATGCGTTCAGCAAAATTCGTATATTTTATACTTAGTAAGGTATGATTGATTGAACATAAAATGGAAGTGCGGCTTTTTATAGTTAATAGCAAAGAAATGTATTATAAAACTATTGCCAAATGTTGTCCTTTTTGATCACTTTTATTTTCCTGCAGATTGATTGATAACGTTGCCGATATCTTTCTGTAACTTCGGTAATATTTTTTTTTTTTTTTTACTTTTTCTGCAAAGGTATAGCAAATATCACTTTTCTGGTGTGTATCGGGCGGAAACTCATGCTAGAAGAGAAAAATTTTTCTTCCTCATGGCCGGTCTGTCTGTTCCCTTCCTTTTGATATTTTTTCTTTTTATCGCCACTTTCACCACATCGCTAGGTGTGTTCGCGTGAACACGCTCCCAAGGGGATCATGGCCGTAGACCGCAGCAGCAGACCGTAACAAACCTGCTTCGCTTTGAAGACCTGACGATGAAGCGAACAGGAACCCGGATCCTCTGTGGGAAGCTACTGCCAGGGATCCCCGACGACAAGCAACGTGGGGCACGACTCACCCCTGAGATAAGAGTCTCAAAGTCCTACTACGAAGCTAGCCGGGCAACATAGGTCCATCAAAAAAAAGTTAAGTCAAATTTGGGAATTAATTCTGTTTCCTAGTTTAAAAGGGCTTTGCGGCAATTAGACATTTGTTATGGAGAACTCGTCAAAACTCCGAAAGGTTTTAGTGGTTATCGCCCCCACAAAAGGCCTGACAAAAAAAAGAGTATAGACATTTTGATATGGAGAACTCGTCCAAACTCCGAAAGGCTAGTGGTTATCGCCCCCACAGAAGGCCAAAAAAAAAAATTTGGGTAGACATTTTGATAAAGGAGAACTCGTCCAAACTCCAAAAGGCTAGTGGTCATCGCCCCCACAGAAGGCCAAAAAAAATGTTGGATACTCAATGGGAACGCTGACATCTCCTGTTCCCCGAAGGCACTCGGGCTCCAAAAAAAAAATAAAAAAAAAACATAAACTCATTCATTCTTGTCCCTAGTGCTCCCAACCGCAACGCATAAGGGGGTCTTAAGGACCTGCCTCTGGGACTGGTTGGGACCACTAGGGTCAATTTCCTACACACACAGGTTGGTCCCAACACACCCAGCCGCAACGCAGAGGCGGTCTCTGGGACTCGCTAGTGGGACTGGCTGGGGGTGTTGAGGCCTCCCGTCCATTCACCCTGGACACCCCTCCTGCCTCCGCCGCTATGGGTGGAGCGGCTTCAAGGGCCACTCCCCAGACTGGTGGGACAGGGAAGGGTGTCACTTTGAATCCCAGCTCAACCCGTCACAATCCAGGTGGTATTCTATGGTACCACCTGAGACGTGGGATGAGCTGGGGTCCTCATAATACACACACCCACTCTCACACCGGACAACACAAAATTCGGCTAAAGGAAACTAAAAGAACAAAAAAAAAAATTTTCTAAAAAAAACCCAATTAGCGGACAAAATTATTCCTTAGCCGACTAACGGACAACATTCCGGCGACTAAAATTCCCAATTACAAAAAAAATCAAGTGCGTGCAGCACTGCCTCATCGGGTGAAAATAAAAAAAATCCCGGAGACCGACGTGAAGTCCCGTGGCTCCGTCAGCCACTGCCCCCGATGACCAGCCTGGACAACCTGATCCGTCCAACCATCCCACCGCAACGTAGGTGGCAGCTTCTGTGGCTGCTCACTCGGACTGGTGGGATGGTCAACCTCACAGGTTGACCCGACTGACCCCCGCGGTCAGCGCTTCAGGCGCCCCGTTGGGCGCCATCTGTTATGGCGCCCTCAGCAACTGTCATCGATGATCATTCTGGACAACTTGATCCGTCCAACCATCCCACCGCAACGCAGGTGGCTGCTCCTGCGGCTGCACACCTCGGACTGATGGGATGGTCAACTTCACAAGTTGACCAAAATGACCAGCGCGACAGCGCCTTGGGCGCCATCTGTTATGGTTACGCATTTACTATGGAATCAGTAAGGAAGGCGGTCGGCATGATATGTTGGTGCACAGTGGCTAGTCATTGTCGGCTGGGGCGGGTCCTTGCCAACCTTACTGTTCCTGCGCCATAAGCAGAAAAATGTTCCTATCATGCCTATCAAAACGAGCAGCTGTCAAATTCAAAAAAAACCTAACAGAAGCGCAGAGACCGACTCAAAACGCTTATCAATACAAAATAAAACAACATCCGGCTGAACCGGATGTCACGGACAGACCGTTAACATTCCAAAAATTTAAATTCAAATTCAAAAAAAAACTGACGCAAAAAAATACTACCGAACCGGACATGGCCGGTTACTAACGCTGAAAATCAAATTCAAAAAAAAAACGCTGAAAAACCAACCAATAACAAAAAGGCTGGAAAAATTAAAAATAAAAAAAGAAAAGGGCCGAATATACATAGGGGGCGCCGCGGGTGGTGTTGCGACGCCCGGTGCTTTATCCCACCCTCAAATAACCATGGCCACCGACGCACCTAAAATTTCGGTGGCCCCTTACCTGTCTTACCTTATGCCTTCTAAATAATTGGCGACGCCAGCATTCCCATTTCAATTACAAATTTATTTATAATTCATTTTCATTACGGCTTATTACTTAGGATTATGATTAAATTTATATAAGTTTACAGCTAGGTACATTAAAGTGAGCGAAATGATGCCGTACAAAAAGGAGGTTCACTAGGAGTGATTAGTAAGAAAAAAAGGTATGTACATATATTCATTCCTTTTGATATAAACTTGATTTAGATCCAGGTCATATTTACTTTGGTACTGAATTCAAAAAAAAGTAGACCATCCCAATTGGAGGGTAGGCAGGGGTATACATGGAAGCTTCCTTATACCTGCTCACTTTGTTGTGGGCATATGTCGAATAGCATTGTTTTAAATGAATATGCTTATTTATACGTAAAGACAGACCTATTTGTTCTTACAAATCTCTTGTTTTAAACTACGAACTTTCTTCAAAATACCCTGAAACATATGCAGGTTAGAATTGACCAATAAACGTTTAGCGTTTGACGCAATACTTCAACGTCTGTACTTAAAATTTACATTTTTATTTAGGTGTACGGTGTAAATTAGGCTTTTATTTAAAAATTAAAATATATAAAAAATAAATAAATACTAGGCGCGCTATACCCTCGGGGAAATACAGACCGACTTTCCTAAATTAATCATCTAAAACATGTTTACTTGCGAAGTTGAAAAATACAGAAAACTCCAATATACATAGGTATGTATGAATACACTAATTTTCAATAAGAACAAATAAAAATAATCTGACACCTTTTAAATATTATATTTAACTTTTACATTTCAAGTATGTGTATATAACATACAAATTGGCATGTCTAGTCCTTTAAGGCTAAATATACATACATAGTCAAGGTATTTATCATCATGCATATGCATCTGATATCAAATCTTTAATTGTATTTATCTTGATTTTAAACTTAATAATCCGAAATTTCCAAATTGGGTATGCCTTCTTGGTTGTCTTTCGTTAATGCAAACCTTACCTAATCTTAGTCAGAAAATTCTATACGAAATTGGCATAGCCAGGACATATGCGAAATTTTATTTAGGGTTACCACAAAGCATAGCATTAGTTTTGCGTATTTAACGCAAAGGTACAATAGTGGTGGAATTCAAACGTAATACAACGGCTGGCATTCTCCAGCTGACTAAACTTAGGCAAGTATTTCATAAGGGGGGTTGCATACATATGTGCAACCTAAGTGGTCATATGCTTATATGTACATATACCCCTACTCACTACGCACCTTGGTACATTTTCTAGGTGGCTGCACTCGACGCGCACTCTAATGGGGCATATGTCTATATATGCATATAACTATACCCAATTTAGGTAGCTAATCATACGTGTAAATGGGTGGCGATTAGATGTAAATAGTGTTAGTGTCGTATATCATGTTTCGTGTGCCCACCCTTATGTACGTGTACCTAGGAGTGTATGTAAGCTCCACTCAAGGGGCTTTGGAACGGACTCACCCCTTTATGTGGTTATTGCGGTAGTTGTTCTGGTTGAGGTGGCCGGCTCTGGGTGTGCCCGGCTTATTTCGTTGGGCCTATAGGTAGCGGCCTTTGCTGCTGCGGTTGAACTTGCTGTTGTTGATGTTGCTGATACTGCCGATTCAATTCATTGGCTGTTGTTGTTGAATCTTACCATTTGTTATTTGTGCCAATACGTTCATGTTGCCAAAGACCGTTTTACGTATTCAATACAAAATCGATTTTATAAAGTTGCAATTAATTCAAAAAAAATTTCCCCGGTTTGTTGTTGTTGCCGGTTCAACGGGCCCATGAGCATATAAGGTGTTTGCCACCGGTGGTTGTAATTCTACTGCATCCACATTCATGTACACATAACCGCTTGCAAATGTGTGAACAAATTTTTCAATTGTAGTGAGACTCCTCGCTGTTTTTAATGCGTTCAGCAAAATTCGTATATTTTATACTTAGTAAGGTATGATTGATTGAACATAAAATGGAAGTGCGGCTTTTTATAGTTAATAGCAAAGAAATGTATTATAAAACTATTGCCAAATGTTGTCCTTTTTGATCACTTTTATTTTCCTGCAGATTGATTGATAACGTTGCCGATATCTTTCTGTAACTTCGGTAATATTTTTTTTTTTTTTACTTTTTCTGCAAAGGTATAGCAAATATCACTTTTCTGGTGTGTATCGGGCGGAAACTCATGCTAGAAGAGAAAAATTTTTCTTCCTCATGGCCGGTCTGTCTGTTCCCTTCCTTTTGATATTTTTTCTTTTTATCGCCACTTTCACCACATCGCTAGGTGTGTTCGCGTGAACACGCTCCCAAGGGGATCATGGCCGTAGACCGCAGCAGCAGACCGTAACAATATGCTTGATGTTGCCAACCTAAAAAAGTGATTATATGAGAGATAAATGAACAGCTGATCAATTTGTGGTGGAAATTTTCGCATTTGAAAAAGTGTTTTTTAATAATAGCAAAATGGATATTAGATTAGATGGCAAAATTGGCATGTCGCAAATACGGAAAAAAATCGAGTGATGACTTCAGTCCCTTTGAACTTCCAAGCACAAGTAAGAAAACGTTTAAGTGACTATTGATGAGCTCCTAATTAAATTATTTTGCAGTTTTGTAAGTTATTTTCGTTGTAAGTAAGGAAGCATTTTGCTTCTTACTAAACAAAATGAAGGACAATTTCCGCAAACGATTTCGAGGGACGGTTGTACCCCTATTCTAAAAGTATGCGCTACACTCCAGTTCCTTGCTGACGCCAGCTATCAAAAATACTGTGGAAATGATTTTAGTGTTGGATATTATTGAGGAGCATATTTGTGCGGAGTGCATGAAAACCCCAAAGACTGCAGAGGAGCAAAGCGCTTCAAAAATCGCATTTTACTCTAGAAGAGGATTCCCAAAAACAGCAGGTAGTATCGATGGGACTCACGTTCGCATAACTTCTCCTATTTTTTGCGCCTTGCCTCGTCCAACTTCGGGATGTCGCTTCATAAAGTCAAACAGTTTTTATATGTAATCCTCCGTTGACACCTTGTTTTTTTCCATGGTTCAACTATATGGTTGGCTCATCTGTAGAATAACAAAATATGTCTGTTCAAATTGTCAAAATCTGTGTATTGGTGTTGGTGCGAATAATATGGAATGGAAACATAAAACTTAACAGTTTTTGTATGTGTAAGAAAATGTTGCCAATGTTGGTTTCATTTTGAGTTTGCCATCTCCTTTTGACAATCCCATCGGCCATGCAATGAAATAAATAAAATCAGCTGATGAGATGAGCCAACCATATAATTGAACCATGGTTTTTTCTATAAATATGTACTAAATTGGTGACGATAAATTTCGTTTAAATTTATTTAAAAAAGGTTTAATTACCCGCTTTCCATTTCGTTTCGGTAACGTTTTACAAGACGGTGCGGTGGACCTTCTAACTTTTATCGAAAAATATAAAAGGTGTTATCAAAAGACGAGTTTGAAGCTCCGTTTTTAGAACCCGAAAGGGGAAATTAAAAATTTTATTTCTGTCGAAAGATATTTACAAAAACCCATAAAATTGTACCGAAATGTGGGGCCCGATCCATAGTTTTTTTTTTGCACAGAATACCTTTCTGCGTTGACATCCTTCGGCCGCGATTTATAAAAATAGCCCTGGGTGGGTCCAACACCTTTCTGCATTAGTGTGTGTGTGTACAACAAATCTGGCAAAATACAACAACCACATGAAAACTTGAACCGATTTTTTGCTTATATCTTTTGACAGAAATAAAATGTTTAATTTTCGCTTTCGGATTCTAAAAACCGATGTCGAAACAAGTCTTTTGATACCACCCTTGATATTTTTTGTTAAAAATTACGTCTCGCATCGTCTTGTTAAACGTTATATTTTTTACAAACAACTGGAAAATTTTCTGAGACAACTGCTCGTAATCAGTTGTCAGATTTTGATGTCTTTGACAACTACACCAATACAAAGTTGTAAACGGTAATATTACAAAAAGTTGTTGGACTAGGTCATGGTACAATAACCAGGTAAAAGCATCAGAGTTGCATTTTACATGTTTTTTCATTCGAAGGTGGTCATAAAATGTCAAACTTTGTTTATGTTTACATTTTTTGTTTATTTACTTTTGATGTGAAAATTTATTAGGTAATTCTTTACTTTAGCTCACAACTACCAAAACTCGTCCAAAAATATCGGGAGAGGTGTCAAAAGACGCGCTTTAGACCCAGGAGCACGAATCCGAAAACGGAAATTGAAAATTTTATTTCTTTCCAGATATATTTACAAAGTTGAAAATGTTCATGTGGCTGTTGTAATTTTGATGGTGTTGGGTGCCCACAAAAAAAACTGTGGGTAAAAGTGTTTTGCGCGGATATAGATTTGGTCTCCCATGGTAATTTTATATAAGCGCGGCCGAAGGCCGCCAACGCAAAAAGGTGATCTGCGCAAAATTACCATGGATCCCACCCCCGGTTTCGGAGGTACCCGCGGGTCTCTTTTCGGTTTTTCGTTAATATCTTTTGAACGAATTAAAATTTTTATTTTCCGCCTTCGGATTATTAATACTGATGTCAAGACGCGTCGTTTGACACCTCTCTCGATATTTTTGGTAGCGCATTAGCAGTCGACCCCTCGACTAGACTATTACCTGCGCAAAAATACTATGGATTCCACCCCCGGTTTCGGAGCGCTCCGGTGCCATTTTTCAGTTTTTTGGGAATATTTTTTGACAGAAATAAAATGTTTAATTTTCGCTTTCGGATTCGTCGTCCTGAGTCCAAAACGCATTTCTTTGACACCTCCCGATATTTTTGCACTAGTTTTTGCAGTTGTGAGCTAAAGTAAAGAATTACCCAGCAAGATCAAGGAAGAGGAAAAATTGGGAAAAAGCTTGTGGCGTTAGCTTCCCTAAAATGGCTTAATTTTGTCGCTCCATTTTCAGGCCTGTGACCTTATTGTGGGAGCTCAGAGAGTAAATTTGATGCCCAACTCCACTCCATCGCTATATTTACCGTCTTTGATGTAAATATTGTTTTTTGAATGTTGTAAGATAAGAAATATAATATAATTTTATGTATCACTTAGCAGTGCTAATCAAGAGTTTGTAAAAGCGGAAGTTGTCTCATCGTCCCCAACGGTCATTCCTACAGTTATCTACCAAAATATCGAACAATACTTTCGCCGCTACAACGTGAAGGAAGGACGAAGGATAAATAATAAAGTCCCTTCTACATGTTCGCTTTTTTTTAAGTGACACCGTTGGAGCGAAAGGTCAGAGAAGCCAAAAGAAAAATTGGATCAAAACAACCATGCAATGGCGCTGAACCCGAAAGTTCTGTGGCATAGCGACTCATTTGAAATTTTCAACACACCCGTGCTTTTTTTAATTAAAAAAGATTACATCTAAAGACATGGAGAACATATCCTTCAAAGAAATCTGCACCACAAATACCGACACGACGAGTTTCCAACGTTAAACGTTATTATGTATATATGTATCTTCGATATTTATTAGGTTACTGAATTACTTAATTTTTACTTTACAAAATACATGAAATTTTAAAATAAATCAGTACTTATTCATGAACATAATATTAACTCAGCATTTTATATACAATCTCATCCCAAATTTTCAACATCTCTTGGAGACAGTAACGTTAGTATTCATACATACATGTATTGAAAATAAGGTCCACTACAAAAAACATTTAGCAATAGCATTTCCCAATATTATTTTGATACTACAAAATAACGACCTTAGGCAGATAAAGTAGGAACAATTCCTAAAAAGTTGTATCTCACTTTACATTAAACTGCTTTGGAATATAAATACATACACTAAAAGATGCATACAATACAAAACGGTCCCTTATTTATATATCTTAAACAAAATTAATGTTGCGACCATTGGATATTTTTCAATTGGTTCTAGAACCATCTCCCATAATGTAGACATTTCACGTAAACGTTCGACATGTTTGATGCAGGTATCGGTAATATAATCAACCTCTTCAATGGTGGTAAAACAACCAAATCTATAAAAATTTAACAATAAATTACTTTCAAATTAACTAAACAATTCAGTACGGTAAACTCGTATACCTTATTGAACTATGTGCCAAATCCTCATCAGTTCCAATCGCACGTAGGTTCCAGTGATGCAGAAGTACATGCTGATGCACTAGACAACGCCACATCTTTTAAGGCCATAAGTAATGATAAATTTAATAAACCACTATACCTTTGCTCTGGATCACCATTACATATACCATGTGATAATCTTGAAGTGATGCGATCATATAAACGTTTCGATAGAAAATCTATAAATTTCTTATCATATTCCATTTCTTTGAGTGCAAGATAACATGCAGCACCAAATCCAATAACAATAATCCGAAGCCGGAAAAGAAAAATTTTAGCTCGTTCAAAAGATATTTCCAAAAAACCGAAAAATGACCCCGGAGTGCTTCGAGACCGGGGTAGGATTCATAGTATTTTTGCGCTGGCGGCCTTCGGCCGCACTTATAACAAATTAATCTGGGTGGGTCCAACACCGGTTTGGAGACCAAAACTATATCTGCGCAAAACACTTATGTCCACAATTTTTTTTTTGGGGGTACTAAATATCATCAACATTACAACGCGCACATGAAAATTTTCAATTGAAAATTTTCAACTTCTTTTGCAAATATCTCTTGTCCAACACAAAATAATTTACCTCCGCCTTCTGATTATTGTTTTCGAGGTCAATGCGCGTCTTTTAACACCTCTCTCGATATTTATGGACGCATATTATCAGTGTCATGCTGTAGTTTAGAATTACCAAGAGTTGATGCGCTGGAAACGTTGAAGAAGTGATTCAGCTGCTATATGTAAATAAATAATAACAATAAATTAAATACATATAATTTAAAAATCAGCTAATTACCTTTGTTTTCCATTAAAAATGCCTTTTTCCTCCAGCTTCATCAGCAAACCAACTTTTTTCTTTTTTTGTTTTGGCTTTGTTGACGAAAATTACATGTGACATTTTTCTTCTTCCATCACTTTTGACAGAAGAAACTGAAAGAACGATTGACAGTTTATGTACAATCGGCAACAACAAAATACACGGGAGGGTTGCATTTTCGCTAATGCTTCTACCTGGTAATTGTACCATGGACTAGGTCATGATACAAAAAAGAAGGTAGTTCCACTCAAATTTTTTTGACGTATTTGGGGATTTTTGAAGTTTCATAATGTTTGTTGTTTTGCCAGAAGCGTTGCCATACCGTCACTGCTTAAGACGAAATTGTGGGTTTTCGATACGGCAATTTCCTTTAGGATGAAAACGCAATGGTCATCTGAGACAATAATAATATGCTTTAGCTCGAATTATCTGTATATATCGATTGATAATAAAGTAAAACATGCAATTTTATTGAAAAATAGTGGATAATGACTCATACATTGGTTATCTTTATGGCAGCTTGACCCCTAGACAGAAAAAAAATACACAAAAATCCTGTTGTTCTAGCATGGCCCTATTAGCATGCCCTCAAAGCATGTTGAGAAAGTGTACCTCCAAGTCCACATCTATGCCAATTCTAAAGGGGCACAGAATGTGTAAAGGCGGGGCTGCCCCAAAGTGACCCCTGGTACAACTGGGAAAAACACTCTCATAACTAGTGGCTAACCTATAGACCTACAGGGTAATGTTCTCCCTAAAAAATTGTTTAACAATTCCCTCATAAAGCGCAACACTTGAATTATACAATAAATAAAAAATAAAAAATGTGGACTTTTAGCCAATTTATCAGCGGTGTCGGTTTATAAGGACCTCCTTTGACAAACGTGTATGTTTTATCAAAATGTTCTGGGCAAACGTACGGGCTATATTCCCTTGCTTTGCATACTTCGATCCGTGTTTCTTCCACCAAAACAATTTTCAGGAGCTCGAAAAACTTATTAAAAACTTTTCTAGGCTGACATTTCGTATTAAAATATTTCCAACTAATTTTTTTATTTAAAATAACTATGAAAGTAATTTAGTCGTCTTCGTTCAAATGAAATCCATCAAAATTAGAAATATTCGTAACATTTTTCCATCTGGTAGCTTGTTTTTGGTGATATTGTCATTGTCCCCGCAAAAGTCAAGTGGCTAATGCCACACTAAATGGACTAGGCAGCTTCAACCGACATTGTTTTTGACAGGTTGAGTTGTAATCTGTAATACCAAATTGCAAAATTTCAACTGAAAGGGAGCTGAGTTGTAAACCGTCAGAGGGGCATAAGCATTTTCAATACAACAACAACAAGGTCACGTTATGCAAATGAGCACTGCTACAACAACAACAACAGCCAGAAGCTACATATGTATGCTTAACGGCAACCAACTATGGAAGAAGAAGATAAATAAGGCCTTACTTCGCTGTAAGACACAATCGGAAAACGATTTGAGTTCACTTGATCAAGCAATAGCCGTGTTTCTTTTTCCCACGCGTATACTTTTACGTTTGCGCGTAAAAAAACGCTTATCCTTGCTTAGATAATGCTTAGGAGACCCATCTAGCGGCAGTGGTTAAATAACTAGCTACAGCACAGGGGGTACCGAAAAGCGGAGACACAGCCCTCTGTTGTATGTTTGTGTATAACATATAGCTGAATCAGTTGCGATGAATTGTGGACACACATAGACTACATAGAATTAGTGATATTTGAGTTAGATCTGAGTATTGAAATTTAGTAGAACTAATTTTATGCGCAGCAATTTCAGAGGTGTATTTAAAGTTTAACGCTTAGCAGTCCATATAAAGTTTAAGCGTAAACGTCTATAGATGTGAAAAAAAACACGGCTAATAACAAGAGCCGACTTAAATGCTTTATTGGACGAATATAGTTAGGCGCCAATATAATAGCCGTGTTTTTTTTACACGCGTATACGTTTCGTTTGCGCGTAAAAAAACGCATATCCTCCCTTAGATAATGCTTAGGAGACCCATCTAGCGGCAATGGTTAAACAACTAGGTACAGCACAGGGTGTACCGAAAAGCGGAGACACAACCCTCTGTTGTATTTCTGTGTATAACATATAGCTGAATTGTGAAAAATAGAGGACGCGCATAGAATACATCAGGGATGCACCTTAACGTTAAGCTAATCGTTTATCAAAAAATTTCCACCGTTTCCGTTGAAACACTTCGAAATATTATCGATAAAGAAATTATCAAGATAAATTGTATCTCGTTTTTATCCGAAACGAAAAGCTTCGTTAACGTTAAAAACGTTAACAAAAACGTGATACTTTATGTTTGAATTGTGCTGGCAATGCTATAGCCATGGTGAAGCCGTAAGGTGGTAACAACGAGCGCACATACACACACAAACTCCATATAATTTGTTTGTGTAATTCGTTGGTGGTAATGTCAAAAACACTCTGAGAAATGTTCGTACTGTCAAAATTCATGAGAAAAGTTGCAATCAGCTTGGCTATTGCTTTCACCTTTAATGACTCCGCCATCAATCAGCTTTGCCAGCATAGTTTGAAATTAATAATCAACATAAACGATTTGATTCCGTTTTGATATGGCAGACGTTTTTAACGTTAATAAACGAAACGAAATGACTTTGTTTCGTTTATTAACGTTAATTATCGTAACGAAATGATATCGGTTCGTTGGTTAAGCATGCCTGGAATACATAGAATTAGTGCAGAGGGTGAAACATAGACACATATTTCAGTTACATCTGAGTATAATGCGTATTGAAATTCAGTAGTACTAATTTTATGCGTAGCAATTTCAGAGGTGTATTTAAAGTTTGACGCTTAGCAGTCCATATAAAGTTTAAGCGTAAACGTCTATAAATGTAAAAAAAACACGGCTAATAACAAGAGCCGACTTCAATGCTTTATTGGACGAATATGGTTAGGCACCAATATAATATTTGTCAGAACCATTGACAAAAAAAAAATTGCATTAAAAAATTCCACAAAATAACAACACCATATTAGCTGTATATTTCAATTAATTTATTTTATATATATATATTTATATATATATATATCTTAATTTTTTATTATATATACTTATGAACTTACACAAATTAGGATTGCAACTTAACTAATACTTAGTGGAAAGAATTACAAAACTAAGTACAAAAAATTAGTATTATAACATACATACAGATAGTATATATAATAAGTTTTATTTGTGGGTGTATACGCTTGTCAATCTACATACATACATAAATAATTGTATTTATTAAACATTCAAAATATATATATGTATTGTTTTATGTACATATAATTATATATTTATGTACGCAGTTACGCTGCATGAAAAGCCAAAATACATAAAAATAAAAATTCATAAAATTTCTTTTCATTTTTTTTTTGTGCAAATAAACACACTATGAAATGTTCATTTAGCGTGTGAAAGCGCTTTTTCTTTTATTTTATTTTTTATTTCTAAGCAAAATTGTTGCACTACTAGAATATTAAACAATTTTCATCAATAATGTTATTTATTGATTATATAATTCATTTATGTTTTTATTTTTTTTCTGCAAGTTTGCTTAAATTATTATGATTATTTTTTTGTTTCTTAATTAACTTATAATTATATATTATTCATACAAGCAAATATGTATCTGAATTTGATTAAAAAAGTTAAATAAAATTTAAAAAGATTTAATTGAAAAAAATAAAAAAAAATACTGAAGTTTTGTGTGTACGTGTGATATTTTAATATTGGATGCCTTAAAATTCTTATATTTTTGAGTTGCTATCTAGCATTCGGGTGGTTCAAAAACAGTGTTTGCTTCTTCGAAAGTGGCTCAAAAATTTTGTTTCCGTATAAAGAGTGATATTAAAATATGAATCTTCAAAACTAATACTATTTCAATCAATGTAAAACATTTTTTGAAAATAAATATTCAGCCCTATTCTGCATTTCGACTTGGATTGGAATTTTTTCGATTTGGCAATTTTGGTATTCTGTGTTCCAATCTCTTTCGATCCAACTTCGAATCGTTCGATTTTGTGTATCCTGCATTTCGATCGTAGTTCTGTTTTTCTAAGTTGCAAATTAGTTGGCGGAAAAATATTTTCTTTTTATTTTTTTATTAATTTATAACAGAATTTTAACAAAAATATAAGTAAAACTTTTTAAGAAACGTAGAAGGCTTGATGATGATTGTTTTTTATATGTTTCCAGGTCAAAAACAACATGTCAATGTCGAAGTCCTTGGACGTATTTGCCCCGGAGTAGAGGAAGGTGAAGCGAAAACGTAAACATTCCTTGCGGAAAGAACAAATAAATTTTTATAAAGTATTTTAGGCCAGTGCAATAAAATTGCCATCCATAAAATTCAGAAAATGTCAACTATATTCGTGCAGGAATCCGTTTTAACAAAACTTGGTTGCCATGGCAGGGAATTGGCCAAAAGAACGACAAAAATACAGTTACAATTATGAAAGCACTTCACTCAAAAAAATATACATAACACTGCGGCAATATATTCTATTGCTTTTTTTGTACAAAATGACGTGGATAATGAAATATAAATGTTTTTCAGTGTTTTTTACAAATTTTCTTTAATTTATTTTGTTCCAATGTTCACACATTTCGTATAAACAGCTGATTTCGAAAAATCATTTGCTCTTCCTCTTCTCGTTACGATTCCGTCGTAATGCAGAATACCCAACTTCGATTAAAGCGGATCGTAGAACGGGAACGTAATCGAAATGCAGAATAGGGGTGATTATCTGGGGCCCAATTCACGTTCTGTGAAGTGATAAAATGAAAAAAAACTCATACAAAAGTTTGTTCAAATGTATGAAAATTCGTAACTGTTTAAAAAAAGATTTCGTACATTTTTTTGGAATATCAAAATCGTAAAGATTTGTGACTTGCATCGTATAAAGCCATTTTTTTTTGTAATGTTCGAACTCAGCTATTCTCCTTAATATTGAATTGAAATGTCTTGGGAGTTTTCGAAATCATATATACATAATAGGGCGGGTCAAATTGTATGGGGAAAAATGGGGGAAAAAAAACTTCAGGTGCACATCCAGTTTCTGAATCTATGGGTCATACTGAGTAATATTGCCCATGCGACCATAGGTCTGAAATGAATTTCGAGCCTCCCTAATTTTGTTAGAAAATTTTATATCCCCATCCATATAGCGGCTCTCACAAATAAAATACATGAAAATAAATGTCAAATTCGGATTCGGATTGGGATATAAAATTTTCTAACAAAATTAGGGAGGCTCGAAATTCATTTTAGACTTATGGTCCCATGGACAATATTACTCACTCAGTATGACCCATAGATTCAGAAACTGGTTGTGCCTTTTCAACAATAAATTTGACCCACCCTAATACATAATTATTTGTAACTTTCGTAAAAAATTTACATATTCGAATTCAGCATCACCGTGTTAGTTATATGAATATTTATTGAATTAAAAACGTTTTAAAATACTACTTTGGAGAAATCTTAATGCAAATAATTGTAGCTTGGGCATGAAATTTAAAAATTGTTTAACATATTCGAACTCAAAATTTCTCTATTAAACATGTGTACTTTTCTGATTTTGAGAATAGTGACCTCTAAAACTTTTTTGAAAAATTCTGAAATATTTGTTTTTCAGGATCTTTAAAACCTCGCACTGAATATGTTTTTTTTTTTTTTTGGATCTAGACAATTTTGGACCTATACTTCAAATAAATTCAAAATCGGTACTTATGATTCAAATATAGATATGACTCCCATATTCAGGGCTTAGCCGCCAAATGAGCTATTAGACCCAACACGTGGTCCATGTGTAAAAACTAGCTCAATACCCGACATGGACTACGGAACATCAGATATTGACTTCAAGACATAGAATATATAGTAGAGTTTATGAAAGGATTCCAAGCTTTGCTTAGTCAAGAGAATGGAAATCTACACATGCGGCTCGGAAATGGAAAAAGCGAACTTTGTATGTGCTATACTCAAAGACTTCTTGACTCAAGCAGTGGCTTCCAGTCAAAAGTTTATGCTATAGAAAGAGCCGCTAGACTGCTACAAAACAACAAAAGTACCAACCATTGTTGACAGCCAAGCTGCCCAAAAGCATTATAATGAACAGTGGAAAATTCTGAACTTAAACGGAAATGCTGAACCTCGTTGATGTTCACCTCAACATTTCTTTTTACTCGGACACTGCGATATCGGAGAGAACGAGATCGCTAACGAAATGATCAGAGAAGGTTCTGAAATTATCAGGCGAATTACTTTGAGCAACAGCCATTAGATGGCCTCCTTATAGTGCAACGATCTTTTCATAGGTAAATATTGATATTCCTTATCAAACTAAAAAATCTGTAGAAATCATATACAACATATCAAAAAATTTCCTCTGTAGAAGCTATAAATGGACTTACCACTTGCCAGGACACGTTGTCACCTTAGTCTGGGGGCAATAAAGGAAGCAGATCTTACTGTTTGTCGACTCATCAACTCTCTTGTTTAGATTTATGACTGCAAAACATTCAGCCGAATTATAAACCAAAATTCCGTGTGAGTTTTTTCCCTTCTCCCATTCCTCGTATTCTAAATAAAAATTCCTTGTAAGTTTTTTCACTTCTCCCTTTCCTCCTATTCTGAACAATGTTCGAAAAAGCGGAAACCGGTTATGGGAGAAAAGTAGGTATTATGAATGTGAGGGAGAGGGAGATTTCTCTGCCATTTCATAGGAGTTTTTTCACTTATTAAATTAAAGAGAATGCATCAAAATAGTTAAAGGAAATTGGTTCTTTTAAGAAAGAACACTTATTTGTACAAATTTGTGCTAAAATATGTATATACATTCTACCCCAATATTCTCACTGTTAATACAACAACAACTACAACCACAATATTCTTTATTTTAAGTCGAAAAGTATATCATAAGCAACGGTAGAGCTCTTGGTATACATATTTGATGCAGCCATCCAGAAATTGCGCAAGGATTTTTTAATAAGGCTTAAATAGATTTTGGCATATGACGGAGGACGAATTCAACTCAACTTGGCCGCCACAAAATTGCTTTGCTGAATGAAAGCAGGCAACTCCGGCAGATTTGTTATGCGGCCGCCTTCTTCTTATGTTCCGTTGTTGATGTTGCTGTGGCACCAATTCATTACTCATTTCAGTGAATACCACATGAAATGTAATAAATACTTTGCATTGTTTACATTTTATTTCTTAATTTCCAACAAATTTGCAACAATAATTAAACTTTTAAATTTTTTAAACAAAAGAAGAACTGTGCAACGAAATTTCAATTGACAAAACAGCTGACTTCGAAAATTCGAAATTCCTATTCCCCAATTATTGCTCTCCCTAGGAGAACAGAATTGGAGGAATTTTTCCGCGGGAATAAAAAAATCCGCGAGAACAAAATTTCGCGAGAATATTTAGAATTGGTCTGATTGACTCGGATTTTGTGGAAGTGGGACACGGTCTCCCTTTAGTGTGCGTAAGGTAAAGGATGTACATTTTCGAATATATGAAGCATAAATGGGAAATGGAGTGATTTAATAGGAATTAAATAGGAAATATTTAGTTGGACGAATATGCACTATCCCCTTGCACTTAATAAAGGCATTTACAATAAATATAAGTGCGTTCTCTCAACTTAACCCAACCTAGTACTGTTTGTTAGGTACCAAGGTAGATGTAAGAGAATTGGAGGTTAAATAAATTTCAATTAATTCAATTTTAAGTATATTTTTCTGTCTGGTAAAATCGGTATCAATTATTTTGCTAATTTTATTAACATAATAAGCCACGTAACGCATCATCTTAATAAAAGTAGTGATGGTTCATATTTCAACAACGATTTCTGCTTACAAAATCAAAATTATTGAGACTTCCGGAAAAGAGGCATTATTTCAACCCACCTTAATATACATATGTATGTTTTGTTAGAAATGTTTGCTACTATAGTGTTGCTGAACGTTTTTTTCTTTTTTTCCTTGTTTTTGTTGGATTGAGAGTGAGAGATGGGCGTAAAAAGTTGAATTCGCTTTTGTACGTTTTTCACTTATGCTGTTTCTTTTTCTTTTGTTTTGTTTCCTTTTTTATTTAACAATTTTTTATGAACTTTTGCGTTTTGTTGTTAATTGCTTAACATAATTTTGCTTTGTTTTGTTGTGCTTTTTGTGTGTTAGAATTTCAATAAAATATTAAGTTTATTTAAACTAAGTTTAATTTTTTTAATATAATTTAATTTCAATGTTTAAAAAATACTCAAGTGTTGTTGGTGTGTATTAAGTATATGTATATAATAATAATATTTCTTGTTTTTTTTTTTTTTTTTTGTTATTGTTACTTTACAATATTTGCTCACTGATTGTTTTAATTTTTTTATTTTCATTCCTTGATGTCAGTGCGATTTTTTTTCAGTTGGAAAATACTTTTAGTTTTAATAATTAAATTACTACTTGCTTCTACAATACATTCTATGTTTTAATTTAATTAAGTTTTTTTTTCAATTTATGTTATTTTTGTAATACTAAGTTTTTCATTTATGCTTGCTTCATAATTTTTGTCATATATATATATTCGCTTAAAATTTATTCGCTACTAATGTGAACTAAAAAACTATTTCTTTGTGATATTTATCAATGTATTTTTGCAAGTATGTATGTATGTTTTTATATATTATATTTTAAATATTTATGATTCATCATTATATTTCATTTTCGTTGGGTGTATATTGTATACATGCAGTATATGTATGTATGTATGTACGTATGTATATGTATAGATAAATGTATGTATGCAGTTATGAGTACATTTACTTCTTTTTCTTATTTATTTCTTTTCATTGAAATTTGTTTAAATTTTGTTTGTGTATATACTTATAATATTTATTTACAATTACTTGCCCCACGCATTTAATCTGTGCTCATCGGCTCCCTACGCTAGACTACATGTATGTAAGTAAATATGTATGTTATGTATGTACATATGCATGCCAACGAAAAACAAGATTGCACTCGCATTCCAAACTGAACAGACCGAATGAAGAATATCAACAAAGTTGGAATGAAAATAATAAATACAATATTTTCATTACAAACTAAAACAAATGGTGTCTGTGTGTGTTGTGCAAGAAATTTTTGTAAATAAGTTTATTAAATTCAAAACATTTTTCATACTAGAAATAGTGTGGATCAAAATGTGGCTTAAACTTTGAATGATGAATTTGGAAGATACAAGCAGCGTTGACAGATTGACGACGCCGTCGTCATTTTGACGATTTTCAACTATAATGACGCTTGGACGATTTTGTAATAAAAATGACGATTTAAGACTGCCTCTAACATTACCGATCAACAAAAAGTCCAATTTAAACAAGGTTGTGTTATTTTTATAGTGAACTGTATCATCAAATTAAAAAGCGTTTTGATTTTAACAATGTTGTACTACAAAACTTAAGTTTCATGGATCCCAAAGAAGTTGTTCTTTGCATCTGGTCTTGCAACATTTTTCACACACAATAGATCAGAAAATTGTGCAGGATATTGATAGCGAGTATAAGTAATTGAAGTTTTTAGAATTTAAGATATATTTTGAAGACATTTCTAAGGTTCCCCCAGAAGTTTTTTGGAAAACTACCAAAAGTGCTGACTTTACATACGCTGCACTCGTTGCAGATGTAATGTGCTTGTCATACTCATCAGCGAATGTAGAACGAATTTTTCTGAAATAAATTTAAACATAATAGAAACCGTTTGGAAACTGATACATTAAAAGGAATATTGCTGGCTCAAGATTACAATTTAATTGTTATATAGGCCTACTGACTTGTAAGATCGCTTGTTCGAATAGAGCCTAACAATAATTATTTTATCTTATTATTGTTATGATAAATTTTTTCTCAAATGAAACAATAAATTATAATAGAATAAAGAAAAAAAATTCATCATAATAATAAGACAAAACAATTATTAATTATTGTTAGGCCTGGAGCTCAAAATTACTTAAAATTAAATAAATTTTTTAATATTGAACCGCAAATAAATATGCTAAAAAAATTAACGCGAAAATGTTTAACTAAGAAATGAAATAGACTGAAAACAAGTACCTTTTATATGTAATACAAAATTTATCTTATAAGACGAAATAAATTAAAAGGACTTCTATATGTTATATCTGGCAACAAGGAATAACAACCAAAGACAATTTTCAGGAATAGGTTCATTCATAGCATAATTCGTTTTATGAGTTATTTCGATAAATAATCTGTTATGCCAAAGATCACGCAGTGGAATATATGGAATGAACAAATTAGATAAATCAGAGCAATTCGTGCTAAAGTTTATTACATTATAGGCAAGCATGAGTGAGATACATGTTTTTCTGTCGTGCAGAGCCTGAAGACCAAGCAATTTGCGCCTGCAGGTATACGATGGGAGGCCAGGCCATCTGGCCAGTGAAGCATCCGTAAATCAATTTTCGTAAACATTTTTTGAACTCTTTCAATGTTATATGAATTAGATTCATAGAAAGGATTCCATATTATTGAACAATATTCAAGGCGACTTCTGACCAAGGAGATATAAAGTGCCTTCAACGTCATATTGTTGAATGAAACCGCCAATCTCATCGTAAGGCACCTGGTAGTAACCCAATCTCGTCCTAAATCGATTTTTGACGATTTTTTGGGCGGCGTTTGACGACTTGGTAAAAAAAATATATGGCAACGCTGGATACAAGACTATCAGTCAGGGAGCTTGTGCGATAGTACAACATCTAAAGAGGGAGAGATAGAGAGAAAAATAAAAAGAATAGAAGCTGGTAACCTTTTAATATTTTTTAAGTTAAATTCAATTAAGTTCTTCTTACTTTATTTTTGATATTTAAATAAAAAATTTTCTACGAATTCAGTAACTTATACTCTGCAAACCATTCCCAAAAACGTTTACGAAAATTTCGATATTTTTATTTGGAGCTCTCTGAACTTTTTCGAGTTTGCAGTTTATCGATTCTTTGCTCATTTCAAAGTATACGTTTTTTTTTTATTTGGGATTCAAGGGGTTGTGTAGCGCAATATATAGCTTATCCAACCCAATTGTCAACCTCACCTTCGAGCGGCGAATCGCGTTTCACTAACAGACGAGCTCCTCATGGAACTTGGGGGTGGGGAGGGAGGTATGACCTGAAGGTTTAATGTGGCCATATAAATCGTTCCCGAGATGGTCGGGCTAGTACCTTAATGGTGCTGTGTTACCGGAGCTTACCGGATCTGTATCCGGCAAAGAACCATCACATCGATAGCACTCCCCAAAGCCTTCGGGGAGTAACCTTATCGCTACAACAACATTTTATTTAGAGCTCTCTGGTAACTTTTTAATATTTTTTAAATTAAATTCAATTAAATTCTTCCTACTTTATTTTCGATATATACTTTACGAAAATTTCGATATTTTTATTTGGAGCTCTCTGAACTTTTTTTGAGTATGCAGTTTTGCAGCCTAATTAATTTTAGTCAAGCTGTTGGTCCATTGGTTTTGTAACGATTTTTTAAAATTTTGTCTTAGATTTTCCTACAGACAAAGTGTGAAACAACTTTTTTCAATGCGAATTTTGACAAACCCATATTTCAACTTTCTAAGGCTAAGATTGAATGATCTACGCAAAAAAATCAGGGTACTCCAAAAAAAAAAATCTAAAATTTTGTTAAATTTTCTCGAGTTTTTTCGAAAACGATTTTGAAATTATGTAATAATGTTTGCAGCGTTCCATAGAAGTTTTTTCTTAAAATATCGGAATGGTCACTGCTATTTTTCTGTTCGCTGCTATATACCAGTGATGACGATATTGCGCTTACAAATTAAAAGTTAACTTTCGTAGTCAAATTCGCAACTTCCAATTAAATAACAGAAGGCAAAACGCAGATAAAGCAGGAAAGCCAACTAAAGTGTAAACGAAATTCGAAAACATGTAAGCAAAATTCGAAAATTCATCTTCGAAAATATTCTTTATCTCGAAATTTGTATTAGGAATTTTCAGAAGCTACTATTTGAGCTTAAGTGAAATATTACACTTTTTTTTTAGAAAACTACAAAAAATAAGCAAAATAAAGAGTAATTTTACAAAATAATTTTACAAACTCGAAATTGCAGTTTTCAAATATTTTTCGGCTGTCACTATTCTGGAAAAAACAGTACATAAATTTTAGTTTTTTATTTATTTTGCTTGCTCTTTTTCTTGATTGTTGTTGTGTTAACAGTGCTTCGCCCCATTCAATTCACAAATGGTTATAAAAAAGTCTAAAGAAACAAGCAGTTACAAGAGGGGTGGACCATAGGAAAATTGCTGTTAGGGCGTAGGTTCCACAATACAATTGAAAATGTTCTTCATTATTCTTTACTTCGGTTGAAGGAAAATTTTAAATTTTTTTTCTGGCGGGTTTTGTTTAAAAACCTCCCGTCGATTTTTGAGACTTTTTTTAAAGGCATTCAAATTAACAAAAAAAAAAAAAAAGAACAAAGGCGTTAAAAAAATATATCGCCAAAGCAGCAACATCATACCGAATAAGTGATAACGAGAAGAAAGAAAAGAAATTTTTCAAAAATGAGTTGAATTTAAGTTATTGGCGACAAAAGCGAAAAAGATAATTTATATAAATTTAGAAATTGCTATTTTCATCCTGAGACGAAGATAAATGCACGTGTGCAGATTTTTTTGCTTGCAAAGCAAATTGCTCAATTTCTTGCGTGACGAAGGCTAGTTTATCATAACTGTGCTTATTTTTGCTGGCTTAAGCTTGTAGTTTATTGCGAAAATAAAATTCCAATACTGAAAGTATATATTTATAAGCCAAAGATTCATATTAATTTGACAATTAAGCCAGACGCAAGTAAAAAACGTAATTTCCCGCGAAAAACCCAAACTTAACCTCAAAGTTGGAGAGAGATTTGCAGCACCACTAGCTAAAGAATATCAAAGCTGAGCAGATCGGCCCTTGATATAACTGCAATAATCAAACCAATATATATAACATTAAAAGTTTCCTTTCCCTTTAAAAAAAAAACTAAGTGGGTGAACGTGTCTGTACACAAGGGACTCTTCCTTTGGGCGCTAATAGGAGGTATATTGCAGAGTAAAAATAATAAATTTTAAACCAAAACCAGGTGAGTGATTCAGTTTGTCAAAACACGAAAAATGTTTAGTAAGTATGGGTGGTGTGGTATAGGCCCTAACATTCGGACGTGTTCCAACTCTGGTTAAGTATATACCAGATACAACGAACAATACAATTGACAGGAACCTCACAATAAACAGAAAACTTACAATAGTTACGTACAACACAGTAGCCCAAAAAGCAAGCACTGAAACAAAACTGAACAAACCGCCCATAGAACTCAGGGCAGAAAACAAAGCAGTACCAGTATACAACACAACAGAATACCTTAAGGGAAGAGTTACAGAGATGGAAAAGCTGTTCAATGATCTTTTCCAAAGTCTACAAAGGGAAGGAGTTAGGGAGCACCTAGAAGAGCGCTGGCAAAAATGGCTAAAATAAAAGAAACATTCCATGCAAATGCATTAAATGAAGATATCCTTGCTATACAAACAGGGACTGACGTCCCCTCACTTTAAATCACCAAAGGTGCTCTGAAAATCCTACAATAGAACTGCCAATCTCTAAAAGCCAACACAAACACAGTAGAATACCATTTAAGTCGGAATGACATAGACATAGGCTGCCTGAGTGAGGTCTACTCCAATCAGGAACAAACACACAGAAACATCACAAACTACAACATTCTTGAGAAGAATAGAAATGACGGCTATGGTGGAGTCGCGATTCTTCTAAAAAAGAAAATAAAACGTCACAAAATCAACTACTAAACAGACAAGGGCATTCTTATTATTCGTACCACCAATCTCAAACCAAACTTAATAATATGTGCAATATATTTCCCACAATCAATCCCAATATAACTCTTTCAGGTGGAAATCACTAAACTACTTTCCTTCCTCGAAAATCAAAAAAAAGTTCTTATACTTAGAGACTGCAATGCGAGAGCTAGAATCTGGGGGACTCTGTCCAAACTTGCAGAGGAAATTTTTATTTTTTTTTATTTCACCTGCCTAAACAATGGCTCACCCACTTTCACATCTGATGTAACGTCCAACACGGGATCGGTACTAGACCCATCCTTATTAAACTCCAACATCCCATTTTCATGGAAGGTGGATAGTACCAGGCTTGGTGGCAGTCACCACCTTCCGATTGTCATCGAAACAAACTCAATCGCAATGTTAGGTATAAAATTCCGCTGGACAAGAAAACTTATGAAAAACCTCAAACACATCGACTTTGAACCTGACATTGACGACATTCACCTAAAGTTTAGCCAGGAAATAAAAGCCGCCACCCATGTGGTCAAAGAAAACTACTCTCCCAAAGTATGGTGGGATGAGGACATCGCCAAAGAATATCGTTTCCTTAAAATCGCCTTTCAAAAATGTAGAACCCACCCCTCACCAGAAAACCTACAAGCCCTACAGGATACCAAAAAAGACTGGAAAAAGGAAGTTAGAAAAGCAAAGACAAAAAACTGTGGATCAAAAATCAAAGAACTCAACTCAGATCCATCCTCGAAGGAATCTTGGAGATTTGTCAAGGCTATGAGGGGCGATTTTAAAAACTCCAACAAGTTCGAATGGTCCCCGGATAATGATAAAGATTACCTCCAGATTCTAAAAGATCAAGTCCCCTCATCAGAAAGTCTCCCAATTAACATTGAAACAGTCCCACCAAACTCCCTCGCAATTAGCTTTGAAGAACTTAAAAATATCTTGATTAGCAAAAGGAAAAAGTCTGTGGGAGGTGTAGATGGCATTACATATGCGATGCTAAAAGCCTTACCTGACCCAATGCTTAACATAAGTACTGCTTTAAATAATGCCTTTCTGACAAATCAAATCCCTGAAAAATGGAGAACAACAAAGATAGTCCCCATCCCAAAGAAAGGTAAGGATCTAAGTGATCTAAGTGATCTAAACAACTTCAGACCCCTATCACTCATACCCGTGTTTATCAAATGAATAAATTTATGCTTCAAAGATAGAATCTCCAATTTCATAGAAGGTAATCAGATACTTCTCAATCATTCCTTCGTCTATAGGAAAAAAAATCAGCAACAGTATGAATCAATTACCTCCTACATGAAGCTGCAGTTCTTAAAGACCAGGGGCTCAAAGTCCTTATCTGCTCAACGGACATTAATAACGCGTATAACTGTATTAGCATAAAGCGCCTCAAAAGCATTTTAGAACATACAGAGCTAGAGGAACACTACATCAGTTGGATCACAAACCTCCTAGCATCCAGAAACCTACAACTAGGAAAAGAAACAATGACAAACGATGGGCTTCCACAAGGAAGCTGCCTTTCCCCTTTCTATTCAACCTATAAACAACAAATTTGCACATTATTGAGGATGCTAACACAAAATTGTAGCAATTTGCTGACGATTTTATCCTTACGTCATCCCACAAAAACCTGCAACAGGCCTCCGCAAACCTACAAGCCAAACCCACTCACATCTCCAACCTATGCCAGCAACTCAATTTGTCATTCAATCCCGACAAAACCAATGTCATCGATTTAAACCACAGTAACAACATACATTTCAATATCACTTACCAAAACAGATCCCTGCAGCAGGTACGAGTCATAGAATGCCTGGGTAGGCACATTAGTGCATCATTAGCGGTTAATGAGCACTATAAAGACATAATAAACCAATCCAGAAAAAGCTCAAACCTGTTCAAATCAATAACATCCATCAAATCCGGCCTACACCCACAAGTAGCTCTAAACTATTACAAATCCACAGTACGCAGTAAAATTTAATATTGTAGATCATCCACTTCACATTGAACTAAAACAACGAAACAAAAAAATACAAACTTAAAAAAACAGCTTTCTACGGAGAAGTTTAGGCCTCACCCCGGCAACCCTAGTGCCATTTACATACGCACTATCCAATGAACTCCTACCCACAGAAAGAGCAAATGGCCCACCGCCAAAGAAATAATAAACAACATTAGCCTTCATGCAAATGCTACTCAATAATCCAAATGTAAAATACAGCTACGCCCAGATATATAATGAGTTCAAACTAATTCTGGACAGATTTCAAATAGTGGATACATCCGTATCCTCCCCAAACCTAAAAGTATTAACATCAACCCTACCAGACTAAAAAGGCCAACCTAGCCTCCAACATAATACAATCACTGTATTCCAGTATTCTTAACGACTACGCAAGCCGCGACTACAAAATTTTCTTCGCAGATGCGTCCGTAGGTACCACAACACCTGGCTGTGGAATATACAACCACACCGATAAAAGTGAAATAACCTTCAAACTCAATCTTAAATCCTCGTCATGATTCGTAGAAGTAGTTGCGGTATATATGGCACTGTAGCTGGCAAAGATATTTACAGACAGGTGCATGCCAACTCCTCTACAAAGATCACACACAAAACTGCTAAGGGAAAATAACCATTTAGCAAAATGAACCTAGGGTAACCCTGGAACGAGTTTGTATGACATTGGTTTCAAATGGAAGGTATTAAAGAGTATTTAAAAGGGAGTGCATCATAGTTTTATAGGTGGACGCAATTTCAGGATATCGCCATAAAGGTGGACCAGGGGTGACTCTAGAATGTGTGTTGTACGATATGGGTATCAAATAAAAGGTGCTAATGATTATTTAAAAGGCAGTGGGCCTTAGTTCTATAAGTGGACGCCTTTGCGAGATATCGCAATAAGGGTGGACCAGGGGTGACTCTAGAATGTGTTTGGACGATATGGGTATAAAATGAAAGGTGTTAATGAGTATTTTAAAAGGGAGTGGGCCTTAGTTCTATAGGTGGACGCCTTTTCGAGATATCGCCATAAAGGTGGAACAGGGGTGACTCTAGAATGTGTTTGTACGATATGGGTACCAAATTAAAGAGGGTTTTAAAAGGGAGTGGCCCTTAGTTGTATATGTGAAGGCGTTTTCGAGATATCGACCGAAATGTGGATCAGGGTGACCCCGAACATCATCTGTCGGGTATCGCTAATTTATTTATATATGTAATACCACGAACAGTATTCTGCCAAGATTCCAAGGGCTTTTGATTTCGCCCTGCAGAACTTTTTCATTTTCTTCTACTTGATATGGTAGGTGTCACACCCATTTTACAAAGTTTTTTCTAAAGTTACATTTTGCGTCAATAAACCCATCCAATTACCATGTTTCATCTGTTTTTCATATTTGGTACAGAATTATGGCATTTTTTTCATTTTTCGTAATTTTCGTTATCGCAAAAGTGGGCGTGGTTGTAGTCCGATTTCGTCCATGAACCTACATACCAAATTTCATCAAGATACCTCAAAATTTACTCAAGTTATCGTGTTTACAGACGGACGGACAGACGGGCGGACGGACGGACGGACATGGCTAAGTGAATTTCTTTTTTCACCCAGATCATTTTGATATATAGAAGTCTATATCTATCTCGATTAGTTTATGCCGTTACGGATTACCGTTATGCGAACAAAGTTAATATACTCGGTGAGCTCTGCTCAGCTGAGTATAAAAAAAGGCATTCAAATTTTTCAAAATTTTTCTCTTTACTCTTTATTAGCACCTTTTTTCGTTGTCTTCCACATAAAAAATTAAGTTTTTTGGGCCTGTTCCGAAAATTTTCTCGAGTTCGATTTGAAAAACTGTTACGATTTTCACAAATTAGTTGAATAACAAAAAAAAACACACAATAAGAATTTCCGAAATTTCGATTTTTTTTTTTTTGAAAAGTTTTTAAATTTGCTGACATAGTTTTCGAAAAACTTGTTTCTAATAAATAAATGCGCGATAACCTCCGAGGAGATTTTAGGCCGAGCTTCTCTCCAAATTTGGGTTGTGGTCCTTTTTTAATTTTTCCTACAAATTGGCGGGACGGGACGGGACCTACATGATGTTTTTTTTCAGTTTTGGGAATCGAATCTTCCGATTCCAATTGATGGCAAGAGGACTTTTAATTTGCCTCTTAAAGCGCCAGGTTAACAAACGTATAAGGGTAATATGCTTGCAACATTTAGACGTGCCTAAGCAACTAACAGATGTCGCAAAGTAAAAACCCGTAGCACAATATTTTTCCTTTTTTATTACAGTCAAGGCGTTTGTAAATCCCTTAAAATACCAGGTTCAGCGAAAGTTGAGAATTTATATAATGAATCTTGAACTGCTTCTCTTGTGATTGAATCATGAAGGACAACAAAGCAAAAATTTTTCCAATTTATACACGTTTATAGTAGCATAAAATGACAGCTGACTATTTCTTCAAAGTAAACGAAGCCATTTGTATGGCAGATGATATGAATGTATGTAAACCATATGTTAGCATAACATGGGCGAAAGTGATTTCAATTGGAGATATTTGAATATTTGATATGAAATTTGGAAAGTGGCTTGATGGTCTCAAAAGTGAGCGAGCGGCTTACAAATAAAATAAATTCATTTTAATACAAGAACACAACAATTTCAGACACATACAATAAGTACATGTTTTATGGCGACTCCAAACAGCATCTACAAGGCAGATCAATTTTCACTGATAAGCTTTTCGTTAGAAATACACTGCCGAGGGGCAACCCCGCTTAGAAAAACTTTTTTCTAATTGAAAAAACTTGTTTCTAAATTTTCGATATTGCTTGGCCCGGGGCTTGAACCAGGATCTTCGGTGTGGTAGCCAGAGCACGCCTTCTAAACTATTTTGTCATATACTAACAGAGTTTAGAAAAAGGAAAAATTTCTAAAATCCTGATTATATAATTTTTGCTAAATTTCTCTCTTTTATGGAAATTTCAGCTAATTAAGAGTTATGATATGTACTGAGTGAAACATATTCCACTATATCGGCTGTCGTTTCGAAAACGTCCTGTCTGTGTTTACTTTTAGAAAAACGCTCTATCTCAAAATCGCTTTCAAAACCCGCCCATTTCAGCAAGATTTCAATATATCGAGAGTTGAGTTAAGGCGTTTCTGTAACAAACCATGAGATACGGTATGGAGGGCGGGATCGCCTGGCAGGTTTCATGTGGTCATACCAAATCGTTCCCGAGATGGTCGGGCTGGTACCTTTATGGTGCTTGTTAACGGAATGTACCGGATCTGCATCCGACAAAGGACCATCAACATCGATAACACTCCCTAAGGCCTTCGGGGAGTGACCTTATTGCTACAACAACAACATACGGGTTTCTTCAAAAAAAAAAAAAAAACATCCTAGGCAGGGACTTTTCTAATTGACAGTTGAGATAGACGATATTATACAGCATTCCGGATGTAAATGAAAAAAAAAAACAGTTTAACATTTTCGATATTTTCAGTTTAAAAATTTACTTTAAAAATTATAAAAATAGTGAATTTTTGAATTTTGCACAACTTTTGGCGGCAGCGCATCTTTTTGTTACGAAATAAAAACTTAACCAATGCTTATCTAACTCCAACCATTCGTAATTGAAATTTCACAAACTTGTGGGACCAAAATTATTAATTCATAATTAAAGAGAAATTGTGTTGCTTATAGGTTCATAGATTTAAGTTGAACTGGTCGAGCCATAAAGACTGCACATAGGCTGAATATTACATAATATTTTGTGTTACCTACATATAAACGCATTTTCTATACACACATATTTAATCCACACTATTTTAATGCATAATTCACATTTCTCAAAAAAAAAACTAATCATAATACTGCTATAATTAAAAATTAAAAACTTTATATTTCACATTCTTCCTTCAAATATTTAAATTTTTACTTGCTGATGGCTGATAATTGCGTTACAATTTTGAAAATAATAATACATTAGTTATTATCAACTTTTCTTACATAATAAATTAGTATGTATTTATATTTGTATATATAAGTGAGTACATATGTGCATATTAGCATGAATGTCTTGTATACTTTTTATTTTTTATAAATACCACATGGCTGATAGTTTTTTTCGCTGCTGCTTTTCATTATTGTATTGGTGACTGCTTCATTATAATAGCAGCATCATATTTTCCACCTATATTTTTTCTTTTTTATTATTATCAATGCTTAGACGAATGTTTTATTTTATTTTTGGGTTTTGGAGACTGCCGAAAATTATTTTTTTTTTTTTAATTTTTTTTTTAATACTTTTGTTGCAAATTTCGAAAATCTAATTTTGGAATTTTTTTGTTTTCTTTCTCAATTTGTTCTTTTCAACTCCTTTATGTGTGTTTATATATTTGTTGTTATTGTTTAAGTATTTATTATCGTTCTTGTTCATCTGCTTTTTTTTCTCCTTTATTTATTTTCTTAATCACTAGAATACTTGAGGTGGTGATGCATTTGATATCATGAATGTTTATCTGTTAACTCAGCCCAACGTAATTCGAAAAATTTACGCATTCCATGGCCCGCTTTGCCGACCGGCGAATCATCCTCATTGAACATTTCACAATTGTCGAATATTTGTCGCACATCGACGCAAAAATCTTCGCGACTCTTATAGCTATGGAAGAGAAGTACAGAGCAAATTAATTAAAATGAGGTTTAGAGTAAAAATCAGTTTTAAAAGAGGTATTATCAATTCAGATTCGATGAATTAAGTATTTACTCCTATGAGTAAAATAGCAACAATTATTAGATTCTATCAGCATTTTGGGTTGTTTAAACACATTTTGAATTGTATAACGAAAGCGTTGCAAACTAGTTTTGAAAACGGTTTCGAAAAATATAGAAAACAAGTAAGGAATGCTAAGTTCGGGTGTGACCGAACATTACATACTCAGCTGCCAAATTACAGCTTGCAAAACTTTTAAATTACCTTCTTTTAAAAGTGGGCGGTGCCACGCCCATTGTCCAAAGTTTTACAAATTTTCTATTCTGGTTCATAAGGTCAACCCGCCTACCAAGTTTCATCGCTTTATCCGTCTCTGGTAATGATTTCTCGCTCTTTTTCGTTTTTCGAAATTTTTGATATCGAAAAGTGGGCGGGCGTGGTTATAGTCCGATTTCCTTCATTTTAAATAGCGATCTGAGATAAGTGCCCAGGAACTTCATACCAAATTTCATTAGGATACCACAAAATTTACTCAAGTTATCGTGTTTACGGACAGACGAACGGACATGGCTAAATTTATTTCCTTTTTCGCCCAGATCATTTTGATATGTAGAAGTCTATATCTATCTCGATTAGTTTATGCCGTTACGGGGTACCGTTATGCGAACAAAATTAATATACTCTGTGAGCTCTGCTCAGCTGAGTATAAAAACTGAAAGTTTTAAAATTTGTATTTCGACTGCGGAGTGGAATATCACCCTATCTCGTTTCGAAAACACACAATCTCAAAAACTTTTCTATAACGCCATATTTAAAAATTATTTTCAAAAATGACTTATCTCAGAATTCGGTTGAAGAATGTTTCAAAAATGTCCTATCTGAGCTTAAACTCAATACATTTTAACATTAACATTAGCATTAGAAAAAATTTCTGAGATAGGGAGTTTTTGAACCGAATTCTCAGTTAGCATGTTTTTGCAAAATTTTCTCAAATAACGTGTTTTTGAACTGGCAGCCGAGACAGTGAGTGATATTATATTTGGAATTTCCTTTTGAGTATGTAGTATTGTAGTCAGGCTGTAGATTTGTGGAAATTTTCAAGAAAACTTATTAAAAATTCTCGAATTTTTTCGAAAACGTTTTTGAAGTTGACAAGACGAAAATTACTGTTGAAATTTGCAAATAACGCTTGCTGCTATTTTTTACTCGCAGGTATGTGTATACAAATGTAGTAAAATCAAGGGAGGAAAATTTATAGAAAGCAGACTTCAGACAACTTTTTTGGCAGCCAAATCTTTATATATAAAAATCACGTGTCACATTGTTTGTCCGCGATGGACTCCTAAGCTCCTGAACCGATTTTGAATTTGTTTTGCACCCCGTGTGTAGTTTGATCTAACTTGAAACATGGGATAGGTTATATCTCATTTTATAGTCCCAATATTATTGTATTGCAAATTTTTTATATGTTTATACGTAATAATAAAATGTTACGTATACGCACCGGCACTCATATTTTCAGGTGGTGCGGATATACTTCCGTGTAATTGGTTGGTTTACTTAAACAACGTGCTTATCAATAAAAAATATTATAGCGAACGATATCAAGTATAGCACATCACCAGGCCCGGCGAGAGGCGGTGGGGCATGGAGGATTACCCCGGGACCCGGGGTTTCTGAGGGGTCCCGCGATTTAGAAGTACTAAGACATTTTTTTAATTCAGGAGAGTCTTTAGTCGTTCCATGTGCAATTTTTAAGCCGAATTTCAAAAGCAACGAATATCTGCATTTCGTTTTAATATTATAGTGAAGTGTGAAAAATAAAAATCTATATATATAAAAGGAAAGGCTAAAATGTGTGTTAGTTGGTCGCCGGTGTTTGAAGAGATGCGTCGGTCGATTTTGTTCAAACGTGGACCCGGGTACCTAGAATGTGTTTATATAATATGGATATCAAATGAAAGCTGTTGATAAGTGCTTTAGTACAGAGTAATATATTATACCGCTTGGTGACTAGAGTCTCAAGATATAGGCCAAAACGTGGACCCGGATACCCCTAGAATGTGTGGGTAATATGGATATGAAATCAAAGCTGTTGCTTAGAGCTCTAAATAATTTTCATTGTGATATTCGATTTAGTCGCATCAACCTGGCAACACTGATAAATATGCATGCGAAGCCGAAATAGAGACATGAATTAATAATACCCACATACCTATTTACATACGTCCTATTCGATTTGCCTGAAATTTGGTATATAAATTTGCCTATATTAGTATTTACGATCCTTTTTTCCAGGAAATAGACCAGAGACGGACTGGGACTGGGATTAGGACTAGGACTGGGACTGAGACTCGGAGTGGGACTGGAACAAAATACATACCACCCTCTGCGACAGGCAATAAGGGATGAAGAAGAATGAGAAGAACGTGAGAGAAGAGAAAAGATAGAAGGAGACTGAGAAAGAAAAATAATGAGACGAATATGGAGACAGATGAAGCGAAAAAGACGGAGGGAGGAGTGAATAAAAGGATCAGGAAAAAGTGAATAGGGGTGGGAGGAGGGCAGAGTTAGACGGAAAAAGCTTGTTAAAATGTATGCAGATAGGCCAAATTTAGGGCAGAACAACGTCTGCCGGGTCTGCTAGTATCGCTATAAATGATATCCACTGCGGATTTAATTGATATTTGGTTTTATAAATAACAACAAAGTGAAATATCACATCCAGACTCTAGTCGCTTTCTTATTAAGCGCTATTATAATAACGGTTCTGGGCACTGTATAGAATGAAAATTCCAGAAGAGGAGTACTCTTTCAGAGCATAGTCGAAAGCTGGAGAAGATAATCTGAGCAGCATAACCAAGTCACACAGGTACATTTATTACAGAAGGGTGCAATTGCTTGTGTATATGCTGCTAGTGCAGTAGCCTACTCAGTCTAATGAAAGGCAATCTCACTCTATAATTCCCTCAACATACCCGTCCAGAAGTATTACCCGGAATCCTTGACGTGGTCGAAAAAAGAGAGACCTAAACTGAGTTGAGAACAACAGATGGAAGTAGTAAAAATCTCCCAACAAACAAACCAACGTCTGTTATCTGGCTTAGCCATAGTTTTTGACTCAAAAACGAGAAATTTTCAATCTAGAGATCAGCAGCCGGAATTCAATAGCAGAAACCATCAAATCCAAATCGACAACTTATCTTAACGTACATATATCAGGTATCTCTAAAAGCATGCACAATTTAGTTGAGTAGCCAAGTTACATATGACCAAACGTTGCATACTCTTAAGCGCAATTCTTATTATTTTCATGGCAATGAAGATTTATAAAACTTAATTATTGGATTACTGTTGCATGTTTCTTCACTGTTAACGTGTTTCTGCGATGCAACAAAGTTTCATATAACACTTAAAAAAATTTATTGTTAACATTAACAAAAAAAAATGTTACTTTTTAAAGAAACTTAGCAACACCATTACTCACGTTAAATCCTGTATGCGTTTTTTAATTGTAGATAAATCCATTGGATTTTTTATAATTTTGCGATATGTCGGAAATTGTTTTGTATTAACTGGCAATAAAAATGGCCACGAATCCTCATGAAGCTGTAAAATAAAGTTTTTATAAGCTTCTTCTCTCTATTTACTTATCCCTGTCACACAAAACTTACTTCCATTTCACCGAGCAACGTCTTACAGACAGCCAATTCTTTTATCAATTTCTTGGTGGCGTGCTTCTCTTTCTTCTCTTGCTTCAATTTTTCCTTCGCCTCTTGAACCGCGTGAATATTTAATGGCGGCGGTGGTTGTGGCGTGCTACATTGACTCAGAGGCGACGAGGTCATTGGCGAGAGTCCACCAAATTGATGAGCAGCTGGCGACTGTGACTGTGAGTGAAGTCCCACAGTTTGTGGCGAGTGTTGTGTTGGTGTACTAGAACGTGGAGATGGCATTGACGTTACAGTGGGTGTGGGTGTCGGTGCATGATTACTATGTTGTGGCGATAAAATTGATGACTGTAGCAGGGGAGATAATTGTGGCTGCTGTTGCCCCAGTGACACATTGGAAGTTGGTGTCATAATGAGAGATTGTGAAGTAGAGGGTTGTAGCGGTGTACCGTATGCGCTATTCGATGGTAGCAGAGATGGCGGTGGTAAAGTCGACGGTGCGGTTGCATAATAAGGCGGTGGCGGTAATTGCACAGCACCATTACTATTTGGTTGTAATTGTGCTAAATGTTGTTGCTGGCTAACCGTAAGTGTCATATAGTTATTTGGCGTTGTCGTCGTCATAGTCAAAGAAGCTGTATTGCCTGTACTTACAGTGGATAACGTCGGCGTTATGTGCGACGCAAAAGCGCCAATGCAACCACCAGGCAATGGAGTTTGTTGTGGTGATTGTGTTAGTTGTGCTTGTGTTGTTACAAAACTGGGCATAGTTACATTGGGCGCTGTGCTGTTAAAAATTGGTGGAGCTAGCGATAAAACACCACCAGGGATTGTATGCAATATTGCAGCTGCTACTGGTGGTGTGCCATCTACGCTACCATCAGTTAACTTACACTCATTTTTTAATAACGGTGACCCATGAATATTGTTGTGAAGAGATGTGTTGATATTTGTGGCACTCGCGTCTCCCATCATACTTACTGTAGTAGCTGCGCCAACCCCTAGGCTCATTGACATTGTAGCATTGGCGCTGGCGCCAACCATTTGTTGTTGTTGTTGGAAACGTGTTGCATCAATCGAATTAGTGCGTTGTTCATCAAATGAGATGGAAGTGATCGAATGCGGCGGACTGCAAATACCAGAGGCGGGTTAGTAACGACAGGCGTGACATATGGCGCTGCCTAAGCGACCTACCTGAGCGGTGTCGATAATGAGTTCATTGACTCATCATGTGATGAATTTAGCGATGGCTGTGATGAATTGTGCAGGTGGTGTTCCGCCGAGGCAGCTGCCATGACCTGCGCCTGTGCTAGAACCGCAGCCTGTTGTTGGAGTTGTGGATGTTGCTGCTGTTGTGGTTGTTGTTGCTGTTGCTGCTGCTGCTGTTGTTGCTGCTGCTGCTGCTGTTGTTGCATATCAATATTGGATGATGATGATGAATTGCTATGACGATCACGTCTCTTCGAAGAATCACGATCTCGTCTCGGTTTACTGCTCGTACGCTTCTTCGGTGGTGGTGCCTTGGTGACGCAACCATGACAATACCATTTACCACGTGGCACTTTCAATAATGGCGGTATATAACAGTCAGCGTGATATGCACGGGGACACAAATCACAGTATATCATTTTACCGACGGGTGAAGGCCGCAAACCGCCACACACAATACATTTGCGCTCATTCGTCGCCTTATTGACGCATTCATAGCAATACCTGCAAAAAGTGCGAAATAAAAAGAAGAGGGTGGAAGGATTAATAAACAAAATTATGAACAAATAGAAATCAAAAGTGATAAATAACTAAGAATAAAATTGAAGCTAATTTTGGTGTTTGAGTGCCAATGAGAACGAGAGGGGAACTACAGAAATGGTGGAAGGGGTTGAAACAACTTTTGAAGTGTACGAGCACAAAAGGGGAAGGGGGTTGTGTGTAATTTGTGGTTTGCAAATAAACAATTTGTGCATTTCAATGAGATGCAGATGAGTTTTATGAAAAAGTTTTCAGGCACTAACAGTCAGTCTATGAGACCTCATAGTCATCAAATGCAATAATTAATGTTTACTTCTTACGTATATCTTTAGCTTGATTCACAACGCCACTAACCACTTTTTCGAAACTGCGTTTTTCACAGATTTTTGTGTGGTATATTAAAATACATCCTCGGTAAAAATTTGAAAATAATAACAACGGAGATATGATTTTTTTAAAGGCCTTACCAACATGTAGTGAATGTAAAAATAAAATCTTGCACTGTGCACCGAGGATAGCCCAACATCGTACCTGGTTTGCCTACAAACCTAACTAAAAATAGTTATACTAACATCATAGCCTATCGCCGGTTTAATTTTCTCCAACACATAGACCCATTTGTTGTGGATGACACTGGATTCCAGTTATTTATAAAATCGCTGCATTGTTACGATTAAAGCTAGGCCGAAATATACTCTGAATAATTATTCCGGAGCCGCCGTGGTGTGATGGTAGCGTGCTCCACTTGCCACACCGAAGATCCTGGGGCACACCCCGGACAAACCAACATAAAAATTTTATAACCAAGTTTTTTCAATTGGAAGATAATTTTTCTAAGCGGGGTCGCCCCTCGGCAGTGTTTGGCAAGCACTCCGAGTGTATTTCAGCACTGAAAAGCTCTCAGTGAAAACTCATCTGCCAAGTTTTCGGATTCGTCATAAAACAAGTTGGTCTCGTCCCGCCAATTTTGTAGGAAAAATTAAATGGAGCACGACGCAAATTGGAAGAGGAGCTCGGCCTAAAATCGCTTCGGAGGTTATGGCGCTTTACATTTATTTTATTTATTTAATTATTCCGCAGGTTCGATCATAATCGAACTGCGGTATTTTCGTCTTGCCTTTCGACTTTTATAACAACACGAGGAATCCTTCTTCGTGCGTAGGCGTCGATCAAGCGTTGTACCAGTATATGTATTGATGGTGAAGGTGGTCAAAGGACCATATTCCACAATTTCAAGTAATTAGACCTTTGGGGCCACACATTGTTGGCATTAATGGAGCAACTAACGCAACTGGAACATAAGGAAAACGGGTGGTCATGAGTGGTATAAGGGGGTTTTCAAAACTTATTGCTGATATTCCTTCTATACAACTACCACAATTTTACCGAGAGGCTTTCCTGAGTATGGCGCAGTCATATCACACTTTTAGTTCCAAATTTATCCAGAACCTCCAATGGACTCTCTTGATGTCTAATTAAATATCTCTACATAGTTTAATCGAACCCCACCTTGTAGAGTTTTTAGTCCGAAGGCTGTTGACAACTTCGGCCATATTTAAAAGTGCCGGAAGTTTGAAGAACTTGCCTTTCCATTCGAGTATTCGAAGGGCGGGCGTAGGCTCATTTGCCTTATGGTGCTCATCCAGTTCATATAACTCCAGTTTCGATGCAAGCGCTCTTGACAGCCGTTCATCGAGCTTTTTTTAATATATACCCCAGTTCGTAGATTTTATTGGGAGTCTCGCTTTAAGAGTGAACTGAATATACCGTTAATCGAAGCAGTGCTCCAAAAACACTTAACCCATAACACAAAACCTTTTCTCTAACTGCAGTGCAAAAGAAGGGTCTGCTTTTCTGAGAAAGAACTAAATTTAGACTTATATAACTTTTGTAATTTGTAAAGTGATATTTTACTACTGAAATTTTGTAGCATACATTTAGGATGTTTTTTATGAATGGTTCCTCCTATACTTTACAATAAAATTAATCGATTTTAAATTGGCATAAGTAATGTTTACTAAACCATCAATGACGTTTAACCAGTCTATGCTTTAAACTGCATAGGTTAGGTTAGGTTAAGAGGGCGTGCGTGGGTGTTACCTTTTTGTCCATTGTGAGTGCCCTCAGTAAGTACAGGGTGGCGGCAAAATCGTTTAGCCCCATTACCTCCTAATGGTCCTCAATGAACCCCTTGCTTTCCCTGATGAAGAAGCGAGACGTCCACCTTCCCAACCTCTACCAGGCTGTCGAAGAAGCGTGAGCCCAGAAATCTGAGCCTTCTTCTTTGAAGCGCCGGGCATCGGCAGAGAAAGTGGTAGATCGCCTCCTCTTCCTCCTCATCCTGACAGCTTCTGTATAGGGAGCTTGTTGGTATTCGCCATCGCCGGAGTATTGGTGCGATAGCACAGTGATGACACCCGTAAGTACCCTCACCGCAGATTTGTTCAGTTTGAGAAGGAGGCTGGTGACTTTCCTATCCAAGTATGGCCATAAGGACATTGAGACTTCGTAGTCAACCATATTGGTCCATAGCAAGTATGTTGCCCTGTTCTCATATTCGTCGATTCTCCCTAGGAGATAACTCAGCGGTGGTCGGGCGGAGCTGTCCACCTCACTTATGTCTAAGTAGGAACCCTTCCTAGCCATCTCATCCGCGAGTTCATTCCCTTCAATGTCGCTGTGCCCAGGGACCCAGCGAAGGGAGACATTGAGATAACTTATAGAAGCCAGAGAGGCTCTACACCTCTGCAGGATGTCCGATTTTATCATGTTGTACTTTAATGCCCCTAAGGCGGCTTGGCTGTTGCTTAAAACTGCATACATATGCAACTTTTCGTTGCTGAAATAAGTAGTACTTTTGCGCGATGTTCTTAAGCTTTCAAACTAAATTAAAAATCCACATCAGCTCGTAAAGGAAGTACAAAAACAAACACCACCAAAGTCATTTAAGAGTTTCTACTTTCCCTAACCTTATGTTTATAAAAACTGAATATTGTTGTAAAGAAAAAAAATACTCACCAATCACCATCGGGTATATTGTCCATTTTCGGCTTAAAGCAATAGGTGTGATAGCCTTTGTCGCAACCATCGCACAGCAGCAATTTGTCCTCATTCTCACCAGATGTACAGAATTGGCAATACTGTAATAATAGACAGAAGTAGGACGCAGAAAGAGAGAGAAGATGCGTAGTAGATGAGATTGTTGTTTGTTAGATATGATGTTGTAGTAGTAGCGACTTGCTAGTGTAAACACACACATACAAATACATTGAGATTTGTGGCAGCTACCTAGATTTTTACTAACATATTTTTGTTTTTGCATACGCAATATTTTGTTGTTACATTTTATGTTTTAACATAATTAAATATGCATGTTGTTGTTACAGTTAAATTTTTAGAATAGAGTATGTTGTTATAATTTTTTTTTTTTTTATTTAATTTTGTTAAAAAATAATCGTATGTATAGTTTACTGTATATAAAAATAAGAGCCCCGAGTTGAATTTGTACTTGATTCATTAAAATTGTGCTTTCGAAGTATGCATATTTTATTCTAAAACACACATCATCACTTTCTTTCCCGTTATTAACTATGCCGCTTGTGCTTTTTAGCATTTGAAGTTCTACGCTTCTTCGTATGATTTCCACTTTGTCCTCTCATATTAAATTTAATTGTAGTGGTAAGTGGCGGATTTATGCCCATTTCATGCCGTACACCGTCAAATGCGCCCCCCGCAACAACATCAGCGTCATCTGTCATTTCATTTAAATTTTCCACGCAGCTTGTGGCAATCACAACGCCATTCAAACGCATCGAGTCCGAAGAAAGTCCATGACTTGCACCATTTGCATCGAGCTTTTTCTTCTTATGCTTCTTATGTTTATGCGATTTAGCGCGTTTGTGCTGCGACTTGCGTCGTGCAAACAAAGTTACATCGCCATTTTGTAACTCCTTATCATCGGTTACTTTCATCGATGTTTGAGTTGCGAGTGTTTCGGCTGCACTAACATTACTGCTGCTCGACTCTTCTAGCGGTGGACTTGGTGCTTCGACATAATTGATCGCATATCCGCTAGTTGGCGCCTTCGCTTTACGTTGATATTTCAGCCGTGTGCTCGGTGTGGTTTGTGTGTCTGCTAAAGTTGTGTTTGGTTGTGTGGAAGCTTCATTTGGAGTCTGTGCTCGTTCGCACTCTGATGTTACGGCTGCATTTGTAATTTGATTTTCATGTTCTAGTGTTCGATTATGCGTGCTCGATTCTAAGCGCTCAGAAGTAGCGCGAGATCTTGATTTTTTCGGCGTGCTTCGCCTAAGCGCTGGTTTTTTGGCTTTGCTTGTGTTTGCATCAGATTGAGGCGTGTGTTGTGGGGTACTTGGTATGCATTTGTGAGCATGTTTCTTTTTGCTTTTATTGTTCTTCGTTTTGTGCGTATCGTCGTCATTTTTCTTCACACTGGACTTTTTATCTTTTTTCGATTTTTTTGATTTTAATTTCTCCTATTTATGCATTAATCATAATTTTTTTTTGGCATTTGCAATTAAGTTTTATGGGAGGTTTTTGTTTTTGTGGTGGGTAATTCATGTGTAAGGATTCGTGATGTATGAGCAATTAAGTGTGCGTTTGTTTTTAAAAGATATATAAAAGCATTTTCAAACATGGCAAGCAAAATGTAAAACGGTTTCATGGTACACATTTTATGTTTAACAATATGAATAAATTTTTTTTGTGCAACAAAATACACGAGCACAGCAAAGTATAAAAGCAAGCGTGTTTGAATATATGTACATTATGATTATATGCGATTATTTTAAACATTTTTTTTTTTTGTGTTTATCATATTAAACGTTCATAAAAATATATTTGCATTCTCATACACATTTTGTTTTAAAGTTAATAGTTTGTGTAAAGAACAACAACATTTAAACGCGTTATCGATTTTTTTTTTTAAGAAATGAAAGAAAAGAAAGAAAAAAATTATGCAATTAGTTTTAACGAATTTTGATGAAAATCGAAAAACAGGCAATTTGATTTTTTTTAATAATAATTAATTATGATGTAAATGCTTTGTTTTTTTATCACTACTGCTAAATTTTTTTTGGTACTACTTGAAATCAATAGAAAATAAATAGCAAAAAAACGAAATAAGCATTAACAAAAATTTGGAAAAAAATCAAAATGAAAATGAAATCTAGTTCTATAAATAGAACAAAAGCAAAAACAATAACAGTTTCTTTGAAACCGCCTTACCAACAAGCATAACTTTAACACATGATTGCATACAAAGTATGTAATGTGCAAAAGAATAAAATATGCAAAGAAGGCAATTGGGATCAAGTTTACAACAGCTAAGGCATGACGTGGCTAAATGCGTTTGTAACACTTCAACCATCGTAGGAGTGCGGGTTCAAATCCCACTCCCGGGAGAAAAGGCTTTGTAGAGATTTACAAGGTATAATCGAAACAGCTGTCGCCTTGACCGTCCTGATGTCACGTTGTTTAAATTGTTCCCAAATTATTAAATAAAAGAAAAAAATAAAATTAGAGGTCTTAAGGAATGATTTTTTTTATTTTTATTTTAAGTTTCCTTTCTTCTTTTGTTTCACAGAAAAAAAATCTTACTGGACAAATAGCAGAGTTGTTAAGGAATGTAATCCATTTGGAATAATTATTCCTTTGATTACAGCCCCAGAGGATTGCAATATTTTTTTGTTAACCCGGACTAATTATTCCTTTTTTTATTCCTCTTTTTTTATTCCATGGATTGCACTCATCGGGCTGCAATACTCGCAGAAATGCATTCTGTAATTCTTGCATTCCTTTGTATGACTTAAAATACAGTTATGTTCCCCTTGTTTAATGAATGGAATTGGTTCTATTACTTCAGAAAGTTAAAAATAATTACTAAATTTTAATCATATATATTTGTTTGCATTTCTAAGATGACGAAAATTCTATAGTACCAACAACTACAGTCGCTTTTTGAGAGATTTTTTCTTTTACCTTTCCTTTTTTTTAATAATGAAATAACAAAACGTAAAATAAAATTGCGCAACAAAACCGGCAATTTTGAGTATAATATTTTAGTGTAACTAACGAGCGGAGTAAAGCTCACTTTTCTTTAAACTGTAGTTTATGTTCGCACTGGAAAGCTGGGCCTTATAATTCAATAATTTGCTATTTTGGTTCTAAATGTCGAGTTATGGTCACTTTATATTGTAACGAATTTAGTGAAATTCCGCTTATTCCAAACCTTCTGCTAACGTTCGAATCGCTAAACTGTTGAATAAATAACCCCAATATTCAATAATGCAAAGTGGTCTTTATTAGAATACTTTGAGAGTACTTCACAATAACTCTTACTTCATAACTAATTGCGTGTTTAAATCAAACTGCTTAGTAATGCCTCAGCTTGTGCTGCTTTTATACTCTCGGTTTCATCGTTCACCAATTTTTCTTAAGGTCTAGTAATTTCGTGAACTTCATGCTTGCATACCAGTCATATACATGCATATTTGTTGTTTCTAGCCATATGCGTTTGTATATGTGAGTACTACTTCGGCTGATGATGGCATGCGTTTGTGAGTATCTCTCCGCTGCCTTGTATGTATAATTGATGATTGATTTGTTTACGTACATACGCTGCTTAGTATCGGCTTAGTGATGTGAGTATCACTTAATGATGATAATATTCGTCACAATATAATAAGAAATTATTGTAATATCATTATTCACTTGAGAAATGCTTTTGAATTTTTGTTATTCCACATGAGGAATGCAAAAAGGAATAATTAGTTCGGACTAACAAAAAGGAATAAAGACTAAACAAATTTTACATTCCGGGGTGATTGGATATCTTAACCACTCTGACAAATCGTCATTAAGGTTAAAAAGGTTTGTTCCACAAAAAAAATGTGATTAAGATTTTACGGTAACGATTAAGACCTGAAGCAGTAAAGCCCAAAATAATGTTTAGCACTGCTAGTTTTGCTGTTGCTCCTTTGTTTTTTAGATACAAGTGTAGATAAATATATCTGGTCAATGCAGCGACTTAAGTCAAAATTTTAATGATATTCCCCAGTCACTAATAATCAATGTCAATAAACTGAAATAAATTACATCGGCCTTCAAGTTTTAGACCCAGAAATGATCCTGTACATTTGTAGTAGCTTTCGGTGTGCTGAATCTGAGTCCTGTGTCAGATTTTTTAAACTGGTTCTGGTTTTTGAGATAATTGTACCTAATCTTGCCAAAAAATACGTTTTGCTGCCATATTAGCTGCGTATTTTTGTCACGAAATCGTCTATTCTTTACAAACAAAATATGTTTTTTGAAAGCAACTATTTCCCTTATTTTTTTAACAGAAACTTTTTACGATCTTGTACTGAATTCGCCTCGGTTGTTATCCCAACAGCTGATTGTTTCTTTTTGATTATTTTCCATACGCTTTGTACACCAACATGTCAGTTAATTGAAATCAATGAAAATTTTCTTTTGACTTGACATTCTTCTGCACGGCGAATTGGCTGTATTCATTTTTCCACCATCTGGTATGGATTCGGTTTGGACAATAGATCCCGTAACACCAAGCAAAACCGACTAGATTTTTCGCTCCATTATGCATTTTATAAAGCAATATTGCGATAATTGAAAAGAATATTGTATGGAAGATTGAGTTCAATAAGGGCTTTAATGTATAAAGCCTGACTAATTACTTCAATAAGCCTCTGTCTGAAATTGGCATTAGATATAGATTTTCGGAATATAAGTTTCTTTAAAATTGGACAATATCCAACACATTGCCAACATCATCTTAAGAATTATAAATGCTCAAAGGTTCGATAATAATTTGAGAATCATGTTGCATATCAATTTGAAGGTTTGATGTTTATTGGGTAACGATCGATATATGTGGCATATGCAAGGGCGCACTTCCTGAGAAGGGCATCAACTCACGAAATTAATAAATGAAAAAATATGATTCTAATGGGTACCGCCGGAAATCACTTTTTAGAAACTCTTGAAAATTTGTCAGAAATATAAATAAATTATTACAACTCCCGTTGTTGTTGTAAGTACGAGTAATTACTACTTTTAATTTTTTCTTTTTATTAAAATTATAAGATCATTTTGAATTGAGTTATAACAGTTGTAAGTCACTAAGGGCAAAAATACGACGCTATTCTACTTTAATTTGTTTTCGTTTATGATCAGAATGTACGCTCATTTAGTCAAAGTTTCGGAAAAGAAATGTTTAAAGAAACCTTTTTCCACGAGCTTCATATTTATTTAGGAGCCTTGATCTCAAATTGCATTTCATTAAAACGAAATTAATTTGCAAATGATACTCCAAAAGTTTTTTTAAGGGATCGCATTTTGGTCAATGTGCTAAAGACGAATCTAAAAATTTTAAAACGCTTACAAAAATGGAAAAAATGTATGTGAGAAATGTGAAACCGAACTAAACATTTATGGATAAGCTTGGAGTCCTTGCCGAACCGAGCTTATGTGGCTAAGCATCACCTTCTAGTCCTTGACCCGTAATCATAGTCGCTAACTAAAATACTCTTTAGTTAAAATCTTGCCTAAATTAAAAATAGCATTTAAAATTTTGGTCTGTCATAGACATATTAAACACAGTTTTCAGCTAAAATAAGCATGGACAGGGTATCCGCATGAAAAAAAGGTATTGATTGGCGCTATGAAAAAATTTTTTAGAAATTTTAAAAGTTCACCCTGTTCCTAACAACCGTGGTTACTTGACTCCACGTATAAAAAATGGTAATTTTTTACTTGACAAAAGCTCTTACAATACCACAGAAATTAACAAAGGAGTACCTGAAAACGCGTTTTGATCATAATCCGGTGGCGGATAATTATCATTCAATTCTATTTAAGTTATTAGCAAACGTTTTGTAAAAATTCGCCGTTTTTTATCAGCCGTCAATTTAAAGAGGAGTGCACAATCTTTTAATTGAATATGAACATACTTATTTGAAGAAAATGTATTAAATTTCGTTCTTAAAAAATTATATCAATCTCGCAACATAAACGAATAAGTAGTTAAAGCGGATTTGGGCTCCTTAAAGCAAATGAAGCAACAAGGCTATCCACTCATACACTCGTATTCTTGTTGAATAGTTTATATAGTTTGTAAGAATGTTGTAAAGAAAAGTTGTTTGCATTAAGACAGATGTGACTGTTAGGTGGCCCTAACCGTTAAAGCCGTTTAATTTAATAGACCCGAAAATCTCATATCTCTAACCTCGATACTAATAAGTATGCGGGACATTCAATGATAATCAGGTTAAATCAAATTTAGGTTTGTCTTCGCAAAGTCAGCATAAATAAAAGTAGTTTAATATAGTTGTCCATAGGAAAGAAGTGCCTAGAATATTGAGCCATTGTACATGGACCTGCAAAGTGTAAGTCCCTTTTACATTAGAAAATCATTGAACTCAAGTCGATCATGACATAGACTAAGAGGGTGGTAAAGGGGGGGAAGTAGTTCAGCAGCGCTCGTACCAAGCAGTTCTTAAAATTTGTGTTGCTAATTCTTGTCGTATTCCGTGTTTTATTTCACGCTTTCAATTGGCAAATGTAAAGAGGAATAGAAGACATAAAAGGAAATGCCAGCAGAATTGAATTCAAGAATTCTGTAATGTAATTCAATAATTAGAAGTCGGAAATAAGAAATTGTTCTTTTATTAATAGATATTCACAAAAAACCGAATAATTACCCTCAAACGGCTGCGAAACTGGTGAAAATTGTATCAGCGCAAAACGCCTTTTTAAATAAAACTTTTTTGTGTACAACAAAATTACACCAACCACATGAAAGTCTTAAACTTTTTTTTTTGCAAAAATATCTTGACAGAGTAAAAGTATTACTTTGCCGCCTTCGGATTATTGCTTCCGAAATTAAAACGCGCCATTTGACACCTCTCCCGAAATTTTTTGACATGTATTAAAAATCGACGCCTGTGGTAAATAATTCCTTCCATTGAATATTTATTTCTAAATTTAATGCCAAAATCAGTATAGGATGCTACTTTTTCCTCAAAAGATAATACAATACCAAAACTCACAAATATCTTTGAATGCGGAATAGTCTTTCGCATATATGGAGCCAAGTAACCATCCCACATTTTAATAATGTGTAATTTTCGTCACAAACATATTAATGCGCATTCTAGGTATAATAAATTATCTCCTGACGTATATTTGCTTGTGGGGGAAGCCTTTTTCACTTCCATTTGAGTTCATCGCGTTTAAATTGCAAATTGTTTAATTTCTCGCAACTTTTGACAGCAGACCACAATTTAAAACCTATTTTAAAAAATTAAAATCGGGCTCATGTCATTTCAAATTTAAAATTCTTTTTTAGAGATAAAATAGTGTTTAAGTGGACTATAACAGACTTAAAATGATATTTAATTTAGAACAATGTTTAAACCAATAAAACTATTTTATTTCGACTATGATTACGGACCCATGTCTTAAAAAAACTCTCGTTTTCTCTCTTTACCTCAGTGTGAGGTGCTAGTTTTAAGTTAAGCGCAATTTTGGTCTATTAGCTTTTATTTAACTTATATTCATTAAATTTAAAAGAAGTTCCTTAGACTTGACGTGAGTATTCAAAACACCACCAAATCAAATTCGAAAAAGTGCCAGCAAATTTATCTTTATCATGGCCGAAATTTCGAGTTACTGCCATCTACTTCTGAAGTACTTTCTTCAGAATTTACATATTGCAATGAATTTTCTAAAATAAAAGCTGATGGAAATGGACTGATAGAGTGATAACAATAGCAAATTTCAACTTGAAGTGACATACTTTGTAGTTATCAAAACTAAAATGAAGTAATGAAAGAGATGTAATAAAATAATTGAAACAATAATTCATCACAAAAAAAATACATAAACAATAACTGTAACAACAACATTTGTATGTATCATATCAACAAACCTACAACAAACAATGACAGCGAGCACAAGTTGGGATTCGTGTCGTACACATGTTTGGATATGTGTGTGTTACAAATGCATAGAAAAATAAATAAATTAGAAATAAAAAATATATACAAAAAGAATTGTTCATCGTTCATAACAATTTTCTATTCCTTTCCTCTGCCACTTACCGCTTTCATTATACTTTTATCCCACGCCACGCACGATTCGAGCACATAAAGCGCCATAGCCAATTGTGCTGTGGTGTGTGAACGCGATACTGCATCACGCCATGAGGCTAAACCTTTCGGTATATTCTCGACCTTTTCATCCTTTTCACTGTCACAATTACTTGCCGGCGATTCACCACCTGAATTATTGCCGCTTATGTTGGCTGCTGTATGGCCACCCCCAGACGCTTCACCACTAGCATTTGCAGCTGCTGCTGCGGCCGCAGCTGCATTGGCAGCCGCTATAGCCATAGCACGCTCATTGAATGCAGAGGCATTGATTAAATTCTGTGTTTGTTGTTGTTGCGTATTGAGAAGTTGTTGTTGTGCTGCTTGCTGTTGTTGCATTTGTACGAGAAATGCAGCAGCTGCAGCTGAGTTTTGCGTTTGTGTTGTGGTATGCTGATTTTGTGCGATAACGGCCAAGTGTGCATCACCGGTTTGTGAACCCAAGGGTGGCTTCAAGTAGCGGCGTTCGATATTAGCTTCCAAATCGATTATGCGTTCACGTAACATTGGTATAATGCTGATGAAATCTTCCTCCGTTATGTCCTCCAATTCAAGATAGATTTCATTTTCTAAACGTGGTGGTAGCTGCCAATGTTTCAATTGCATTGAAGCATTAGCAATTTTATCTTCTAAAGCTTCAAGTTGATCGAGTAGCGCAAGTTCTGTGCGTTTAGCTACTTTTGGATTCCAATCGTGTGGCTTATCGGGCTCAAGGTATGGCACATCTTCACCAAATTTACATTTCTGTAGAGGATATTTGATGCCAATGGTGGAATCTTCGTGTTGCATGAAACGTATGAGATTATCTTGCAAGTCACGTTCGCGCAAGCCGCTCGGATCAAGAGAATCGATGACACGCTTCAGCATTTCGAAGGTATCAAGCTTCCACCACCCATAGCGTAGATCGCGTGGCACATATGTGTCGGTCAATTTCTTCGGAAAGCCTTCTTTCTTTATTTTCTCTAACTGCTTTTCTTCTTCCGGTGACATTGGAAGTGTGGTTTGTACGTCGTATTGTAGAAAAGTGGTGAGATTTTGTAACGTCATATTTGCTAAATTCTGTATGGACATACCAGCAATGTCGTCCATGCGTATTTCCAATCTAACTGTATTAAAGTCATTATCTTTGGGTTCGCATGTAGCACCGTCGCTGACGTCTTTAATTGGCTTACAATAACTAATTTTTGAGCTGCCTAAAAATGGAAAACATTTCTTATCATCTCTATTGCCCTCCTCTTCGTTGCTTTCCTTTTTTGCCACACCCTTTTTTAGCTCTAGAGACGTTGATGATTTTGCCGCAGCAGCTTCTGTGGATGTCGATGGTTTACAAATACTAACATACTTTTGGTCACACTCATCCTCCTCATCACCGCTATCCACCACTCCCTCACTCTTCAATCGCTGACGAGGAGTTTCTAAAGAGTTTTTTGAATCCTCCGGTGATGCTAATGCTCCTTCTGCATCTTTTCCTTTAGCTGCCGCAACTGCTGCTAGAGCAGTTTTCCGTTCATATTCACGCATCTTTTCTTCCATTTGCTTTTCATCTAAACCGGAAAGTGAGAGAACGCACTCTTGTACAAATTTAGAGGGATCAACTTTACAGTCATCCAGCGTAACATGGAAATATGGAGCAACGTTCTGCACCTCCCACGGATGACCTTGAATCTGGTATATAGATTCACATGAGATATTTGCCATTGCCATTTTATACTCTTTTAGACTGGTCTCATCCATCGGTTCCGTAGACATCAATGGCAGTTCACGATCGAGTATCGAAAACCATTTATCCGAAACATTCTCGGGCTGCTTGAAGAGCGCTTCTTCACCGCTTGTCGCCGAAACTATAAAACAATCATCTTCCTTTTTCAAATCTTCTGCCTTCACAACACTATCAATCGTTGACGCCAACGAGTTGCTGCTGCCCACATGCATGCTACCAATAATAGGAATTACGGCAGCAGTGCTAGTGATGGGGGCGGTAATGCTGTTACTGCAACTGACTATTGCATTGTTGGTGTTCATTTGCCCAACTTCCGTCACTGGTAACGGCATTTGTAATGGCAACGGCAACGGCAACGGCAATGACATAGCCATTGGAATCGGTGTTGATGTTGGTGTTGGCATTGGTGTTGGTAAAGATAACATCGGTGATGGCGACGGTGTCAGCATTGTAATCTCATTCTTATCACAGTTTTTATCGCTAATAGCATTTATTGCATTCGCATTGAAGTTGGGATTGCCTGAAGCAGCAGCAGCGGCGGCGGCAGCGGCTGCCGCAGCTGCAATAGCTGCATTGAACTGAGCTGGTATAGCAGGTATTTTGATCTCTGCTTCAAAGTCAGTTTTGGTAGATATGGTCGCAGCGTCGACATGTGGCTTTTTAGCTAAGCCATAGTTGTCCATACTCATGCCCATACGTTTCGGTGGTGCTGGTATGGTGGCGGTATGTACAACATCATCGTCGTCATCATCATCATCACGCAAATCAACAATTTCTGGTTCATCTTTGCTTGTGAGCACAACATCATCGTCGTCATCTAATACTCCCGAAGGCGTTGTAATAATGGCATTACCGTTGGCGGTGCTGCTATTAGTTGTCGACACGCTATCAACTTGCATTTTCTCATTGGTGTTCTTTATGGCTGTTACTGCTAAAGTTTCTTTTTTACTGCTTTCCTCGTCAACAGCAACGCATGTATTTCCGTTTTTAATGTCTGCTGCTTGATTATCATTCTCAGCGCCTTCATCGGCGTTTTCTGTTTCAGCGCCTTCATCATCACCACCATCCTCATCTTCGTCTTCGTCATCACCTTCCTCTTTGCACTCTTTCTTAGCCTCAAGTTCACCATTTGCCAATTTAGCTGCTCGCGCCGCTTCCACCTCAGCTTCCAAAATTTCTTGATAATTGAAGATATCATTCTGTGCAGACTCCAATGCTTCTATGAATATTCCGCCCGCTTTTGGTAATTTCCAATAACGCCGCCAGAAGCGATCTTGCCCAAAACAAGTAGCGCGCAATTGATTAGTGCTTTTCTCCAGCAGCTCCTTGCAATTCATGGATGCGCGTAATATCTTATCAAGCTTCTTTTGCAATTCATCGGCGCTCAATCGATTGTCCTCGTCCTCATCTGCATTTGTCATTTCGGACTCAATATCGCTGATGTCTTCATCTAAGCCTACATCGGCTCCACTCTCGTCCACGCCACCTTTTTTCGGCATTAAAATACTCAAATCGGACGGTGTTGCTGTGTGCGCCATTGTCGTAGATAAATTACTTGACATGTTGCCGATACCATTGTGATAAGCAGGCGTGCCCAACAGCGAGTCTTCCAATTTCTGTTGTTTGTTGGGTGTGCTGGCATTTTCGCTTGTAAAACTTTTTGTCGGGCTGACATCATATTTAAGGCTATCAAATACATTTGGCAACGATGGTGTTGGCAAGAAATGTGGTACTGCTAAGTCTGAGAGATTGTTGTTGACACCAACGAGTGGCAGAGTAGGAGCAGTAACAACTGCGACTGCTTTCACTGATTGCTTATCCTTGTCACACGTTAAAGCGTTAGCTATACCACTGTTCCCATTATTAATAGGTGGCGTATCTCCATCTATATCCATCTTTTCGAGTCGCGTAGCCGCATGATCGCTAACTCCTTTAACATGAATATCGCCATTATTAATTACATTACCATTATTATTATTATGTTCTGCACTATCCGGCGCGGTAGCATTGCCACTTGCTGCCGATGTATCGCCACCATTAGTACCTTCAGCGCCAAAATTGCCACTACCGCCATCTTTTTCATCACACGATTTCCCTACAGCCGCATTCGCCACAACTTCAGCTGCCTCCGATTCTTTTTGTATACGCTCAGCATCAGCTTTTTGTTGCGCTGCAATGGCAGCTTGCATTGCCGCCTCTCGTTCGGCTTGCGCCTTTTCATACGCTTCTATACGTGCTTTACGTTGATGTAATGCTTTATATTTACGCACTTTCATATCGGTCATATACTTCTCTTTGCGCATTTGTGCACATGTCTCTAAACTACCATCAATTTGTTTTAATACAGCCTTGTTCATGAGTAAATCATTACAAAGATGCGCGAGTATCTGTGCTTTTCTTGTGGGATTCAATGCGACAAAAGGACGATTCTTCAATGAGTGTGACAGTTTCCATGTTTCGTTTTCATGTAATAGTTTATAATATTCAGCATTTTTGACCGAATGTGAAGCAGTTTCAGCATCTACTTGATGATGATCGGGTATGCGACGTTCACGTTCACGATCCATGGTAATGCCGTGCAATTGACGTATTTCACCGGTGGCGGTAGCATACAAATAAATGCGTAGAATCTCGGAAACATTGGAGTTGGTTATGTCAGCATTGCGTAAAGATTGTCCGAGTAGGGTGGTGTGGCGTCCAGGGTTGGGTATGCCCGGATCTTCGATGGCGCACACCAGCAAATGTGTCATCACAGATAGCAGCTCTTCTTCCGCGTCAGGATTGCTGTCACTGATGAGAGCATCATGTAGATTCTGTAACGTAGGAAGTGACTCCATGTCTGCGCAAGGAAGAAAAGAGAAATAGATGTTCGTTAGTTAGAATTTTTTTTAATGATAGCATTTTGATTTGTAATTTATTGTTAATTTATTCATTAATTAGGATTTTTTTAGTCTGCAGACTGCCTTTCAACTTGGAATTTATCAAGCCGAATCTATATAAGGTGATAGCAACGCGAATTCAGAATCGTTACACCGTTCCACAGATAAATGTTAAAATCATAGATACCCCCATAGATACCCCTGTCGTAAAAGGCGACAAACAGATTCAAGGGGTTGTGTAGCGCTACCCTTTCAGGTTACCAGCGTAATATATAGCTACTCCAAATCCAATTGTCAACCTCACCTATCCGTGGCGAATCCTGTTACATTAACAACCGAGGCTCTGGCGACCCCAAACACCTCATGGGTCTAGGGGGTGGAAGGGCGGAATGGCCTAGACCAGAGCCGACCACACAAATACTAAAACAATTGCATAAGTGTGTGTAAAAATTGAGTGACAACTCCCCACAGTTTGTTAAAAGAAAATGTGGACTGTGAAGTTTGAAATTAAAAAGGATTTTTGGTTATTTGATTTCAAGCTAATGCTGACTATATTTACTTATATTCGTATAACTAAGAACGCGGAGGTCGAGCTAGCCAGATAAAACTTTTTTATAAAAGAAGGTATGGTGTTTCTTCAATGCATAATTTACTTAAAAAAACCAATTTTTCATTAAGAAAGAACTATAAAACGAAGTAAATGTAAATATAGAAATATATATTTTCAAAACATAAAGTTATTCAATAAAAAAAAATTATAAAAATTAATAAAACTAAGTAGAACGTATAAAAACTTACTTATATTAAATTGTCAATATTTATTATTATTAATTATTAGTATTTAAATTGTCAATATTAATATGTATGTTCAAATGAGCTTAATAATACTAACTAAAACGTATTAAAAGTCACTTTAACATTGCAGCATATTGTTTTTAATATGTGCCCAAAAAGTAGCATGGACTTTTCCTTTTGCATTCACTGTTGATTTTAGTGAGTGACAAGCGAAAGCAAACGATCGTGATCACACATCGTTAGTGTCGGTGTGAAAATACGAACTCAAATTGCACAATGTGCAACTTTTGGCCGGCTTTGGCCTATAAGATCGCATGTGGTCATAACAAATCGTTCCCGAGATGGTCGGCCCTGGTACCGGAACGTACCGGATCAGCATCCGACGAAGGACCATCAACATCGATAATACTCCCCAAGACCTTCGGGGATTGTGCTTATCGCTACAAGGACAACAAAATCGTAGATATCATGCATCTGTTTTGCCCCATGACTGTGATTAAATGACGTCGAGGTCACAATGGCTTTTCCAAATTCGATTTCTATCTTTTTCATCTTCCTTTTTATTTTCTTAGTTATTATAAAACTTTTTCTTGTTTTCACTTACCAAATCCTAACGTTTCACCAAAGTTATGCAAGAATTCGAAAACCATCAATAAATCAGCCATTGCTTGACCAGGCAAACGATTGCCACATATACGTTCCAATTCGGGTAATTCGCGAGGATGTGCAACTTCGGAGTCTTCACGTGGTTTTCTATTTGTAATAAAGTAAAAATAAAACTTACTTTTAAAATATAATTTTCCAAAAAAAAAAAAAACAAATGATGATCATGCTCGTTTCACGCGTTGATTTGCAGTTTTTGGAATTAGTTTTTCATTTTTTAGACAGCACCTCACCTTATTTCAGCTAAAATTTCTGAATCACGCTTTCTAATAGCCATACGCTTTTCACGCAATATCAGACGATCTAAAATCATTTGATGTTTCTTTTTCTCACGCTCAACAAATTTACGGCGCGCCTCCAGCTGGCGCACCAATTCCATGTGTTGGCGACGGCGTTCACGTTCCTGCAAAAAGAAAAGTGTTGACAGTGATAAGAAAAGGGGGTTAGTTTCATTATAGCATTTACCATCTCGGCGGCAAGTAAGGCTTCCTTTTGCTTCTGCAGCTCCTTTGTTTACAAATGTAAAGAAAAAAATACATTTAATCATGATATAAAATAAATATTTTCATAGATGTTAGTAAATCAGTATTTAAAATGAAATTAATGGCCAAAATTATAGAGCATAGTTTTATCTACATTTAAAGTGAAATTTGTCGATTTCGAACTTAATAGATCACTACTACTACTAAGAGTAGATAAAAGGTACTTGCTTATACCTGTTCTTTAGCTAGAATAAGTTCTTGTCGTTTCTTATCTTTTTCCTAAAGAAAAAAATAAGTAAATAAAATATTTCATAGTTATTATATTTAAAGCTGGCTTGAGTTAGATATTTTTTAATTTTAATTTAGAATGTTTTTGCCAAAAACGAAATTAATTGCATAATTACAATTAAATTAATAAATAATAAGTTCGGGTAAAGCCGAATATTATATACCCAGTAGTGAGTTAGTTTTATATTTAAGGAGGGATAGGACACACATTTTCAAAAAAAAAAAAATACTTTAATGAATACGGGATTTTGAATTTGAATATGTTTGCCTACTTTATTTCGAATTCGGTCTATGATGGCCGGCGTAATAATTGTTTTAGCTACATCTGATACTAATAAGCGTGTTTTGACCATTAAATAAATAAAATAAATACCGGGCGCGATATACTTCCGAGAAAATTTAGGCCAAGGTACTCTTCTAATTTGCGTCATGCCATTTTAACCCCGAACAAGCAGATGCATTCTCGCTGAGAAGCTTTACACACTCGGAGTGTGGATAAAAATTATTTCATTGAAACAAGGAAAACGGAAAATGCGTCCACAATTTTAATTTTCGAATAATTAAGTTTCGAATTCCGAAAGACCATGAATGTGTTTGGAAGCTAACTTCGAAAAATTATTTTATTGGTTATGGCCAGGGTTGGGCCTGTAAACTGTTTACATTGTTTACAGCAATTGTTTACATGTAAACAATATAATTCTTTACAACCTAATTGTTTACGTAAACAATTCATTTTTGTAAACAATTGTAAACAATTCATTTTTTTGCTTTTTTTATGAGTCAGAAACACTACTACTAATTAAGCATTTTCATATTTTCACACAGTGTTCCAAGCTTGTAAAAAAATAATAAAAAAATACGCTTTAATATTTAGTATTTTAATATTTTTTATTCATTTTCACTGTCCGATTCTTCATTGTTTTGATCAATTTTCATTTTATAATAAATAAAAAGTAACTTTTTGGGCCTTTCAAATCGATCTGTTTGACTTGACAGTTTACAATATAAGTTGAAATGACGTATGCTGGTAAATGTTTACTTCAGCGAAGAATCAATCTTGCCAATAAATGCTACTTTGGACTTGCCTTTGGCAATTGAAAAGTAAAGTCCTCTCTCGGCGAACGAAAATCATACTCTACAAGTCACTTATCGTACCCGTCCTGCTATATGGGGCAGAAGCATGGACCATGACAACAGCAGATGAAGCGGCTTTGGGATTGCTCGAGAGAAAAGTTCTTCGAAAGATTTATGGACCTCTACGCTATATGGAGACATCCACATGAAAAACAAAAAAATAAATGGCAGAAATACACCCGGAGCGCTTGCCAAACACTGCCGAGGGGCGACCCCGCTTAGACAAATTTTCTTCTAATTGAAAAACCTTATTTCTAAAATTTTGATGTTGCTTTGCCCGGGATGTGAACCCAGGGCATACGGTGTGGTAGGCGAAGCACGCTACCATCACACCACGGTGGCCGCCATCCACATCGCCCAGCGAATTAAAACGCAGCGGCTGCGCTGGCTAGGCCATGTTATGTGTTTCTATCGGAACCCGCCTATGGAAGCAGAGGTAGAGGGCGGCCCCCACTCCGTTGGAAGGACCAGGTGGAAAACGATTTAAACTCCCTTGGTGTGACCAATTGGCGCCGGTTGGCGCGCCTTGTTGGACGGCCATAACCATTTAGACGTTTAAGCCCAATTAAGTATGTAAGTAAGTACAATCCAAAAAATGTTGTAAACGCGCAACCCTGGTTATGGCCCAGCATCTTCAAAAAAATATCACTACCTAGACAAAATATTGACATGTTCGTATAGTTTAATATACGCCTTTTAATTTTTGTGAAGATCTTCCTTCCGAATCTACTTAGCACCTTGTTATTTGGGCTTATATAAAAAAATATCTATCTTTAAAATAGGAAAATAATGCAGGCCACGCCCAAATCGTTATCGTTATATTTTTCTAAAGAACACAACTAAGCAAATAGGTATATATTACGAAAGGTCCAATTTCGAACTTCTCGAATCAATGTTTATCTTTTGGCGGTTAACTTTTTTTACTTTGGCTCAAGCTCTTCAATAAAGTAGATTTAGTCTTATACCCAGCCGTGTGATGTACTTTGTAGTTAATAAGTTTCTTTGTTTAATGGTGTTTCAATTTATACTGAATATTTAAGAATTCATGAGCTTAACACCGGCTTATAATAATTGAATGTTCAATTATTATGTTTTTTTTAACAGAAAATTAAAATAAAGAAATATTTACTGGCATATTGCGATGGTACCATTTCGAAAACCGAAAGGTAATCATCATAAGGCAATACCGTAATGTTCACCGAGACTCGAACCGCGAATACAGGTTGAAACTGCAGTACTAATAGCTCTTTGTTTACGCATTTCAGCTCTTTTTCAGCATATTCCAGCAAAATAGCGGACAGACGGGCGGATCAATAAAAATTTTTTATGACTTTTTTTTTTAATTTAAAAATTGTCATACACTAAAACCTTTAGCCATCGCTATTTTTTTGTCTTTATAAACTGCCGCTGGGTATACAAAAAACAAGTTGCAGTTACCATGTTTTTCAATTACATTACCCACCTGTTGTTTCTTGAGCAGCTCGTCTTGCTTGATGCGTTCTAGTTCTTCTTGACGTTTCTTGCGCGCCTATAATCCAAAAAAAACAGAAATTAAATTAATTAGAAAGTGAAAACAACACCAATAATTCGAAATATACTCTGCGAGATTTAGAAGAATCGCAGAAACGGCGTAGCAGCTCACCTCAATCATTTGCTGGTTTTTTAATTCTTTTTCTTTTCGTTGCTGCTCAAGTTTCTCGTTTTTTTCCTGCTTTGCTTTCTCCTTATTGCGTGCCAACTCCTCTTTTTGTTGTTTTTTTGCATCGCGTATAGCTTGTTGCTGTTTAGCAATCTCAATACGTTGTTCCACATTTAATGTTTGACGTGTAAAAATTTTCAGATCTTCCAAACGTTTAGCCACATCTTCATCTGTCATGCGTATATATTCGCCGTCATTGGCATAAGGTGGTGGCGCTGGTTGTAAAAATGAACCAACAATAGCACGTGATGAAAAGCTAAAGTTGTCACGTGTCAACTTCGAGGGATTCTTTTCCAAATGCTGTAATAAAAATTATATATTTTAAAATTGATTCATATATTATTGACAAGCTGTTTGCGTAGAGATTAGAAAAAAGGTTGTCTACAAACTCACAGAGATCACTTGACCAATATTTTTAAGCTGCACAGCGCTACCGGGGGCATAGTAGACCACTTCACCGCGTATTTGACCAGCTTTTGTGAGACCACGTATGACCGTTTCACGTTTCCAGCCCAAATCTAGCGGAACACGTAATTCAGTGACATTTAAAATATTCGCATCTTCACTCTCAGACTCGGACAATCCACTTTCGGCTGCGACGCTTTCAGAGTCGGTCGAAAGATCAAGTTGTGCATTCGCCTCATTAAGCGCCTGTCGAATTTTTTCCTGTGATTTTAATGTCCAATTAATATACTAACACACAAAACGCACGTTACTTACCAAATCAGCGCCTTGTTGTAGTAACTGTTGTGTAGCCAGCATCGGTTTTATTCCAACCGCGCGTGATTGTGCCAACAACGAAGCTACTGTATTTTTTTTCGGCTTAGATACGCCACGTCCCAAATTACGCGGTCGTCCTTCTTTAAATGGTGTCTGCCCTGAGCGTTCACCACTAGAACCCGCCGAACCACTGCTGCCAGTATTTGCACCATTACCAGCAGCTCCACCGTTTCCCGGCAGTGGCGTACTGCTGCCACCGCTGCCCCCACCAAGCGCTTGCGTTATGGAAGTCAGACTTTGCAAACTATTAGAGCCGCCACTACCAGCTGGCAATGCAACCGTGCCACCACCCATATTCACTGGACTGCTATAATCGCTGCTGCCACCTACCATCGATGCTGATATCGCGCTTGCCGAGCTTTGTTTATCGGCAGGTTTCATTGACAAATTCAATGGCGCATCATAATCTTCAATCATTATGGGATTGGCTGCAGTGCCAATGATTGCATGTGCTGCAGCTGCTGGATTAGCTGGTGTTGATGAGGTCGAGGAAGAGGATGGTTTCATACTAAGATTTACGCCTGCACCGCTACTATTGTCACCCGTTAAATCAAGTAAGTCTTTGTTTTTATTCGATAAGTTGTAAGCGCCATTCGACGTGATTGTGGGTGGCAATTTTATCACTTCTACGCGATCTGTTGATGAGTCACGACTATTACTTGGTGTAGCACTTAATGACGCCGCACCAGCCAATGCATGTGGATCCAAACGTCCAGAGGCGCTCAAAGCTCCTACGCCACCTACACCGCTTAGCCCAGTCAGTGCGCCGAGACCTGGTATACTCATTGGTGCACCCATGCCGCCAAGACCACTGGCACTTAGAGCAGCTGCAGCGGCTGGACCACTTAATTGGCCAAGTGCTGCTGCCGCGGCCGCTGCTGCAGCGGCTGCTTGTGCTGCTGTTGTGGCATTTGCGCCACCAATACCACCAAAACCACTTGCAGCTGCCGCCACATTCAAAGCATGCTGATGCTGTTGTTGCAGTTGCTGGTGCGCTTGCTGCTGCGCCTGCTGTTGCGCTTGTTGTTGTTGTTGCTGCGCTTGCTGCTGTGCCTGTTGCTGCTGCTGTTGCGCTTGTTGTTGTTGTTGCTGCTGTTGGTGTTGTTGCTGTTGTGCGACATTTACAGCTGCCGCCATGGCTGCATATTCCATTTCGAGTCGTGCTCGTTTAGCTGGGCTCAGTCCTGGTATTGCAAGTAGCGAGGAGAGTGCATTTGTTGTAGCATCTAGTTCTTGTTTTTGTAACTGCTGTTGCTGCTGAAGCTGTTGTTGTTGCTGCTGCTGTTGTGCGAGTAGTAGTTGTTGTTGTTGCTGTTGCTCTTCCGATATAGTTTTCTTACGACCACGTGAAGTATTACCGGGTATTTTGGGTCCTACAATGGACGATGTATACTTGATAATCTCCGTATCGGGCGGTAAACGCACACCAAGCAGGGATTGATGATCACTATGTAGCACAGTATTGTTATAAAAGAAATAGCAAATAAAAACAAATTTATTAGCATATTCTAACTTTATTTTATGAACACACATTTACATTCCAGGTGAAAATGAAATTTACACACATAACAAAAAAAAAATTAAACATATGAATAAAAGTTATGGATGAATATTGAATGATGTGAGATAAAGATAATGGAATGATTAAGAAATAAACACATATCTCATTTCATTTTGCACATGCCAAAAATGTTTCAAAATATTATCGCGACACATCTAAAGTTTGTAATTTCAAAGGAGATAATATGCCCAGTCGAGTAAAGTTCGCTGCTCACTACAAAACTTAACGCAGGACTGCATGTTACTTTGCAGACATTTTTCTCGAGATTGGGTATGAGGTCAGAGCCAGACTTTTTTCGAAGTTTTTGAGAAATTAGAGTGACTGGCTGATCAGTATTCGTTGCGAATCCGTTATTTAAAAAATTTGGGTCTTATGACTCCGATATGATCAATATAAAAATGTTTAAGTTAAACGGTTTTATTGAAAACAATACTTACATGAAGTAATAATAATACTAAAAGCTAGAAAATAATTAGGTAGGGCCTAGATACTAGTAATCACACTCCTCATCAATATAGGGCGTTGATCAGACAATTAAATAAAAGCGTTGGACGCGTGACTGTATGTAATATTTATTCCAAATATGAGCCGAATCGGACATCATAGGCCGCTTTCTATTCATGTATGTATTATGTGTTCCAAATATGAGTCAAATCGGACCACAAATACGATTTTTTGAAATATCTCAATCCTTGCGCCACCTAGTGGCGGTTTTTTTCATGGGTCGCTTTCTGTTCATGTATGTATTATGTGTTCCAAATATGGACCAAATCGGAACACAAATACGATTTTTGCATATCTCGATCCTTGCGCCTGGCGGCCATCGTGGTGTGATGGTAGTGTGCTCCGTACACCGTATGCCCAACATCAAAATTTTAGAAATAAGGTTTTTTAATTAGAAGCAAATTTTCGTAAGCGGGGTCGCCCCTCGGCAGTGTTTGGCAAGCGCTCCGGGTGTATTTCTGCCATGAAAAGCTCTCAGTGAAAATCTCATCTGCCTTGCAGATGCCGTTCGGAGTCGGCATAAAGCACGTAGGTCGCGTCCGGCCAATTTGTAGGGAAAATCAAGAGGAGCACGACGCAAATTGGAAGAGAAGCTCGGCCTTAGATCTCTTCGGAGGTTATCGCGCCTTACATTAATTAAAATTTTTTTATCCTTGCGCCACCTAGCGGCGATTTTTTTCATAGGCCGCTTTCTATTCATGTATGTATTATACGATTTTTGCATATCTCGGTCCTCGCGCCACCTAGCGGCGATTTTTTTCATAGGTCGCTTTTTATTCATGTATGTATCATGTGTCTAAATATGAACCAAATCGGACCACAAATACGATTTTTTGAAATATTTCGATCCATGCGCCACCTATCGGAGCTTTTTTTCTTCCACTGCTTCCAAACCGCGGTGTCGACTGAATTACTTTCATGTCCGGAGCGTCCTCATGCACCCTCATGCGCAAAGAGTTATTCTCCGATTGATTTCTTAGCTGGGGATGTACACGCCTTGGAGAAAACTTGGGGTATCCAAGCCACCATTGTCAACGAAGCATCAACACTTCCGCAAATAACATATACCTAAGTATTACATTACGTAGTATGTATTGAAAAAACTTTTGAAAAATAACACCCTACTTATAATTTTCTGAATTTGAATTGTAATTTTCTGAACTTGAAATGAAAATTCTGAACATGAATTGTAATTTTCTGAACTTGAATAGTAATTGTCTGAATTTAAATTGGAATATCTGAACTTGAATTGGAAATTCTGAACTTGAATTGGAAATTCTGAACTTAAATTGTAATTTTCTGAACATGAATTGCAACTTTCTGAACTTGAGTTGTAAATTTCTGAATTTAAACTGGAAAAAGATTAGTTTTTGAATAACCGAACGCCTCCTACGGTAACGAAAATTTTTGTATAGGGTTTGTTTTCATTACGGCATCCCTTCCCGTCGAAGGCACTTTTTCAAAAACCTTTTGCAATTTTTCTCATCCAGTTACAACCACGTCCTTTCTTTCCGGTAACTTGGATTATGCTGATTTGCTTTTCTACTACCTACTACCTTTCTTTAAATTTCTTAACATATTTTCACTTTGCGGTCCAGATTAAATCTAATGCCAATAGTTTCCTATAACAGTTACGTTATGTACTTTAAAAATAAAAGCAATCTTCATAAAGATAAATTATTTGTTGTTACTACTAAACAACCAATTAAGGAATATACATAAATTTTTCAATGTTGATGGTCCTTTACCGGATGTAGGTCTGGTACGTTCTGGTAACAAGCACCATTAATGTACAAGCCCGACCATCTCGGTAACGTATTAATATGACCAGATTGAACTTTCTAGGCCATCCAGCCCCATACCCCCTAGTTCAATGGAACTTGGGGTAGGCAGAGCCTCGGTTGCTAAGGAAACAGGATTCGCCACGGATAGCTGAGGTTGACAATTGGAAGCTATAAATTGCGCTGACAACCATTTGAAAGAGTAGCCCTACACAACCCCTTGAATCATTAAACACCCCTACGATAGGTATACCTACCGCAGGTATATTATAAGCGCCCTAACCCGACGGTTCCTCTTTCGGGTCGCTTTCAAATCGGATTTTGATTCCTATTTCCGTTTCGGGCTCCGTTAGTGAAGGTGAGGGCAGGACTTCATTTCCAATTTGATTTGTTTTAATTTATTCCTATAATTTGGTGGACCTAAAAGTTTCAATCCACTTCGAACGGCATTTGTTTTTATATTAGTCGCCTCTTACGACAGTCATACCTGCCCATTAACCCGCTAAGGTTTACCCAAACATGGGTGTAAGTTTTACAAATAAAGCACAGATTAAAGGTTTAACAATAATATAGGGCCTATACAACAGAGCACACCGGAGACAGGGGCTACATAAATCCATCTTTCGAATAATTTTCGTGCTAATAAAAGGAAAAGCGGAGTTTGTTTTTTTTTGTTTTATAGTGGCTGTGATTTATAGCCGCTATCTTCGATGAGTTTACCACTTATGTATGAATGTTTACATTTATATCTAGACTTTTTGCCAATATACATACATTTTATTCAAGCATGCCACATCAGTTTAAATCAATCTAATTTTAATACCTCTAAATAGCAATCAAATTATGTTGCCTCAATGGAATATGAATGAGTACAACAGTCATTATGGAGACTAAACAATTTCAACTTAGTATGAAAGAACTATACCCAAACATCAAAACCTACAATTAGTAAGCTATTATATGGATATATTTAGTATACATGAATACACTGCAAAATTATTATTGTATAGATATTTATGGATATTGTTCTTTCATTCATAACACTATGCGACAAAATCAACTTTTTTTCTGGGTACTGGACCAAACCAACTTTTTTGAGGAGATTAAGGCTTAAGTATAAAAAGTACTATCTCCGTTTTTCGAATTTAGCCTTCAAAAAATAGATATCGACTTTCGAAGTTCCACATTTCGAAATTTTATACTTTTGTTAACGCTTTCAGCAAATTAAAAAAGCAGAAATGTGGTCGTGGTCCGCTCTTTTCCCTTATTTGAAGGGTTGAATTCTTTTTTTGAGAAATTTATTATAACAGCTGTTATACGAGGTGAAGAGCCAGATATTCACATGATAGTGGCTACTACTTTCATGTCTGCACATACTCTGCACTGGAATTGCTCGTACTGTAATTTTTCAAAAAAAGAATTCAGCCATTTAAATAAAAGGAAAAGGCGGACAACGACCACATTTTTACTTTTTTAATTTGTTGAACGCGTCAACAAAAAAAATAAAATTTCGAAATGTTGAATTTCGAACTTCGAAAGCCGATATCTATTTTTTGGAGGCTGACTTCGAAAAACCGAGATAGTACTTTGTCTACATAAGCCTCAATCTCTACAAAAAAAGTGGGTTTGGTCCAATACCCAGACGGCTGTTGCACAGTGTAATTGTTATCATTCCGTTCCTAGGCTGTGTAGTGTTATGATACAAAAAGAATGATATGTATGAATGAATTCATGTATAAATACAACAACAATATCGAAGGATTTATTAACATAAAGGAGGATCTTACTTTCCTTCCAGTGCAGCACTACATAAGCCAAAGTATATTTTTTATGAATGTACAAAAGTGATAATTTCATTGGGTTGGTGTATGAGAAAATGTACCAAATATGGAGAATAAAAAAAATGCAGAAAAGAAATTATAAAACAAAAAATGCTACGAAAAAAATTGCAAATACTAAAAAACTATGCAGTGTTGCGCAATACAATAACATAACAAAAACAGAAAATAAAGTCCAGATGTGTCCGTTTTCGAAATAGCTTGCTTTCTATTAAATTTAAATAGCCTTGTGTTGCCATTTTTTCGGCGAAATAGTCTGTAATTCTTTTTCTTATTCGTGTTTGCATTGCTTAGAACAACACTGTATATATGCATACATATGCAATTATGTATAAAAACACCCGCACCACACTTTTTTCACACCATTCAAATGATCCAAAAAGTGACAGCAATAAAATGCATATAAAAAAATATATTCATACACTAACCTCAATATACCAGTTGGCATATAATCCTTGCCACCTTTACCACTTCCTGCCACTGCTGCTGAAGCTGCTGCAGCTGCAGCGGCCGCAGCTGCTGGATTAGATGCAGCAAATGCATTCATTGCCGCTTGCATACTTTGCTGTGGACTCATGCCAAGCGCACCAAATTGCGACAACGAACTAAGCGCATTCAATGAAGCATTATTCTTGTCACGTTCTGCCTTACTGCTCGAAGCTGAACTGTTGCTGGTTCCACTACTGCTAGCACCACCACCACCTCCACCCAGATTGCTGCCAGCACTACTCATACCGCTGCTACCACCCAATGAACCGTGCGGTGACATTAACGCATTAATGTGATGCGCTGTTGAATTGTTACCACCCAGTGCGCTTAAATGGTGCATTGCTGCATTGCTGACATTACTCATCAACGTAGAATTCTTATTGGAACTATTGCTATTGTTAGCGCTGCTAAGTGAAGGAGAGGCAGCACTAGACATACCTACGCCACTACTGCCACCACTTCCGCTGTTGCCACCGCCGCTATTGCTTTGGTGTGATTGAGAATGATGATGTGATGAAGATTTCTTCGATGATGAAGAACTCGAAGAGCCACTAGACGCTGCAGCAGCTGCTTGCATAGCCATTAGTTCCTTATGCAATTGCACCGGATCGTATGCTGAGCCTGGTGGGGGCGGTAGCACTGGACTCACCGATGGTTTGCTGTAGCTTGTTGAACTCGACTAATGTGTAAGCAAATAAAATTAATAGTTAACATTAGTAATGATATGCATAATAATATTACAAATATATTAACTACACATCAACACACAAACTCACTTTGTACGACGAACTACTGCCGCCGCTACTGCCACCAACACCTGTGGTATTGCCTGTATTACTGCTGCCGCCACCACCCAGACCCAACGAGGCAGGATTAAGTGAAGCGCCAGCACCCAACAAACTGTGCATGTTGGCCAAAGCGGCGGCTGGATTAGCGCTTACAGCTGCTGCCGCCGCAGCAGCAGCTAAATTTTGTTGTTGTTGCTGCTGTTGTTGTTGTTGCTGCTGCTGCTGTTGCTGACGTTTCTCTTTGCGGGATTTACTAGATTTACTGCTTGACGATGAACTACTACCACTACCAACATTATTACCACCACTACCAGCACCATGTCCGCCGACACTACCGCCAGCGGAAGTTGTACCGCCTGCACCAGTAGCACCACCAAGTCCCAACGCGGCAGGACCAAACGCAGCCATTACATCGGGATGTGCAAACGGTGAAAGGCCAGAAGCTTGAAGGCGGCTAAAGTAGTCTTGAGCTGCCAGTTGGGCCATGGACCACCAACCTATTGTAGGATTATAATTATTACAGATTTATGTTTAAGTTTATAGAGGTAAATATCAAAGAAAAATCTTAATATATAAAAACACGTGTCACACAATTGAGCCCACTGGATTCCTAAACTACTGAACCGATTTTGAATTTATTTTGCACCCTGTGTGTATTTTGATCTAACTTGAAATATTGGATAGGTGACTGGGTGACTAGGGTCTCGAGATATAGGCCAAAACGTGGGCCAGTGAATGCCTAGACAGTGTTTATACAATATGGATATCAAATGAAAGCTGTTGATGAGTGCTTTAGTACAGAGTAATATATTATCCAGAGACGGGCTGGGAATGGGATTAGGACTAGGACTGGGACTCGGAGTGGGACTGGGACTGGAATAAAATACATACCACCTTCTGGGACAGGCAATAAGGGATGCAGAAGAATGAGAAGAAATTGAGAGAATAGAAAAGAGAGAAGGAGATTGAGAAAGAGATAGAATGAGACGAAGATGGAGATAGAAGAAGCGAAAAAGACGGAGGGAGGAGCGAATAAAAGGATTAGGAAAAAGTGAAAAAAAAGGGGGGGGGGGGGGAGGGCAGAGTCAGACGGAAAAAGCTTATTAAAATGTATGCAGATTGGCCAAATTTAGGGCAGGACAACGTCTACCGGGTCTTCTAGTATTAATATAGATCTTTCACAGTTGATTTTCCCCAAGAGATTGGAAATGTTTAAACGTCGAATATCTACCCTATTGGTTGATGTTGTTTTGTATGCTTAGCTCCCACTCTAGATATATAACTGAATATGTTTTACTTAGATGAGATGGGGAGCTAGCATTTATTCTAGGAGCGTTTTCTTCAAACGGCATTTGTGGTAAATTCAAATACGTTTGCTGTTTCAACTGCAATTGCTACCGCCATCTTTAAGAGCTGAACGCCATACAATGGTGGTTCAATGTAGCGTACACCGCCGCTGGTACTTGCCTCTGGTTTTCAGCTGGAGACTCTCTACGTTTCGGACGATAATACCCGGGTTTAGAGATGTGACGGATCAAACCATGATATTTGCACCTGTTATGAAGTTCAGTGTTTTTTTTTTTTTTTTTTAATAGAATATGTTAGTTCTCTAAGGCCTTTTACATAAAACTGTTTTAATTGTAGCACTTAGGGGCTTTTTGCTGTTAGAGATATTATTCAAAACTTATCTGAGGTATGGCGTTTTTGGTATAGCAGATATATGCTACTATTCCACTACGATATACTACAATTCCCCTTTGGGAACCATCGAACTAACTGTTAATTTATCATGAAGTTATGTTCTGATAATATATTTAATGAATAAATGCAGCTTTTCAAAGCACTAATAACGTTCTTATGACCACAGAAGTTTAACTATAATATAAAACAAAAAACGACCTAAACCAGATAAAGGCATATGTATAACCAACACCACTTCTACAACGATCGTACACTCTAACTCACTTGCTGGATGCAGACCAGCCAAACTGGCTGCTTGTGATGCCGCCACCGCCATTGTATTTTGATGATGATGTGATGCGGCAGCTGCTGCAGCTGCTGCTATAGAATATCGATCATTTGCCGCACTTGCTGGATTTTGTAATAAACCCAAACCGGCTGCTGCGGCGGCATTAAATTGTGAATTGAATAGCGGATTGGAAGCGGCTGCTGCTGCACTTGCTGGATCGCGTCCCCAGTAAGCTGAAATTTAACAAGACGTAAACAAAAAGTGGTACAACTTCAGCATTTAAAAAGAAATCAGTAAATACTTACCAAATAGAGAGGCTGCATCCAACAATGCGGAGGGATCATGCACACCGGCTCCACCGCCCCCACTGGCGCTAGAGCCGGCCTTACCACCGCCGCTACCACCCATACCGACGCCGACACCCGATTTACCATCGCTACCGTCGCCACCGGCATTTTTGTCCATGTTTTTCATCAAACTGGATGGATGATTGCTGTGGGGTTTCTTTTTATTGTTGCGTTTAATTTTGAAGGCTTTTCTTTTGCCGTTTGCTCAAGGGAAATTATGTTTGTTCCTTTGTTGAACTCCACTTTCTTGCGAGTTGTCCAAAAATACCACAGATAAATAATTCCAATTGTTTCCTTGTTTAATTGCAAAATGTGTTCCAGTATTTCATTTCACAATACATTTTCAATTTTTGTGCGTTTCATTCTTTTGCTTATTTGCGTATCCTACATTTTATCTATTTTCTTTATTGGATTTTTCGTTATTGTTCACTTTTACTGCAACTTAATCCATTATTTTTGTTGTTGCAGCTGCAAAGAAACAAAAGCAAAATTGCAATTATAACAGAGTTCTTGTATTTACATAGGTAATAACATATTTATAACGAGGTCTTGTATTACATAGAGCAAGTTGACATCTTTTCAATGTTCCTGACCGTCACAGCCAAGGCGAATTCATTACAGGTGGAGTTATCCCATCAGCTGATTGCTTCTTCTTGATAATTTTCCATACAGCGCCTTGTACTACAACATGTCAGTTAATCGAAATCAATGAAAATTTTCTTTTGTCTTGACATTCTTCCGCACGGCGAATTGGTTGAATTCGCTTTGCCACCACCTAGTATAGATTCGCCTTGGTCACAGCAGAGTGGATAAATGAAACACAATGCGCCAATTCAGTACCAGGCAAGGCGAATTCAGTAGAGGTGGTGTTATCCCAACAGCTGACTGCTTCTTCTTGATAATTTTCCATACAACGCCTTCATCAATGATTCTCCTCAAGGCGAATCTATACCAGGTGGTGGCAAAGCGAATTCAATCAATTCGCCGTGCAGATGAATGTCAAGTCAAAAGAAAATTTTCATAGATTTCGATTAACTGACATTTTGTTGTACAAGGCTTTGTATGGAAAATTATCAAGAAGACGCAATCAGCTGACGGGATAACACCACCTGTAATGAATTCGCCTTGGATTCTCCTTGAGTGAAACATGAGACCAAGGCGAATATATACGAGGTTATGGCGAAGCGAATTCAATAAATACGCCGTGCAGAAGAATGTGAAAGAAAATGTTCACTGATTCGATTAACTGAGATATTGTTGTACAAGGCGTTGTAAAGAAAATTATCAAGAAGAAGCAATCAGATGTTGGGATAATACCACCTCTACTGAATTCGCCTTGCCTGGTACTGAATTGGCGCATTGTGTTTCATTTATCTACGTTGCGTAAGTTTAAGTTCTTTGAGAACAAAGTGCTTTTTATGTGCTATTTAGGGCCACAAAAGATAATTTAGGTTTTCATTTAGTTTTCGAGATATTCGCAAAAAAGTGTTTACGTCAAGCTACGAATATCTCGAAAACTAAATGAAAACCTAAATTATCTTTTGTGGCCCTAAATAGCACCTAAAAAGCACTTAACTCTCAAACAACTTAAACTTATTTTTGAGCACTTGGGTCTGCTAGCTTTACGCACGTTAAAAACACCTGGTAGTAAATCCGCCGTGCAAGAGACGGAGCGAAGAGGATAAATGAGGGAAGGGTAACGTGAAATAGGGTATCAAAAGACGCATTTCGTCCCCCGAATCCTAAAGGGGAATTTAAAAATGTATTTCTGTTGACAACTATACGTATAGAAATATGTATAATAATTATATAAGTCGCTACCAGAATTTTTAGACAAAAAGATTAACGTAACTTTGTGTTCTCCAAGAGAATATAGTAAAAATTTTGCTAAAAGCCAATTTCTTTGAAGAATTTGTGCGAAACATGAAGCAATCAAAATTTATCACTTTTGCAATACACGTAAATAGTGGCAAATAGAGCTACCATAAAAGTGAGGTTAAATTGTTGATATCACCTTTATTATTGCATTATGAGTATTACCCATGATTCAATTACAAGAGGTTTCGGATGCAGCATTTTTGAAAATTTGACACTCCGCACTCGTGGTCGTTTTTTAGAAGGAAGGGAAAAACGGGAAGAATTTAATCCCTTTATTAACAAGTAAGGAAGGTTAAGTTCGGGTGTAACCGAACATTACATACTCAGTTGAGAGCTATGGTGACGACATAAGGGAAAATAACCATGTAGGAAAATGAACCGAGGGTAATCCTGGAATGTGTTTGTATGACATGTGTATCAAATGAAAGGTATTAAAGAGTATTTTATGAGGGAGTGGGCCATAGTTCTATAGGTGGACGCCATTTAGGGATATCGCCATAAAGGTGGATCTGGGTTGACTCTAGAATTTGTTTGTACGATATGGGTATCAAATTAAAGGTATTAATGAGGGTTTTAAAAGGGTGTGGTGGTAGTTGTATAGGTGGTCGCCTTTTCGAGATATCGGCATAAAGGTGGACCAGGGGTGACTCTAGAATGCGTTTGTACAATATGGGTATCAAACGAAAGGTGTTAATGAGTATTTTAAAGGGGCGTAGGGCTTAGCTCTATAGGTTAACGCCTTTTCGAGATATCGCTATAAAGGTGGACCAGGGGTGACTCTAGAATGTGTTTGTACGATATGGGTATCAAATTAAAGGTGTTAATGAGTATTTTAAAAGGGCGTGGGGCTTAGCTCTTTAGGTTAACGCCTTTTCGAGATATCGCCATAAAGGTGGACCAGGGGTGACTCTAGAATGTGTTTGTACGATTTAGTAAAGATATATCGATTTTTGCTCAGGTTATCGTGTTAACGGCCGAGCGGAAGGACAGACGGTCGACTGTGTATAAAAACTGAGCGTGGCTTCAACCGATTTCGTAATGAATTATCGCACTTTTTCGGTTTTTCGAAATTTTCGAAATCGAAAAAGTGGGCGTGGTTATAGTCCGATATTGTTCATTTTAAATAGCGATCTGAGATGAGCGCTCAGGAACCTACATACCAAATTTCATCAAGATACCTCAAAATTTACTCAAGTTATCGTGTTAACGGACAGACGGACGGACGGACTGACATGGCTGAATCAAATTTTTTTTCGATCCTGATGATTTTGATATATGGAAGTCTATATCTATCTCGATTCCTTTATACCTGTACAACCAACCGTTATCCAATCAAAGTTAATATACTCTGTGAGCTCTGCTCAACTGAGTATAAAAAGGTATGTATTTAATCTACAAAAACATTTGCATAAAATTTCGTCAAATTATATTAAAATAACAAATGAATTCTGATAAATCAATGAAATAAAGGCATCATAATTAATATCGTTCGTTTATTTTATTTGAACTTAAATGTATAGTTTTCGTGTAAAATAAGACGAGCAGGGGACCGTTCCACAAAAGAAAGAAAGAATTGCCAGAACAAATTTACTTGCATCGCAAGACTTGTTTTTTTTTGTTTTTTTTTTTTTTTGTGAAACGTGTCTCACGACTCCAAGAAATCAGAAATGAAAAGATTGGTTAGAGTTCCCGCCGCTTCATTTAAAATGGGGTAAATAATAGACGGTCTTTGCACGATATAAATACGCAGTGGTAGCAGGGGTTTTTCCATTATTCCTGCAGAAATATTTATAAATTTCAAGGGTAAGGAGAAGAGCAAAAGTCGTTTTCATAAGTAATGCAGGCAAAAAGTACCACTACTTAGATAAGTCTTTCGTAAAAATTAGTTTAACATTTTGTGTTCGAAAACAATTATGAAGGTTATAAACTTCGGGTTCGGATCAATCAAACTGTAGCGAAAAAATTCAGGCAGGTTTCCTACACGACGAACAAGTGGACAAATACCGCCATATATTACCCTCTGTCAGAAATTCACTGCCCACAACAGTGATAAAGAAAGATTCAGAGAGAAAAGAAAAAAATCAGTGAGAAGATGCTGTTCGTGGCAGCCCCGCTCACATAGGGATTGCACAGAAAGTCAAGTCCTCTCTGCTTAACAAAGCTAAGGAGACAAAGTGATTCATACATACAAAAACAGATCATATGTGTGGTAGAACACATATTTATCGAATGGGATGCCATTACGAAAATAATATACCATCCTCATTGAGACACACACTTCTTGAAGCCAAATACTTGATTACTCGGGGGCGGTCGTCTTAGATGAAAGAGACTACAAGTGGCCAGCAGACCTCCTGACAGACGTACTGACAGTAACCCTTTCAGACAAGATCAGCTGTAATCCATCATCAATTGAGGAAGACCAGAATTCAGGAATTTCGTATTTCCTCGTTCCGTTTTACTAGGGTTAACAGAAGTACCTCTTCGTAATGCCACGCAAGGTACCCAGAAACTTACCCCTAAAAATGACTGCCAAGACATCAGGGAATGCCAAACCTTGGCAGCTTCTACATTTAAAGTTCTGTAGCATTTCGCTCAAGTCCTTTATTCAGAGCAGAGCAAAAGTATCTTTCTTAAGAGTTAAAAGCGATTACAAGAAGAGATTTTAAGTTATTGGTAAACGAAATTTGATAGTATTCCAAAACATGTAAGCATAATCCAATTTCGGGTAGTACTATGAAAATAAGGCCATAAGCCACAGAGCATAATCTCATAATTCATTATATGCAATGCAGAAATAGCCGCTGCACATATAGACGGTATCTGCGAAAGAAATACACGGCTAAATTTAACACAATTATAAAAAAAAAGCTTTTAAATTGTTACAAGAGATTTTGCGCACATTTACTATTTTTTTAAATGAATGTTAACAAAAGAAAGTAAGAAAAACAAAAAAGTGTACCCAATCAACAATTTTTCTCTGAAAACTAAAATTTTCAATGCTATTTCAAAATTTTCTACAATATTCTCAAAGGATTTTAAAAAGAAGTAACACTTCAAATTTTTAGGAGCAATGTGGGAGTTTGGATTGTTAATAGTACAGGGTGACATAGCGCTACATGGGTAACCTTGTATAATTAAACCACGAGTATTACCAAAGTATTTACTAAACTCAAATTTTTATACAAAAATGTTTGTGATAATGTCCTTTTTTACGTGGAATTATTTCTCTCTCACTGCAGTGCCACAATCCCAAGTAAAAAACAAACTAGGGGTTATATCACTGCAGTAGAAGTGACGTAATTCCAAGTAAAAAACTTGGGTTATACCACTTGGGGTTAGGTCATGTCTCCAGCTTTTTACATATTATAAGAGCCTGTAAATGCTAGCGGGCGCTAAACTCTAAACTTAAAACAGTCTAGACTGTTAAGCTCCAATTAAAAAGAAGAAATTAGTTTTCATCAAAGTTTTAAACTTTAATGATTAATCCAATAAACCATCCTTCATTTCATGCAACTTTAAGCTCAACACAAGGTCAAGTTCGTTGTATTTTGCTCACAAATCCATGTACATACATATGTATGTTCAAGTATATTTGAAGTACATAATATGTAAATCTGTTTATATACATACATACCAGCTCACGCATTCGCATATATGTATGTATGTGTACATACGTATTCGTTAAATGGTTAGGTGGGGATAGGTCAGGGTTGGTTTTATGCATTTATATACGTACATATCTACGCACACTCATTCATAGGTATACATATGCACCCCAACACCTTATATGGTAAATGGATATATGTAAGTAATACAACTTCATATCTGCTTTCGAAAAAACAACGGGGATGAGTTGTCTTTATTACTTTTTCTTTCTTTGGGGCAACCGTGGCATATAGGTTGTATGTTGGACTTCCAAAAACCCGGCCAGCATCGGTAGTCTAGAAGTACTTTGGTGAAAAGCATGGACAAGAAACCGAAGCCACAGACGGAACGCTCCCAAAACCCGTATTTAAATCCGGATGACTGTTATTTGCAATAGCATTACAGCAAAACCTTCTGGCAGCTATTTCTTTTGTGAATGACATTCGCTTAGCCGAGAATTTCGATATTATACCTTGAAAAACCACATTAAGCTTTAAGTTCGATTATTCCTGCAATGGATTCTCTATAAAGTTCTTTCGGTATTTTCTTCATGCACAACCCAGACAAGGAACTACTAATGCTCCTCGTCCTGACAAAAGCTTTAGGGTATACACCATGGTCGGCATATCACCGCAAAAGTTTATAGCGGTCACAGCTGTAAACAGGCTTATTGAATCGAAAAAAGTCCACCCTCCGACTAGGTAATAGATATATACTTAATATGTTTGATACTGTTCCACTTTATTTTCTTTAAGTGCCAAAAGGCATCTGCTCAGCGAAGAAAATATTACTAAAAGTTTTTTCGACGTAGTGGAATATTCTCAAGGAAGCTCAATATAAATAAAAGCCTACGCTTACCAGACCATTGTAGTGTTTTTTAAGCTGACCTTATAGCTATCTGAGAAGCTGCTCTCCTTCTAATCAACCTGCCGGTGAATAACTCTGTGTCCATCTTTTTCGACAGCCAAGCTGCCATAAAATCCCTACAATGTAGCGATACGGTGTATCTAGTGGCGTTAAGGTGCAGGGAAGCTCTAAACAAGCTAGCTGATAAGTGCAACCTGAGCATAATATGGGTCCCAGGCAACAATTGCATCTAGCGAAACTGCGCTGCTGATGAGCTAGAAAGGGAAGACACCAGCTTTCAAACAATCACCTCTGCTGGCTGAGTGAATGCCCCTCTTGCATGCACTGGCTGCGATCTCAGTTCACGGAACAAGCTAACGCGAAATGGGCCATAAAGCCAACATCTAGGATGACCAGGCAAATCTGGCCAAAATTGGACGAAAAGAGATCGCAATCGGTCATACTTCTGAGTCGCCTCTCTATTAGCCCATTAGTGGATATTCTAAAAGGTCGCTTATGGGTCTTATGGGCGCCCATATGGGCCTGCAAACAAATTATTTCTGTCGTAGCTGCAGGGACGAGGAAGATATAGAAAACGTAGGACATTATCTATGCCATCGTCCTGCCCTGTCGAAGACTAGGTACCGATGTCTCCACAGGCACTACTTTGGGTGCATGGCGGGGCTAGAATCCGCAATTATAAACGAAATTCTGCGCTACATTAGGCAAATGCACTGGTTTAGGTTCCTGGGTATATGAACGACATTCACAACAAGGAAACAAGGGCTCTTTCGAGGTATTACAATGACCTAAGTGAGCCTCAGCTTGGGAAGCAGAGGCCACTTTAACTTAACCTAACCATTTTCGACGAACAAATTGAGAAACCCCATTAAGAACCATGATTTTTGTTATAAAATAAGTTTTCATTTTAGAAAATATGTACTAGAAGCTTTCTAGGACCTACATGTCTGTCTTCTTCTTCTTGAATCGATAATGAGATTTCCAAGGTTAGGTTAGGTTAGGTTCAAGTGGCTGCCCTCCGCATCGGAGCGGCAGACCTAGGCCTTTATGGGCTCATTGTGAAACCACACGGATTTGTTCCTACTCTCCTAATCAAACTATTTCCCTGAGTTTATGAAGCTAACTAAGTGTCGTGTATTGACCTCGGCTATATCAAGCCTTAGTTCAGAACCCGTTGATAATGCAAATTGATGTTAACAAAAAATTTCGCTAGTTTTATGGCGCATATACTGAGATAATTAAGAAATCTTTTCAAAAGCGATTCGTTCGAATTCTCTACAACATCCCTAGAAAGTTATATACCGCCTAACTCTGTGTACCAAATCAGCATGAGGGTAACTTGCTAGGAGCCACATTACAACTGCGTAACGTAATGTCCCATAAGCTCAGAATCTCACGGAACTTTGGAGTGTCCCTTGGGGACAGGACCCACTGCGAAGCAGGGAATCCCTATAATGACCCTGACTCAGAGATCTGGTTCACAGATGGATCGAAACTCGATGACGGAAGAACGGGAGCTGGCATCTATGCGCCGAACTTCATCGATACCAATGGGATGCTGCTCCACCGTATTCCAGGCAGAATAGAAGTCTGTGAACTGGAGGATGAAACGCCGTTTCACATTCTCTGCGAATGCGTCGCTCTAGCAAGGCAGAGACTCTCGCATCTTGGTGTTGTGTCTCTTAATCCCGATGTGAGTAAAAAGCCTGAAGAGGTACTTAGATATATCAAAAGCCTCCAAATACAGAATTGGGCTGAAAGGTCATGCACAATAGATCCGAACAAAGGTCGCAGTGCTTCCAGGCTTAATAATAATAATAACAACTTGCTTGTTGTTTCCCCCGAAGGCTTTGGGGAGTGTTATCTATGTGATGGTCCTTTGTCGGATACAGATCCGGTACGCTGCGGTAACGCAGCACCATTAAGGTGCTAGCCCGACCATCTCGGGAACGATTTGTATGGCCACATTAAACCTTCAGACCATCCCTCCCTCCCCACGACCAAGTTCCATGAGGAGCTTGGGGTCGCCAGAGCCTCGTCTGTTAGTGAAACAGGATTCGCCGCGGATAGCTGAGGTTGACAATTGGGTTTGGAGAAGCTATATATAGCGTTGGCAACCTGAAAGGGTTGCGCTGCACAGCCCCTTGAATCTGGTATTTTAGTCGCCTCTTACGACAGGCATACCTACCGCGGGTATATTCTGACCCCCCTAACCTGCTGTGGTATAATAACTTGCTAGAGAGCTATGATGTTCCATGTTTTTCATTTTCGTTGTAAATATACGAGATATATATAACAATCACTGTAATTTGCCTTCGAGAGCGGTCAGAGATTCGAATGTACAGAAGTAGAAAATAGGTAGACGTAGTTTTTCTGAATAACGGCCTAGTGCATTGCAAAGATGAAGTTTGATAAATAAAAAAATCCAGTTATTTTTCAATGCTGCATAATTTATGTATACATCAATATGTATCTGGGAAAGACGACCTTGGTATCAAAAACAAGTAAGAAAGGCTAAGTTCGGGTGTAACGAACATTACATACTCAGCTCTCAGGCTTTGGAGATAAAATAAGGGAAAACCATCGTGTAGGAAAATGAACCTAGGGTAACGCTGGAATGTGTTTGTATGACATGGGTATCAAAAGGAAGGTATCAAAGAGTATTTTAAAAGGGAGTGGGCCTTAGTTCTATATGTGGACGCCTTTTCAAGATATCGCCAGAAGGGGAACCAGGGGTGACTCTAGAATACGTTTGCACGATATTGGTATAAAATTAAAGGTATTAATGAGGGTTTTAAAAGGGAGTGGCACTTAGTTGCATATGTGAAGGCGTTTTCGAGATATCGACCAAAATTGGGACCAGGCTGATCCAGAACATCATCTGTCGGGTACCGCTAGTTTATTTATATATGCAATACCACGAACAGTATTCCTGCCAAGATTCCAAGGGCTTCTGATTTCGCCCTGCAGAACTTTTTCATTTTCTTCTACTTATAATGGTAGGTGTCACTCCCATTTTACAAAGTTCCTTCTAAAGTTATATTTTGCGTCAATAAACCAATCCAATTACCATGTTTCATCCCTTTTTTCGTATTTGATATAGAATTATGGCATTTTTTTATTTTTCGTAATTTTGGATATCGAAAAAGTGGGAGTGGTGATAGTCGGATTTCGGCCATTTTTTTGACCAAGATAAAGTGAGTTCAGATAAGTACGTAAACTAAGTTTAGTAAAGATATATTGATTTTTGCTCAAGTTATCATGTTAACGGCCGAGCGGAAGGACAGACGGTCGACTGTGTATAAAAACTGGGCGTGGCTTCAACCGATCTCGCCCAGTTTCACAGAAAAGAGTTATCGTCATAGAATCTATGCCCCTACCAAATTTCACAAGGATTGATAAATTTTTGTTCGACTTAAGGCATTAAAAATATCCTAGACAAATTAAATTAAAAAGGGCGGAACCACACCCATTTTGAAATTTTCCTTTATTTTTGTATTTTGTTGCACCATATCAATACTGGAGTTGAATGTTGACATAATTTACTTATATACTGTAAAGATATTCAATTTTTTTGTTAAAATTTGACTTTTAAAAATTTTTTTTTAAAGTGGGCGTGTTCGTCAACCGAATTTGCTAATTTTTATTTAGCACACATACAGTAATAGTAGTAACGTTCCTGCCGAATTTCATCATGATATCTTCAACGACTGCCAAATTACAGCTTGCAAAAAATTTAAATTACATTCTTTTAAAAGTGGTCGGTGCGACGCCCATTGTCCAAAATTTTCTGTTCTGCGTCATAAGGTCAACCCACCTACCAAGTTTCATCGCTTTATCCGTCTTTGGTAATGAATTATCGCACTTTTTCGGTTTTTCGAAATTTTCGATATCGAAAAGTGGGCGTGGTTAAAGTTCGATATCGTTCATTTTAAATAGCAATCTGAGATGAGTGCCCAGGAACCTACATACTAAATTTCATCAAGATACCTCAAAATTTATTCAAGTTATCGTGTTAACGGACAGACGGAGGGATGGACGGACGGACAGATGGCTCAATCGAATTTTTTTTCGATACTGATGATTTTGATATATGGAAGTCTATATCTATCTCGATTCCTTTATACCTGTACAACCAGCCGTTATCCAATCGAAGTTTATATAATCTGTGTGCAAAGCACGCTGAGTATAAAAATCAGACAAAGCTATGACCTTGAACTTTACAGAAAACAATTAAGTAAAACGAAAAGGGTATACCTATTCAGGCTACTTTTAAGACTTGAATCTCAAGAAAATGATTGATTACATTTGTACATTCAAATTTTTGTAAATATACTTTTTACTTTAGTACAAAATTTCCTGGAAGATACATATTTATGTACAAGGAAACCCAAACCAGTGGCGCGCATTTAAAGATAAAAACATTTAGCAAAACAAAACCAAAAATTTTAACGACTAACTATCTAAAAATAGAAAGTATATACATAAAAGTAAAAATAAAATGTTAAAAAATAAAAGGAAATAAACAAAACGAATAAAAAATACCAACACATAAAAAGGATGAAAAATAAAATTCAATGAAAGCAATTAGTGATAAATGAAAAGTCGCACTCAAAACAAAAAATACATATCCATACCTACATAAATGAAAAGAAGGAGTATTCAAAGTGTAAATGGAGAAACATACTTAGAGGCGAGTAAAGTGGCAGAACGAGTGAAGTTCGTAATGACAGCGCACCACATTGAGTGAACTAACGAACTAAGAGAGCAAAGCATTTGGAGCGAGTTGTGGCCAAATTGGCGGTGTCATTCATGAAATTGTCCAGTCCAGCTTTGGTGATATCTGAATTTGGTAATGGAACTTTTTTTAAATCCTTTTAATGACTGTTTGCACAAGCGCACCACTAAGTTCTTTAGTGAGAGTGCGAAAACGAACATAGAAAATAAAACAAAATTAGACAAAATGAAATGAAAATCAAATTTAAAGCAAACTTTAGGATGTCTCGCTGTGGCTGTTCCTGTAGCAGCACTCCACACCCTGTCTAACCGGCATGTTGGGCTAGGTTAAGTTTAGTGGTCGCTAACGTGGTAGGATAACTCGCTTTGACTACATGGGAGTTCTTTTTGATACCACATTGAGTAACGGTTACGTATAAATTATTTAGAGAATCGTTGCATAAGCCGATGTAGTTTCGAATATTATTAAGCTCAATCCTGTATAAATCTGTCCGAGGGTCGAGTGAGCCGTTATCAAAATACATTCGCCTCGCCATCTTCCCATTGCATTGAGACGTGGCAGATGGACTCCTTTTGCACACTTGGCCATCAGAGCCCAAATCTCAATGATATCGACAAACCATGTGCCATCTTGCGGCCATAAGAATCTTTCTACCGTGACCAGTGTTTGCTTATAGCGGACTGGAGATCAATCTGGACAAGAGCAGATTACAGGTAGTCAGTTGAACTCCGAATTCGCTGCAGCCCGCTTTTCCGGGAGCAAACGCACGCATTCGGGCCGAAATATTTGCGTGACAGTTTCATAAGATACTGCTATGTCACGGAACCCACATGATTTTAGTGTTAAAATTATTCCGGGCAATTGCATGCAAGGTCAGACACTTCCTATTGCTATGGAGTACAGCTAACATAGTATGTCTAAAGAGACAAGACTTGACAATCATAATGGGCGTACTAATAATACACTGCCTTCTGGCCTTAAATGCTGTTATATATGTAAATAATGCCAGATGCTAGTCAGATATCCTATGCCAGTGTTGGATATAAACTATAGAACCCCCTTTCATAAAAAAAAAAAAATTGCAAGTTTGGGAGCTATTAACTCTGAGCATGGATATCTCAGTTGTCACGGAAGGATGTAAAATGGTTTTGTAGAGGGAGCTGTATTTTTAGCAATACTGGCGGTCACATCCAAATACATACATATATGGGTCTATCGGACTCAGCGAATGTTTTTCCGTACGATAGCTCACCTATCCAAGTAACAGGTAAAACATTACTGGAAGCAAATAGTACTGCCATCTTCATCTGATGGCCTCTCAGATCAGCGACGATAACATCAAGTCTAGTGGGCGAGTCGCAACAGCGTATCTCTAATTTGAGTGCCGGAGCTTCGTAAAAGATATGAAAACGATATGACGGCTGGAGTCGGCTTTGATGTCGCAGAAGTGACGGAAGCACTCTCACTCATCAAGGGTCGCATCTCTCAGCTCTCAGAGACTCTAAAAGCATGTGATCTTCATATAACGAAAGAAGCCATCCAGGCATTCTTAAGTTGAGCAGAAGGAATATATTCGGATTAGTTGCGGTACCAACCGGGCATTGATATTTAGCCGGCATGAATGGGATTGAAACACAATAATTGATGTTGATGCTGAAATCTTCCGGGGGCGATGGAAACAACAGTGTATAAAGCGAGACCTTCCAGAGAATGTAAGACCGGGGGAGCATATCAAATATATAAACTCAACCGAATTGCATTCCCACCGCAGGTTTTAACCACCCGTCAACCTTCTTACAATGTTTTTTATTAGTTAAGAATCTGGCAACCCAATGAAGCTCGAACGTGTTTGACACAGCTTTCAGATCTAGAAGCAGCAAGTAGGTCAGAAGCTTCTGGTATTTGCCAAGAGTACGGAGGTATTTTATAACATGCAGCAGCGAGCAAAAAAATAGCATTGGCAATTTTTTATCAAATTTCGCCAATTATTATTTTTTCTTTTATTTTCGATTATTTTAAGAAACCCCTACACAAAAAACACCTTCCATGAATTTTGTAAATGAAACTATGCAAAAAAAAAACGTTTTCGAAAATTTCGAACTTTTTATTCGGATTTCTCTCAATTTTTTGAGTAGGCAATTTTGTAGCCCAATGAATTTTAGTCTAACAAATTACAAGTTATAGGTCTCTCGGATAGATTTTTGAAGATGTTTTTGAGAAGGGTGTTTCAGATTTTTCTCCATAAAAAATGTTAAATTGGGCAACAAAACTGCATACTTAAATGTTCGAAGTCTTCAGTAAAGATTTTCTTGAAAAAACCTAGAAAAAAAAATTTAGCTAACGAAACTTTGTAAAATTTGTCGCTGCTGTTTTTCTGTTCACTGCTGTAGGTCCTAGTTTTTAGCACGCTTATAATAGCTTTCCGTCGGCAGTGTTTGGCAAGCACTCCGGGTGTATTTCTGTCATGAAAAGCTCTCAGTGAAAACCTATCTGCTTGCAGATGCCGTTCGGAGTCGGCATAAAACAAGTAGGTCCCGTCCCGCCAATTTGTAGGAAAATTAAAAAAAATTAAGTCTAGGATAGGAGAGATTCGATTTTGATTAACCTTCTTCGAATGTCTTTTAATGTCTCAAGATAAAGGATGCTGGAAGCGGGAGCCAGGTGGAAGCATCATGATAGATGACACACGGCAAAACTCACATGGCCGGAATGGAATGAGAAGAGATCACGAGAGCTTCTCACCCTCTGTAAGAGGGATCTGTCGTTAGTTGTAGGTCTTCTCACTGGTCACCGCATGCGGAAAGGATTGGCGCTCCATTTAATGATTATTGTAGAAGCTGCGGCAACTAAGAAGAGCCTGAAACCATCTACTCTGTGAATGTCCAGCGCTTGGCAGAAGAAGATCTGACTGATATAGCTGAGGTCAATACACGACGCTTAGTTAGCTTCACAAACTCAACGAAGTGGTTTGATTAGGAGAATAGGAACAAATCCGTGTGGTTTCACAATGGGCCTATAAAGGCCTAGGTATGCCGCTCAGATGCGGACGGCAGCCACTTAAACCAAACCTAACCTAATGTCACATGCCCTGGGAAATGAACCTATTACCTGTGCAGTAGGGTGGCTAAACACATTACCCACACATTACGCAAAACAAGCCATTCTCGAAAACTTAAGAATATTTAATTACCTACACACAAACAAATTCATCAACATTCTTCAACAACTTTGAACTAATTAGTTATAATTCTTCATTTCCATCTAATTCCATGCGGAGCAAAGTTCAATGAACTCGGATTTGTATTTTATTTTATTTACATAATTTATTGAAAATCATTGCGCAGTATCTCAAATGTCTGGTTAAGATACCACTGAATACAAATTTTCGCTTCAATTCCCCACTCACAGCGTACATCACACACATGCCACACATCACACATACACAGTTACAATACTTTTTCAAACACTCCTATACACATGCACAAACCATCATGTATGCAAAGTTAAAAACAACCGGAAATGAGAATAAATTTAAGCATTTTAGAAATTAATTATACGAATATGTCTCTGTTTTAGACGCTTAAAATTTTTCTTTTATTGCTTTGTTTTTATATTTTTTTAATTAATTTTTCATTTCCCCTTACGGAAAAAGCGCATAGTGCAACCGAACAGAAAAACACATACGAAGGAAACGAGTTGTGTGCAATGAGAGAATGAATTCCGAAAGCCGAGAGAGCATAAAACGAAAAGAGCACCAATCAACGATGAAAATGCAGGCGAAGAAGAATTACCAAGTATTAGCAGCGCTGTTGCACTAATACACGTGCAATTGGCAGCGACGCAGCAGCGTTAGCGACTGCATGGCAGCGTTGTAGTGGTGTGTATCTATGAATGTATCTGTTAATGCAGCGGTGTGTTTGTGTGACGGCGCGTACGCACATCTGCTTGACTTGAAATTTTCGCAATGCGTAAGACAGTCATTCATTATACATACATATGTACAAACACACACACACTTTTTAATGCACCTTTAAGTTATTTGTTTATATGTATTAGGTATGTATAGTAATTCAGGCAGATAAATGCATACATACATATATGTACGTAGATTTTTTATTTAATTTTTTTTTTTCAAGTTTAACAGAAATTTGTTTTGGTTTTTTTTTGTTTGTTTGCTAATTTTAATTTCACCCGCATAAAACATTTTTTAGGACTTGAAATTATGAAATAAATAAATACCTAAGTTGTTTATGTTTACACATACCTACATATATATGTATGTATGTACATTAGTTATGTACATATGTGAAAAATAAAATTTAACAAAAATTCGTCATTCAAGCGTCATCGCAGCAGATCGGTTTTTGTTATTCACGATTTGTAAATTTTTATTATACCTAGGCACTAGTGAATCCAAATACATGATGCAGGTATAAGCATACCTACAGTTGCGAACACGCAAATAGCAGCGGGAATTTTTGAGTTAACTTTACCAATTACAGTAGAATCGCGCAAAATTTAACCAAAACGTTCCAACGTCGGTAGTTTACTTTTCCGAAATATTAACTTTTCCAAGCGATTTTCAAATTTGAAAAAATGCGATAATAAACTTAGTTTTTGGGCTATAACACATTGAATTTATTTAAATGACTTAGTTTTATTCATTACAGAGCATCAACTTAGTTTTAATTTGTACTGGCTGATTTCAAGTTCACAGAACATACATATCGTTAGATTAATGTGAAAATGTGCTAAGTCAACTTTTACGAATTTTACAGGAGACGAAAAAAAAATGAATAACTATTGAAATAATCTTCTTTTTTCAAAACAGTGAATGAGGATACCTTAATTGCAATGCTTTTGAGTGTAGAAGCTTTGAAAAAGATAAATAAAAATCATGTATGCCAACCCAGCAGCTATTTTATGACTTAGCACAATTTCCGCACTCAAAACATATTTTTTCTCCTGACTTAGCACTTTTTACTCAATATGTTTTCCCATCACTCCTCACCTTCAATGATTGAAATAAAACACTAAAACTATATATTTCACAAAAAATACTATTTATTTGTCAAACTATTTCTAACGGTTCTGATGTGGACTCTTTTGCAGACAATAATTTATTTTTAAATTCAAACAAATGCTGTGTTGTGTCTTATTCCAAAAAGACAATTGCCACATACTTTATCAACAAACTAAATGCTAAATCTCTTAATCGTTGTAAAGAGAGTAAAGACTTGAGTATAATTTTTAACTCTAAATTCTCTTTTTCTAGTAACATTGACTTCGTTGTTTCAAAATTTCTTGCAATGGTTGGGTTCAATAAACCTAACACCAGTGACTTTAAGGAGCCTATGACGTTGAAGGCACTTTCTATATCAGAAGTCGTCTTGAATATTGCTCAATAATATGGAATCCTTTCTATGAATGAATATATCTCCTATAAAATTGAGAGAGCTCAAAATTTTTTTACAAAAATTGCTTTACGTATGCTTCGCTGGCCAGACGCCCTCCCATCATATACCAGCAGGTGCAAATTGCTTGGTTGTTGTTGTTGTTGTAGCAATGCTCGCCCCACCTAATCGCCGCGACCGATCACAAATTGTCATCAATATCCTCTAACGGGAGTCCAAGGAAACTTGCCGTTTCAACAGGGGTGGACCATAAGGAAAGGGGTGTTAGAGGCGTTGGTTCCACATTACAATTGAAGAGATGGCTGGTGTCATGTGGGGACACATTGAAAGCGGGGCATACATTTTGTATGTCGGGGTTGATTCTGGATAGGTAAGAGTTTAACCTGTTACAGTATCCAGAACGAAGTTGAGCAAGAGTATGCGGGGTATGCGTTCCTCTTGCGCGAGTTTTGAATAATTTTCTTTAAGTACTGGATTCACCGGGCAATTCCCGGCATAAAGGTCCGACGCCTGTTTATGGAGTTCACCAAGGACCTGCTTGTGTTTTTTCACTTCATACGGCTGGGTTCTCAGGTGCCGTATTTCCTCAAAATGCTTACGGAGATGACTCCTTAAGCCCCTAGGCGGTGCTGGTTCATCAATCAGATGTCTGTTGGGATGCCCAGGTTTCTGGGTATTCAACAGGAACTGTTTGGTCAGCATCTCATTTCTCTCCCTGATGGGGAGTATTCTCGCCTCATTATGCAGATGGTGTTCTGGGGACATAAGAAGACAGCCCGTGGCGATTCTGAGAGCAGTATTCTGGCAGGCCTGTAGTTTCTTCCAGTGGGTGATTTTAAGGCTTGGCGACCATATGGGTGACGCGTAGCACGTAATCGGCTGGCTAATTGCTTTGTATGTAGTCATGAGCATACATACATACATACAAATTGCTTGGTCTTCAAGCTTTGCATGACAGAAAAACTTGAATCTCACTCATGCTTGCCTATAATGTGATAAACGTTAGCACGAATTGTTCTGATTTATCTAATTTGTTCATTTCATATATTCCAATGCGTGATCTTCGGCATAATAGATTATTTATCTAAATAACTAATAAAACGAATTATGCTATGAATGAACCTATAACAAGGACTATACATCTAGCAAATCGATTCAGTAGTGTTCTTAATTTTAATAACAGCTTATATAATTTTAAGCTTGAATTGTTTTCTGTTTTTAACTAGTCTGTAACAAAGCATGTAGTTATCTACATGTAAGAACTGAAGTAGATTATAGTCAGCGCAAAGCATTTACCATACACCAAAGGCATGTCTCAACTGGGTAAATCCAATTTCAAGGGGTTGCCAGCACAATATATAGCTTCTCCAACCCAGTTGTCAACTCACCTAACGGTAGCGAATCCTGTTTCATTGACAGCTGAGGCTCTGGCGCCACCAAGTTCCTCATGGAACTAGGGGGTGGGGAAGACGGGATGGCCTAGAAGTTTTAATGTGGTCATATAAATCGTTCCCGAGATGGTCGGCCTAGTACCTTAATAGTGCTTTGTTACCGGAACGTACCGGATCTATATGCGGCAAGGGACCATCAACATCGGCCCAAAGCCTTCGGGGAGTGTCTTTATCGTTAATACAACAACAACAACAAAGCATGTACTTTTAGACTGAATGAAATAAATAATTAAATAAAATGCGCGCACAAAGAAATGACTAGTAATTCAGATTGATATTATTGACTGGTTGACTTAGCACATTTGTTTTTGTTTTTTTTTTGAAAAGTTGACGACTTAGCACATTTACACATCATTGCAAACAGCACGTAAAAATTAAAAATTAAAATATTTTTTTCTTGTGATCGTATTTTGAATTCAGTTTTAAAACTGCATTAAAATACAATTTTTCAAAAAAAGTGACTTAGCACATTTTCACATTAAGCTAACGAGATTTATTTATTCACATTGTCACGCCGATGCCATATGAAAAGTAACACTTTATGAAAAAATTTTGTAAATGTTAATTTTCGTATGGCACGTCGATATATACTTGTTAATTTGTAGGAGCTGGTTTAAAGAAGCAGTCGAGATTTGTTTGTTGTTTTTTTTTCTTTTGTGTAATAGCTTTTGACAATTTTCGCCCGCATATTAATAAGATCTGATATCTGATTTGTATCATTATTGCTTTCATACCACTTAATCAGAGTATTGATGCATCCAACTGCTTCCGAAAAACTCACTTTCTGTTGTTGCATATCTTGCTCTTCGTTATCATTATCGGACACCTTGCCATCTTCGTCATCTTCCGTAATTTGACAATAACACAGAAATAGGGGAATACCCGCACTTCTTCTTATTGCCAAACAAACGGTTGAATTTGAAAAAAGCTCAAAAAAGTTAACCAATAGTGAACTTTTTAGAGTGCTACGTGGACGCTCAAGCTCGGTCAACTTAGCCGAGCGTTTAACTTTCTTGAGAGTTAATTTTTCGCGATTCTACTGTATCTGCTTCTTTTTTATTCTCGATAATATAAGTAAAAGCTTCATGAATTGTGTAACTGAAACTACGCAAACCAATCTCAAAAACATATTCGAAATATTTCGAAAATTCGAACACGATAATAGTAGTGGAATTTTTTAGTAAATTGTATCAATTATATTCTTATTTTATTTTTGTGTAATTTAAGAAGAAGAAAAATGTATGAATTGTATAAATAAAACTATACAAACTAATCTCAAAAACATTTTCGATCAATTTCGAAAATTCAAGAAGTCTGCATCACTGATGTCGAATCGTGAGAGTTTCGCACACTCGTGCGCTTTTCTAACAAAAAATGAGCTAAAGGGGTAAAAGAGATTTCGGCAAGCTAACGAAATGAATAATTTTAAATTACTCAGTTGAAGGAAATCTGTGTAAAAATCGTGTCATGCAAACACAGCCTTGTTGCTTATAAAATCATACCAATAATGTTTTATATAATTTACGTTACGCTGCGTTTTACATTCAATATCATTTAAAGAGATCTATTATGTTCAAAATAAGGTTATTAAATTTTTATGTGTAAAAGGCTTTGAAGCTATAGCGCGATGAAAGCTGCCCCCAAATTCCAACAATCGCTAATGCTAAAACTCAATTGCCAAAAAAATTTTAAAACAGTATGAAGTGCGCAGAAAATTATGCTACATTTAGAACCATATGGTCATAAGGAATAACCGTCTAAGTCCTATGTAAAAGTATTGGAGTTAGGCTGCTATTCCTTGTAATCATATCCTACTAAATGATGCATACTTTTCTGCGGACTTGTTATTGTTCTAGGTATTATTGGCGATTGAGTTTTCGCGTAAGCGAAGGTTGGAATTCGGCGGCTGAAATAACAATTTCACTATTAGAAAAATATTTCACTATTAGAAAAATATTTCGCTATTAGAGAAAGACTACAAAATGTGCGCAAAGGCGATGGTTACTAGGAATTTTTGACGAACTTCCCTTCTTCATCAGATAGATTTTTGGTGTGCAGAATTTTGAACTCGTGTTCACTTAAATTCATGCTATCTACTAAGCCATTTTAATACCCCGCTGCACGCATTGTAATTTGTGTCTAACTTTTGCTTTTTTGTTGGTAGTTCTTTTATAAACACTTTGAAACATATTTACTCTGTGTTTTTAATTCAAATCATGTATCATATTTATAGGCGCCTTTGTTAGAACTTGATCAGTGACATTGGAAATTGAAATTTTCGAAATCTATAAAAGTTGACATTGCCGGAGAAAATTACCTAAATATGTTTTGTAGGGGTATAAATAACAAAAATTGCAGAACTTTAAAAAGTACCAAAAAACCCAAATACAACAATTGGTACAACTTTTTTATTTATTTTATTTCCAATGTACGGAGAAATACTACAGTATTAAATTTGTTTGGTTAAACATTTATCGAATATAATCTCAAGAAAGAAAGAGCGAAATTTCGGGACTGTATCATCAGAAACCGTTAAATTTTTGGTCCCGCTTTTATCAAAGTTAATTTAGCCTAGAAAAGCAACATTTCTACCAACTTTCGTGGATATTGGAGACAGCAAGTTTTTCAAGTCGATACATTTTCTGTGGGAAGCCCAAAAATAAGAAACAAAATTTGGTGGGAAAAAGTGGTGGATCCTAAATCAAATCAGGGAAAAAGGGGGAAATTAATTCATTGCCACGGCGTTATTTTCTCCATTTGATTGCATCGCTGGTATAAATGAAAATTTCAAATTTTTCAGTAAGAGTTTTTAGAGCTTTTTCTGAGATTGCAGTTTTGTTGCCTAATCAATTTTAGTCTAACAAACAACAATTTCTCAAAATTCTAATTGATTTTCGGCAATTTTTTCCCCGAATTTTAATTCATATAAAAAATAGAACTATTTCTGTAGGAAATTTCAAAACAATGTTATGTTTTGTTGGGATATTAATATTAGTTGTTTTGTTTGCCCCTAGTCTATTGCATTTAAAAAGGATCGACAATTTCTAATCGAATAACACAAGACTTAATTAATAAAATCAAATATTATGTGTTTTAAGGGAATTTATGATTACATAATGGTAAATATGGTTAAATATTTCCAGACTGCCAAAAAAAATACAAAATATTTGTCGCTTTTAAATGGATGTTTCGATAAGTATGTTAAATATCGTCGATGCCTTTGCAAAACCGTCTGTCTATCTGACGGCATTTGAATTTTACAGGAGAGCAGAAAATCTTACTTTACATACATATGTAGTTTTTTTTTTAGAAATTTTTCCATGATTCATTAAAGTAATCTTCATTTCTAAATATGTTAGAAACAAACTAAATGTTCTACTCAAAAATGCTGCTGTTTTCCCCGTTAGGAGCGTTTTATAAGTGAAAACGCTTGAATGTAATTTTGGAGGCAAATCTCAAACTAACCGTTATTTTCAAAATTGATATTCAAATATTAAAGTTACCTATTAAAAAATAGAACTAGGTATGAGAGAAAATATAAAACAACTTTCGGGGAGAAAAATTTTCAAAAATCAATGCGTATTTCAAGAGACTTATAACTTGTAATTTGTGAGACTAAAATTGATTGCGCCACAAATTTGCATACTCAAAAAAAGTTTGAAAATACTAAATAAAAAAAATTTGAAATCGCCATACACTTTTCGAAAATTTTTTTTAGGTTGGATTGAAAGGTTTCACCTTTTATAAACAGGGACGGAAAATAATAATATTTTTTTTCAAAAAATTGTAATAGGTGAAAATGTTTGAGTTCCCAGGTATCCCTATAGCAATATCACGTCGAATCATGCATCCTTTTTATTTTTCGAACTTTTTCCATAAAAGTCCACATATAAAGTAAATTTTTTTTATTTCGGATAAGCCGTTTCTTTGTTATCATGCCGGACTTTTATTTTGGCCTTAAAAAATAAAAGTCCGGATTTAACTTTTATTTCCGGACTTTTATTTTTAAAAGTCCGAGTTTAACTAATTCTATTGGACTCAGGTAATAAAAATCCGAAAATAATTTTTATCTTGATCCAAATATATTAAAAGTCCAAAATTAATAGTTTTGCAAGGAATAATATTATAAAAGGAATAACAGTTTGCGCCCCTGTTTATAAATAAGAAAATATCTAAATAAAACTAAAAAACATGAATAATAAAAATATGATTAATTAAAATTGTTAAAAATTTACAGTGCTATTTTCGTGTTCGCAGCTGTATATATCATTCACTTATGTAAATGTATGTATGGCTGTATGCATATTTGAATCTGTGTTTTCTTTCATTTTGCCGCATTCATGCGCCTTCATCCACCGTTTGGCTTTACTATATATTGGCACATTTTCTCATTAATTCATTCATGCTTTTTTATGAAAAAAAATGTGCTCACTTCAAATGATTTTATATTGCTGTTGCCTTTTTAAGCGTATTAAATTTAGTTTTATTTGGCATATTTTCCTTTATTTACGTTGCCGTTATTTATGGGCATACTACTACTTATTATTTTAATTATACCCAGCTGTACTTGTACACAGGGTATTATAACTTTGTTTGGATAACGGTTGGTTGTACAGGTATAAAGGAATCGAGATAGGTTTAGACTGCCATGTATCAAAATCTTCAGTATTGAAAAGAATTTTGATTAAGCCATGCCCGTCCGTCTGTTCGTCCGTTAAAACGAGCAAACATTGAGATATCTTCACCAAATTCGGTATACGGGCTAAGAATAGATTGAGTATTGAAAATGAGTGAAATCGAATGATACCCACGCCCATTTTTTATATATATAACATATTTTGGAAAACCCAAAAACCCTGATTTTTTAGTAAAAAATACACCTAGAATGTTGAAATTTGATGTGTGGACTGATATTGGGACTCTTGATAAAAATTTTAAAAAAGTGCTGAAAAGGGGCGTGTCACGGCCTACTTGTGATAAAATCAATTTTACAAATATTATTAATCATAAATCAAAACCGTTAAACCTATAACAAAATTCAGCACAGAGCTTGCCTTTACTATAAGCAATGCTCGGAAGAAAAATTAACGAAATTGGTTAAGAACCACGCCCAATTTTATATAAAAGATTTTTAAAGGGGTCGTGGACGAATAAAATAAGCTATATCTTTGCAAAAAAGAGCGTCATATTAATGGCATTTTACTTTCTAAATGGAATTATAACAAAACGTTACAAAATATTAAAAAAAATTTAAATGGTCGTGGCATATAAAGAATGCCACTTATCTATGTACGTCAAATTCACGTGGAAGAATTAATTTCCTAACTGGTCTCTACGGTGGTTTTCTGAGAGTGGCACGCTAACTTCACATGATGTTGGCGCGCTACTTGATATTTTCTAAAATATAGTCGCGGCCAATTATTTTGTTTCATGGATAAATTACGCCAAATTCAAGGCAATTTACCCAATAGTTCCACGTAAAAGTTGTCTTGCCAACTTCAGATCCCGTCCAAATGGTCTGGAGATATATTTTTGATTTTTTCCGAATCGTTTTTGAAAGAAACAAAGTTTTCATTTCTGTCAGTGAATTATTAATACGTATATTTACATATTCCTCTTAAAGGAACAAGAAAAGAGTTATAATATAAAAATTACTAGCTTTCACTCGGTGCGTTGTCTGCCTTTTCTCTCCCGTTTTTATCCCACTTCCCTCACTTAATTTATTCTTATAACTCACTCCTATTTCTCTAGCGGTTTTAGCTCCTTGAAGTAAGCTACTTTTTTCACCAAACTATTAGTCACAACCAGGTTTGCCACTTTCGTCCATTTGGCCCCAAAATGGTCCCTTCTAACCCCATTTGGTCCGCTGGTTCCTTTTTGTCAATATCGGTCCTTTTTAGGCAAGTTTCCATGATTTTGATAAAATAATATTTTATTTTTTGCAGAGGTGAAAATGCAGAATGCGTCCCGAATCTGCCTGATTAAGCAGCTTCTTAATTGCAATCGATTTCCATCAGCCTACATATACACTCCTATTATGAACTCATACGATACACTATAAACGCTTGCAATTTGTTATACCGTATTATGAAATAAATTATAGCGTGTGAAACCCGATCGTTAGCGTTTATCGTGGTATTGTTATACGCTAACTATCGCATCAGCTGTTTAATTTTCTACGCTAGATATCGTTGATAAATTTTTGCACGATACGTTGGGAGCTATTTAAATAAAAGTAAATATAAAATTATTACAAAATCCAAAAGAATCCAACTAAAGCCACATTCTCAATACTCTGGTGCAACACCCTGGGCAAGAAACCATAAAGTGGCACAAACCTTCAAAATATTTGGGATGGATGATCTATTTTTACGGGCGAGCAAACCGCCTCCTACTTCTGTTAAGACATACTCTGAAATCAATTTTTTTATTTAACTTTTCTTTTACTTTTAGTACTTATAGTGTAGAGTTCATTTCAAGAAGATTGGAAGCATCTCTCAATTTTCTTCTTTCTATGGCCTCTATGCGAGTTTCGTCAATTTGTTCATTTGAGTTTGAGAGGTTGCAGAAAACATTTTATTATGACAGCTTTTAAAAACTTTTTCCACTTTTACGTACAAGACAATTGAATTGTTAGTATTTACGTTTTGTTTTGCTATCTGTTTGATATACATAGATTCACAAAAATTTGTAAACAAAACTCTGCTGTCATTCACAATAGTACATCTATCGGGCGTGTGGAAGTCGCAATATGAAAGCTGATTTTTTACGATACGCTAGGGGTGATAGTTTTCCACTTACTTAAGTTGATTTCTTTCCATAATTAATAGCTACATATGTGTTGCACAAATTCAACAATCGTTCAATCATTACATTGTAGCAGAACAAAGGGAACTCCAGCAGCAAATAATTTAGGCAAAGAAACACATGAAAGAATAATGCCAAAAAAAAAAAACAAACTTTCGTTAAAAGTTGGTGAAACAAAGGTCTTGTCAGAACGAAAAGTCTTGTTTTGGAGATTAAATATTTCGATCAGTTAACAAGTAATATAATAGATTTTTGTCACCACATAGTAGAGCTAAATAAAAATGATACAACACTCAATTCAAAATTTATTCCAAAAGCACGAGTCCCTCTTTATAAAATTACAAAGATTGACAATACCAGGGCCGGCGAGAGAATTAATTGAAAACACAATTTTACAGTAAGTGCACTTGCCACTCACAGAGTTTATGTTCAAGCTGTGCGTTCAAGCACACCGGCGATATTGAAATATTGTGTAGGAATATATAGACGTGACACACGAAAAGTAACACTTTCAAAATTTGTTGTAAAGCATCTGTTTGTAAAAAATGTTGAAAGTCTTACATATCCTAAAGCAAATCAATGAGTTCAAGGAATTTCACGATTATGGTGGTGATGAGCCATACTAATACTAAGCACCTCTGTTACTCGTTGGCTCGCGAATGGAGAACCAGTCGGAGGCAATTCGGCTAAATTTTCTAGTATCTTTCCTGTAAGTTCATAGCGATATTCATACCATGGATAAAGAGTTTGTTCGCTATCGTAAATAGTATTTGTAGCAATGTACCGCCTCTCACAGTGCCTCAGCAGTGTTTATCTTGCCAATAAAAATCCTATAAACTATTGGTGTATCCCTTCAAGCCCTACTTTGAAGCTTGCATCTCTCCCTATCAATGTCTTACTTTTATTTTCGGTAAGTGGTAATATGTATTAACTGCAGACGTCTTTTAGAGAACATAAAGAAGCGAATAGAAAAATTGCAGTGACAGTATTGATGCAATTTTAAACTCTTCTTTTTTTAATTCCGACAATTTCAGAAAAAACTTCTATGAACTTTATAACTAAAACTATACAAGCACAACTCGAAAACGTTTTCGAAAAAATTCAAGTAAATCTTCAAACATTTCGAACTCTAACCTGGAGTTCTCGGAATTTTTTGTAGCATGCAGTTTTGGGTTCCATCAATTTAAATCTAACAAAGTAAAAGTTATGGGTCTCTACAAATTCGAATTGATTTTTGACAATCTTTTTTCCGAGGGGTGTTTTATATTTTCCTTCATACAAAAAGCTTATAGCTTCTTTCGGAAATAAGTTTTTTCAACAATCAATTCGAATTTCAAGAGCCCTATAATTTGTACTTTGTTGAAATAAAATTTATTGGGCTACAAAACTACATATACAAAAGAAAGTCTGAAAACTCTATGTAAACAAAAAGTTCGAAATTTTCGTGAAATTTCTTCTTATTTAATTTTTTCGAATTTTTGTTAGATTGTTTTGCATGGTTTCAGTTACAAACTTCTTGGTGTTCTTTGCTTAAATTATTGAAAATGAAAAAGATGATCGTTCACGTGGCAGTTGGTAATACGCTTCTTAAGGGGATGTTTTAATAAAACAACAACTACAAGTTTACCAATCACAAGTTTAAAGCCCCGTTACAAGCAGTTTTTCATATAGATGCGTTTAACTCAATCTTATGCATTATGAGTAGATTGCACATATTTTTATGGGGAACGGTAGATTGAGCGACACTTTGTTGTAAGCAAAGCATAAGAAGAAGAATTTGACATTTGCTTTGGCTAAGGGTGCTGGCATACTTTGGAAGTGAAATTATTTTTTCCACTCGTTGGTAACTTTTCTAGCACTTTACGCAATTGAAAATGGCAAAATATAGCAAATGAATACGACACAAAATATCACCCCTATTATGAATTTTCATACGATAAACGCTTGCTAGCGTATCGTAAAAATTCAGCTTTCATATTGCGATTTCCACACGTCCGATAGATGTACTATTTAGTGTTGCCAAATGTCCCGTATTGGCCGGGACATCCTGTATTTTTCACGAATTTTAAAATGTCCCGCCGAGAAATGCTATGTCCCGGCATTTTCATAATATCCGAGTTTTTTTAGAAGCATATACGTCTACGCTTGCGCGTAAAAAACGCTTATCCTCGCTTAGATAATGCTGACGAGACCCATCTAGCGGCAGTGGTTAAATAACTAGCTACAGAACAGGGTGTACCTAATATCGGAGACACAAACCTCTGACGGCCATAATGTAAAACATATAGCTGAATCAGTTGCGATGAATTGTGGACACGCACCATTTTAAGAGGTGATACATAGAATTAGTCTAGAGGTGAAACATAGACAAATATTTCAGTTACATCCGAGTATAATGCGTATTTAAATTTAGTAGTACTAATTGTATGCGCAGCAATTTCAGAGGTGTATTTAAAGTTTGACGCTTAGCAGTTCATATAAAGTTTAAGCGTAAACGCCTATACATGTAAAAAAAAAAACACAGCTAATAAATAATTAATAAATTATAATCTGCTACGCAACATAGCTATATTTGCGGCTTCGATTGTATTCAACTCATTAGCATATTGCATGCAACTCTGTAAAGAAGAAAAATTCATCCCTATTGTGGTTCTGAGTATTGTCAATGTTTGACATTTCGCACACCTAAATATTCATATTGCGTTTTAAAATAACGTTTGGAAAATGAATCCATAGCCTGTTTCATAAAAATATTTGTTATAAATAAAGGAGTTTAAAAACTTTAATTCTATGTAAAAATTATTTCGCCGAATGAGCAACCCATATAAATATATAGGCGTCTCTTATTTTTCAAATGTCTCGGGAAATTTTTAAAAATCCCGGAAATTTGGCTCAAATTTGAGGTATGTCCCGGGAAACCGAAGTAAAAATCTGGCAACCCTAGTACTATTGTGAATGACAGCAGAGTTTTGTTTACAAATTATTTTGAATCTATACGAAAAAATTAGCAAAACAAAACGCAAATACTAAAAATTCAATTGTCTTGTACGTAAAAGTGGCAAAAGTTTTTAAAACCTCTAATAATAACATGTTTTCTGCAACCTCTGTTGCATTTTATATAAAATCAAATGAACAAATTGACGAAACTCGCATAAAGGCCATAGAAAGAAGAACTTTGAAAGATGCTTCCAATCTTCTTAAAATTAACTCTACACTGTAAGTACTTGACATACTAAAAGTAAAAGAAAAGTTAAATAAAAAAAAATAGATTTCAGAGTATGTCTTAACAGAAGTAGGAGGCAGATTGCGCGGCCGTAAAAATAGGTCATCCAAACTAAATATTTTGAAGGTTTGTGCCACTATACGGCTTCTTGCCCATGGTGTTGCAACAGAGTGTTGGGAATGAAACTTTAGTTAGATTCTTTTGGATTTTTAATTTTATATTTACTTTTCTTTAAATAGATCCCAACGTATCGTGCAAAAATTTATCAACGATAAGTAGCGTAGAAATTGAACAGCTGATGCGATAGTTAGCGTATGGCAATACCTCGATAAACGATAAATGCGACCTATCGGGTTTCACACGCTAGAATTTATTTCATAATACGGTATAACAGATTGCAAGCGTTTATCGTGTATCGTATGAGTTCATAATAGGGATGTATGTTAGCAAGTATTGTGTTTCGACACATTTTGTCGTGAATGGGTAAGGTGAAAGAAACTTCAATAGCCAAGTCTGAAGTTCCTTCATATTTATAAAAACAAAATATTAGTTGATTGTGGGGATGTTACTGGAATGCATAAGCTTGTGCTAAACGCATCTATAAGAAAAATTTCATTGTGCCTCGGCCATTAGCAATTCTGAGTTTGTTTTTGTTATTTGAAGGGGTAATTTTTTTTTATTTTAAAACTTTTTGTTTTGATCTTTTTATTTTTTTTTTTAAATTTGTATGTGTTTTACTCTTTTCTTTCATGTTTTAATTTGGTTTTTGTTTTTGAAAAATTGTTTGCTTTGTTATTGAATCTTTTTTCTTTTACTAGTTGTTTATTTTCCATGTTATAGTTTTATTTTTTTTTCCCTTTTATGGCCTTTTTTTCATCATTTCATGTTTCTCTTTAAGATTTTTTTTTATACGCTCTGTTTCTAATTAACATTTAAGACACATTTTTTCTCAGCTAACAAAAAGCAAATGGCAATCGCAATAAGCCCGCACCTTAAAATTACTTAATTCCAACAAAATTGTAAACGTTTCTTGTTTTACTTTATTTAGCAACGGGTAATTAACCTTTTCGATTTTAGCTGCGGCAATTTGTATTGCCTGTCACACTGTAAGCGCTCTTACATATCCATATGTATGGTTTTATGTATTGGTTTTCCGACACACACACGCGCGCACACCCACAAATGCAGAGAAATATATTAACATTTAGACTCGTATTATATGTACAATAGATGCCGCCAACTAACCATTCCACCAGCCAGTGCTACCACGAGCTTTGTATTCCGGCGGCTGGTATTGCATATACATATCTACATACATGCATATGTACGTTTGTATGTACCTGAGTTAGTTTTATTATACTCTTGACTTGCGCCTCTAAATTTTTGCACCGCCACTTCTTTTATTCTTCTAGCGCTGTTGTTGCTGCTGCTGCCCCCGTTGTTTTTTGTTTTTTTTTTAGCCACTTCGTCTACTTCTACATATGTTTGTTTGTTTGTATGCATGAGGCAGTATCTACTTCCAATTCAAATTATGTATACTCCAACAAATTTTATTTTTTCTTACACTTTTCTTCGCCGCAATGGAAATACAGTACTCGTACACAATGCCATACTAATCGCTCAATTGCGAACGATTTCCACTCGCGTTTTTACCACTTCCATAATACACTCGACAAGTTGTACGTACATATGTATGTATGTAAGTACTAAAACTCAACTCTTAACTACAACAACTGGTGATTCTCCTTATGATTTGTATTATTCATTTGCTTTAAAATTTTTTAGTATACTTCATTATACATATGCACATGTATCTAACATATCTACATATATATGTAATTTTTTTCATTTTCCTGTTGGCTTTCACTACTCTTCTTCTTCTTCCTCATCATTGCTTATAGATTTTTTCACAGCACCAACAAATTTAATGCTCACCCGTTTTATCGGCGGCGCTTCATTTCAATTTTATTATACATACATGTATGTATGTATATATATATATGTAGATTTATATATATATTTATGCAATTTGTTTGTTTTATAGCCTTATTCACTGCCTTTTCATCAATTTTTCACGCTTTCCACATTCACTTTATGTTATTTCATAATTATTTAATAAATTTTATAATTTTTTATGCATTTTTCCCACTAAAAAATTGAATTTAATAATTTTTCACTATAAGAGCAGCGATTTTCACACGGAACGCGTTCACCAAATACGTCAGCGCAGCGCCGTATCTATCGGATACCTAAACGGGCGGTAGACAGCGTCGCGAGCAATTGCCGCCCGTCCGTAATCGTAATCGTCGGTGTCGTTGTTGTCGTAGTAGTAGTCATCGTCGTCGTCATCATAGCCATTGCTATAGCTATATAGCCAAAGTCATCGTCATCGTGGTCGTTGGTTTTGTTCAAAGTATAATACTCGTTGTCTCAGGTTCTGCCCCTGCCTTCATGCCAGCATTCGCGTTTATGCAGCTACTGCCACTGGCACTGGCACTCACCAAAACTCTGCGAATCGGTGTCGTTTTGGGTAGTTAGTTGCTGTTCTTTTATTTTGTTGTTTTTGTTTGTTGTTGTTGTTGTTGTTGTTGTTTTACATTTATACATTTCATTCTCGCTCGTTTTGCGTTGAATGACTACAGAAGTGAGCGCTCCTCTTTGATTGTTGTCATCCACTGCCTAGGTGATGCGTGGTGTTGTTGGTGCCTCTGTTGCTGTTGGTATTGCTGTTTAAATTTGTATAAGTGTGTATGCATGTGTGTGCATCTGTCAGCTTGTCTCTACATTTTGGTTAACTTGAGGTCCGACAACAACAACAATGAAACACTAAACTACTATTAAGCAAGCAAGCAGACAACAGATGCAGATACAAACATTCATACGTACATACATACATATATTACAGTTGTTGGCAGAGAAATAGCCTCCTTTCTGTGAACAAAAAGAAGTACATTTAGTATGTTTGATTAATTCAAATAAATAAATGCAAGGCGCGATAGCCTCCGCAGAGATTTTAGGCCGAGCTTCTCTTCCAATTTGCGTCGTGCTCCTTTTAATTTGTCCTACAAATTGGCGGGACAGAACTTAGATGTTTTATGCCTACTTCGAACGGCATCTTGAAGGCAGATGAATTTTCACTGAGAAGCTTTTCATAACAGGATACACTTGAAGTGTTTCCCAAATCACTGTCGCGTAGAAAAACTTTTTTCCAAAAACTTTTTTAAATTTTCAATGTTGCTTTGCCCGGGGCTTGAACCCAGGATCTTCGGCGTGGTAGGCGGCACAAGCTACACAGCGAAGATTAATTCCGGTAATTCTTTACTTTAGCTCACAACTGCTAAAACAAATCCAAACATATCGGGAGAGGTATCAAAAGACGCGCTTTGGACCCAGGATCACGAATTTGAAAGCGGAAATTGGGAATTGTATTTCTTTTCGGAGATATTTGCAAACAAAATTGAAAATTTTCAAGTAGCTGTTGTAATTTTGATGATTTTGGTGTACCCACAAGAAAAACTGTGGGTAAAAGAGTTTTGCGCGGATATAGATTTGGTCTCCAAACCGGTGTTGTACCCACCCAGGGTAATTTTTTATAAGCGCGGCCGGAGGCCGCCGATGCAGAAAGGTGTTCTGCGCAAAAATACTATGGATCCCACTATATCAACATTCAAGTTGATATTTAAAAAAATCGTTTATTTTGGTTTGCAATATAAAATTTATTTTTGTTTATTTTTGAGTTTAAATATTTTCCAACTAATTAGAATTTTCTTTTTTTTGAAGTTATTCAAAATTTTAAGTTAACACGAAAACTCAATTAAAATTATTTTAAAAATTAAAGTAAAGAGTACAAAGTAGTTAACACTATATTTACTCCCCCTCCAAGAAAATTTGAAACAAACAAATTATTAATTAATATTAAATGTAACCTTTTTTTGTTTTTTGTTGTTTAATGTATTTGTATTTAAATTAGTGTTAATAAGTATGTTTGCTGGTTTAAGTAAATCAATTGAAATATTTTTAATAGTATTATTGTATTGAATTGTAAATGTTTTATGCTTCTTAGATATAACTTTAAAAGGTCCTTCATAAGGTGATTCTAAATTAGATTTACGAAGAACTTTAACAAAAACATACTCACAATTTTCTAATTGCTTAGGAACGAAAACATTTTCTTTGTTATGATGAAAAACTTTAGAACGAACAAGTGAAAAATATTCTCTTATTTTATGAAGAGCGTCATTAGAAAAATCATGTTCTTTATTACTATTTGAAATAATTAATTCACCAGGTATTCTAAGTGTTTGGCCATAAACAAGTTCAGCAGATGAACATTTTAAATCTTCTTTAATAGAAGTTCGTAAACCAAGTAGAATGAATGGTAAAATGTCAGACCAATGAACCGAGTCGTTTGATGCTATAATTGCTGCTTTTAAAGTTCGATGAAATCTCTCTATCATGCCATTTGCTTGGGGATGGTAAGGAGATGTATGATTTTATGAGAACCTAAAAGTTTAGTTAATTCTGTAAAAAATTTTGAGGTGAATTGTGAACCTTGATCTACTGTAATATTTAATGGTATACCAAATCGTGGTATATAATTTTGAATAAAAGTTTTTACTATAGTATTTGTTGAAATATCTTTAAGCGGATAAGCTTCAGGCCAACGTGAAAATCTGTCAATAATTGTTAAAATATAATAATTTCCATTTGAAACTGGAAGAGGTCCAACAATATCCATATGAATATGTTCAAAACGGCCTGATGGTATTTGAATTTTTTGGATAGGAGATTTAGTATGTCTTGAAATTTTGGATTTTTGACAATTGATGCAAGATGAAGTCCAATCGTTAATCTCTTTACGCATGTTAGGCCAATAATATTTATTTTGAATTAATTTTCTAGTAGTTCTTATACTTGGATGAGATAAATAGGGAATTTTGTCAAATATAATTCTTCTCATAGAATGTGGAACATAAGGTCGAAAAGGTTGTACAGAAACATCACACCATATGTTTAAATTAATAACTGGAATATGAATTTCTTTTAAATTATTTTTTAGAATTTTGATCAGAAATGGTTTTTTGTAAAAATGTATCAGTTTGCTGTTCTTTATATAAAGTTTCTAAATTTATATCTTGAGTTGAAATTGCATTTATTTCTGGAATACGGGAAAGTGTGTCGGCAACTATGTTGTCTTTTCCACGTATATATTGAATATCATTTGTAAATTGAGCAATATATTCAAGATGACGTAGTTGACGAGGAGATCTATCTACTTTAGAATTTAGAACATGAATTAAAGGTTTATGATCAGTATAAATTGTAAAAGTTCTACCTTCAAGAAAATGTTTAAAATGTTTAATTGAATTATAAATTGCCAAAAGTTCACGATCAAATGTTGAATATTTAGTTTCTGTTGTAGTTAATTTTCTTGAAAAATAAGCTAAGGGTTCTAGTATATTATTGCTAGTTTGTTGAAGAACTGCTCCAATAGCAACATTTGATGCATCTACTGCTAATGATAAAGTACCATTTTTGTCGAAATGTGTAAGTAAAGTATTTTTAGCAAAAAGTTTTTTAACATTTTCGAAAGCTGTTGTGGTTTCATTTGTCCAATTTAATTGTTTGAGTTTGTTTTTAATTGCATGTGTTAACATTTCATGCAGAGGACTAAGTTCTGTTGCTAACATTTTAATATATCTGTGATAGTAATTTATCATACCTAAAAATTTTTGTAATTTATTTATAGAAATTGGTTTTTCAAAATTTGTTATGATTTCAATTCTATCTAAAGATGGTTTAATACCTTCGCCAGAAATTTCGTAACTTAAGAAATTTAATTTATTTACACCGAGAGTACATTTTGAAGGTTTAATATTTAAATTATATTCTTCAAGTCTTTTGAAAACTGATTTTAAATGATTTATATGTTGATCTTCATTATCACTGGCAATAAGAATGTCATCAATGTATGTAAATACAAAATCGAAATCAGAAAATACTTCATTAATAAAGCGTCGGAAAGTTTGAGCACTGTTTCGTAAACCGAAAGGCATTCTTACGAATTCAAACATTCCAAAAGGGGTAGTTATTGCAGTTTAATGAATGTCTTCTTCTGCCATTGGAATTTGGTGGTAAGCACGCACAAGATCAATTTTGGAAAAATATTGTTTGTTTTTTAAATCAATTGTTAAATCGTGAATATGTGGTAAAGGATACCGATCTGGTGTAGTAATAAAATTAAGTCTTCGATAGTCTCCGCAAGGTCTCCAATCATTTGGTTCTTTTTTAGGAACGAGATGAAGTGGAGATGCAATAGGAGAATTTGAGGGTCTGCGTATACACGTTTTAACTAAAAATTCAAATTCAGCTTTAGCAATTTTAAGTTTGATTGGATCAAGACGTCTGGGTTTCGAAAATGGTAAAATACCTTTTGTTTCTATCCTGTGAACCGTATGGTGTTTAACTTTTTTAGTGTAATCTGGTTCACAGGTAATAGATGGAAATTCATTAAGTAATTTTGAAAACTTATTTTCGACAATAGGAATTTTAAGTGAGAAAATATCAGAAAATCCAGAAGATCCAGCAACTTTAATTTTTGTAGTAGAATCCATTATTTCTTTATTTTTAATATTGACAATAATTCCGAATTTTTCTAAAAAGTTTGCTCCTAAAATTGGTGTATCAATGTTCGCAATAATGAATGGAAATTCAAAATCTCTTCTTAAACCTAAATTAATTTTAAGTAGTTTTGTACCGAAAGTTTCAATTGAAGAACCGTTTGCTGAGGTCAAAGTAAGATCCGAATTTCTTTTATAAATTTTAAATTTAGAAAAAGGAATAACTGATACAACTGCGTCGGTATCGATAAGAAAATTAAGTTTATTGAATTTATCAAATATGAATAGGCGACGAGTAGGTTTAATAATAGTTCCATTATCCGTCACCGTCATAATGGATCGTTTCAGTTTAAATTTTGTTCGTAATTTGAATTATGATTTTGATTAAAATTGCATGGGGGTATACATTTGAGAGCGTTATTCTTAAATTTTTTGTGATACCAACAAATAGTTGTTTGTGAATTAAAATTACGATTGTTTGAAAAATTTCTTGATCCTGAAAAATTTCGAGATTTAGATCTATTTCTATCTTTAGATCTTGAACGGATTTGTAATTGATTAATATCATTAGAAATTTTATTTAAATTTTGAAAAATAGCCGTGGTTAATTCAGTTAAATTTTTAACGCATTGTTCTAAAATATTATTATTTATACTTGAGACTACAGGAGATTTGGAAGAATGAGGTTTATTGATTAAATCAAAAAGTTTGTCAGCTAAAATAATAATTTCATCTCTGTTTTGATTATTATTGGAAGTCAAATGAATTTGTATTTCTTGTGGTAATTTATGAATCCACAATTTAAAGAGTAATTCTTGACTAACTATGGAGTCAGAACCTATAAGTGATTTCATAAATCTGAATAATTCAGATGGTGAACGATCACCAAGTTCAGTTTTTGAAAATAATTGTTCTAATCGTTTTTCTTCGCTAAGAGAAAATCTTTCACATAGAATTTTTTTGATTGTATCATATTTATTAAAAAGAGGAGGAGGGTTAATAACATCTACAATTTTAGATATAGTATCTCGTTGAAGAGTAATTAGAACATTTTGAAATTTTAAATTATCATCATTGATATTGTTAATTTCAAATTGTCCTTCAACAAGCAAAAACCAGGCATCGGGAGATTCTTGCCAAAATTGTGGTAATTTAATAGATTTAGTAGAAGAAATATTTGTAAAGTTATCTTGTGTTGAAGTATCTTGTGTTATATTAGAGATGTGGTTTTGTGTTGTATTAATGTTAGAATTTTGAGTTGTATTGTGAGTCATTGTGTTATTTGAATAGTTGTTGTTTTGATTTTCCGAATTTGTAAACTTACGGGTTCGTATTTGTGAACGTAGAACCATATGAAAAAAAAAATTTAATGAAAAATTTGAAAATTAGAAAATATTTAAGATTTTTTTTGGAAAGGGAGTTAACAATTTAAATAAAATATTTAATTTTATATAAAAAATAAGTAAATTTAAATAATTTATATTAAAATTGTTAAAATATAAAAATAAATTTGAAAGTTTAAAAGGTTTAAAATTTTAATTTAAATTATAATTGGAAAATTTGTAATATGATATTAAAATAAAAATTATACTTACATAAAATTAAATTAGTAAAAAAATATTAAAATTAATAAGTATTTGATTGATGATTGTAGAGATTTTGAGGGAATAAATGGCGTTTTTTGGACGTGATAACAATTAAATTCATTGCTGTTGCTGTTTATGCAATGGCTTTGTTGTTTTCTTTATAAATCTCATCATTTTCATCGTGATGTCTTATACTTTAAATCCGTTCTTGTGTGTATTTTGCGTAAAATTGTTGTAATAGCTCTTGTTGTAGTGAAGTGAACTTAACCATTGTTTTAAGCGTAGTATGTTGTTTTTTAGAGTTCTTTATTAATTAAAGATTCGTAGAAACATTTTATTTTTATTTATGTTGCATAAAATTTATAGCATGTCTACTAGTAAATTTCTGCTATAAGTACTTTATGTTTTTATTTGATTGTCTGCACTTATTTTTTGTTTTTGTTTCGTATATAGAATTTACAGCGACTGTTATATGTAATTTGCACAAAATATTGTTTATTAATTGAAGTATATTTAAGTTTCATTTTTTTTTTTTTTTTAATCGATGTGCGATTTACAATTATGGCACTATGATTTTACTTTTTAATTTTTTTATTGTTTCTTTAAAAGTTTTAACAATTGGTTAAACTATTTTGTTCATCAAATCTGCTAAAATTTGGTTTCCGTTTTCGGGTGTTTCCACACAGTCACATCTACGAATGTCTATGGACTTTCACTTATTTTCACAATAGTAAATGTTTTAGGCACTTTCAAAAAGAAATACTTTTAAAGTTAATTATAGCTTCGTATTATAACCACTAAATTCATAATTTTTTGTTTCTGTTTTCAAGTGTTGATTCTCAAATAATTTTTGTTTTTTGTTGATGCCGAATGTATTTCCAAATTGGATTTTAAGTAAACAAACTGATAGCTGTTCGTTTAGTCTGTTTCGCACAATTCGTATGTTACTTTAAAATTGCGAAATTTTTTGTTCAAAAAATCATTTATCACAAGCACGAGGTATTATATATACAAGCACGGACAGATATAGATTCAGATAATAAATGCATTTTAATTAAAAATTAGCGAATGGAAATTTTCGTAATCATTACAGTCATTAATGAAATAAAATATTTGCGCAGGATCGTTGGTAGGATCGCCAATATATCAACATTCAAGTTGATATTTAAAAAAATCGTTTATTTTGGTTTGCAATATAAAATTTATTTTTGTTTATTTTTGAGTTTAAATATTTTCCAACTAATTAGAATTTTCTTTTTTTGAAGTTATTCAAAATTTTAATTATATAAATAATTGAATATTCATTATTATGTATTACAAGAAGGATAGCCTAGTGATTAAGGCAACTGCAGTTTCACCGAGTGATTCGCGGTTCAAATCTCGGTGAAACCTTTGATAACATTGCCCGATGATGATTATGTGGCGGTTTTCGAAATGATGCCAGTAAATGTTTCTTTCTTTTAAGTTTCTCTTAAACAAACATAATAATGAATATTCAATTATTATAAGCCGGTGTTAACCTCATGAATTCTAAAATATTAAGTAAAAGTTAAATAAATAACTTATTTAATATTTCGGGGAAAAAAACAAGGCGACAGCTGTTTCATACCTTTTAAATCTCTACAAAACCTTTTCTCCCGGGAGTGGGATTTTAACCCGCACTCCTACGATGGTTGAAATGTTACAAAGACACTCAGGCGTACCATGCCATAGTTGTTGTTAACTTTATCCCAATTTCCTTCCTTGCATATATTATTCTTTGCACAGTACATATTTTTTACTGTGTAATTTACCAACAAATCTTGCGAACAAGTTTCTTATAGTTTTGCTATTGTTATTCATTCCAGACGAACATCTTTCGACGATGAATACCATTTTCTTCAAAAGAACGTCTGCAAGGGACTTTCTGTCTTCGTATTACCAGCTACGGAACTCAAACCCTGCATCATAAGTAAGGAGAAAATGCACACTATACTACGGTGCGCCACCAAAATATTGCTTGTGGTAATTAATTTCAAACATACGTACAACAATGCTTGGCAAATCTTAGGATCTATCCAGCAACTTACACATTCGACGTTGAATGGGCGGTATACATTAAATATGCAGTCCGTGATGATATATGCCAGATGGCATGCCAATATTCGTTAATCTATAAACTACCAGAGGGGTTTTTACAAAAACGCATTACAGCATTATAAGCTTTATAAATACTCTGAAAATCTTTACCTAGACTGACTATTACAGGCCAGTTAAACTAATGCCAACAGGGGGGCTCGCATATTATGGCTGCTCTGGGCTAAGGTACTTAAAATAAGCTCGCGGTCGTTGATGAAAGAACAGTAGCCTTAAAGCGTGCTCTCCATGAATTCTGAATTCATAAAAAATATCATATACTTTCCAGACAAAGCAAATAACTAGAACGAAAGGTTAAGAACACACTTTTCACAAATAAAAGAAGCGTAATGAAAAATTAAGATGCCTTAATTTAGTTAAAATACGTCCATAATTTTGGTGAAACGAGATGCATACTATAAGGCGCACGTAAAACTATGTGAAAACGACGTCAGGGCTCAAAAGGGCGTGAATGGAATTATATAAATTCTTAAGAGGAAATAATGATATCTCCACTTTAAATTTAAATTTAACGTTACCGGTAAATTTGTTAGAGGAGTATTGTGTAACCGAAAAAAAGACCAGTTCATGCAACTGCGTCTCTGGTCTACACGAATATAAAAAAAAACAAAAATAAATGCGAGGGGCGATAACATCCGAAAGCATTTTAGGCCGAGCTACTCTTACAATTTGCGCCGTGCTTCTTTTAGTTTTTCCTTCAAATTGGCGGGACGGGACCTATTTGTTTTATGCCGACTCCGAACCGCACAATCAAAAGAAAGTTATCATCAAGGCGATGCCATCCATCTAGGCATCAATGTGCAATTTTTGCTTATCTTTTTTTAGTCATCAAAGATCTTATGTTATTGACATTTTCGAAATATTTGTTTGATACTTGTATTTGTCAAGTTAATAGATTACATACAAATGTAATGCGTTTTATATTCAATCTAGTATTAAATGTTATCATAATGAAACTAGGAAATTTATACAGGTATCATTTTGATACATTTAAAGGGCGAAACAAATATTTTCCATGGGCAAATCAATAGTCAAGATACAAAATTGATACTTTTAATTATACTTTTTATAATATTTATCGTTGCATTGATACCACGAAAATGATACCGTTTATAGTTTTATTTTTGCACATCGTGTATTAAATTAATAGTGATACTTTTTTTTTGAGTGCATCTGCAAAGCAGATGAATTTTCACTGAAAAGCTTTTCAAGGCAGGAATACACTCGGAGTGTCTGCTAAATCACTGCCGAGGGACGACCCCGCTTAAAATAACTTTTTTATAATTGAAAAAACCTTTTTCTAAATTTTCGACTTTTTGGCGGCCGCCGTGGTGTGGCGGCAGCGTGTTCCGCCTACCATACCGAAGTTCCTGGCTTCGCGCCCGGGAAAAGCAAAATAAAAATTTTAGAAACAAGTTTTATCAATTAGAAGAAAGTTTTTCTAAGCGGGTGGAAAATACTTCGAGCGTATTTCTATGCTGAAAAGATTCTCAGTGAAAACTCATCTGCCTTGCAGATGCCTTTCAGAGTCGTAGTTGTTGGAAAAATTTAAAGGAGCACGACGCAAATTGGAAGAGAAGTCCGGCCTCAAATTTCTTCGGAGGCCATAGCGCCTTACATTTTTTTTTTTTAATTTTCGGTTATGCTTTACCTTGAGCTCGAAGCACGCTACCACCAAACCACGGCGTTCGCCTTACAAGAAATAGCATGGTATGTTATAGCTTTTCTTCCTTAAATATTGCACTTCTCCTTAAGTTTCTTAAACAAGTTTCATGAAAAAAGTGACAAATCTATGAGTTTGGGGGGGGGGGGGGGGGGGGGGGGTATAGGTGTTAAAATCTCAAATCAAAGAATTTAAGAAACAATATGCCACAATTTTCGTAGTAAAAGTGCGAAAACTGAACTGGACGGCTTTGTACCTGTGTTACCGTTTCAACAAATGTGTGACGATGGCACCTTCACAACATCAATTATACGACGGTATTTAATGCACTTGATTCATGCGCATATTTTAAGTCGAAACATTTCGTCCACCATCGTAGCATAATCGATATGGCTTTATCCATTTCCTTCGGGAAATAGACCTGTGCTTTGATTGATCGGCTCGTAGTGTTGTGATTTAATTACAGTGGTAAATTACCCACTGGAATTTGTATTGCCTTGCATCTAAATCGGTGACTATGATGGTGGAAGGTCTTTTCATGTGCCACCCACAACACAATAAAGGATCGTGTTTATATAGCAGCTTATACTCAAACCGTGCTGTTTTTATGCCCCTAGCTGTACTTTTCCATATCTCTATACTTATATTTATGAAGTACAACTGTTTGGGGGGAAATGGTGAATGAATGGATGAACAGACGAATAGCTGTCCATATGTTTTGGCTGACTGTGTGACTAAATGACTGACTGACTGGCTGATCGGCTGGCTCGTTGCTTCAATCAGCAGCGACATTTAAGAATTTTCACATACGCACAAGAGCACAATGTTGAGCATAAAAACGAGCTACAAACGCAAATATGTACCAAAGTGTGTAAATATGTATATTTGTTTATTTGTAAGCATACTTGCGCATTCGTACATATTTACATACCTATGAACATACATTTTGTGTATGCCGCACATAGCCAGTTTATCTGTTTGTATTTGAGTATTTGTATCTTACAATCAGCATTGTTGTTAACGCTGACACCAACCACCATCACCACCACTACCATCACCATTACTTTCATCGAAATCGCCGTCGTCGTCGTCGCCGTCGCTGCCAGGCCACAACTAAAGCCAGAAAATTGTGAAGTTACTTTACGCATTTTCTACATTTTGCCCATAAGATCGCGCATTCATGTTCACATACAACAAATATAATCAAACATACAAACTCTTATATCAAAAGGTATGCATATGAGCTTGAAATGGCTGTGAAATGGAACGAGTGAATTTTATTGATGGTCGGGATGGATGGTTAGATAGATGGATGACCGAACAAATGGATGGCTGCTTGATTGTACAATCGCAGCGACATTTACCTACTATAGGTACTTTCATATGCATGTACTTTTGTATTTGTATAAGCACTTTTCTAAAGGCTAATATGTATCTAAATACGCACGAAAATGTAGGCTGAAACGGCAAATATTGTAAATGTGTATGTATGTATGTAGGCAACTGTAGATATGCTATGTATGACTAGTGAGTAGTTAACGAGTAACTGATGAAGTTAGCCATAGCTAAAAACAAAATTGATTCGATTTAAGTATCTCTAAACTCTGCTGACTTAGTAGTAAGCGCTAAATAGTAGGTGCGGATTAAATAGTTTTAGCAATGACTCGAATGTTCAATAGTTTGCGTTGATACCTATTCATAATTGGCATAAAGTGGATTTGCAAACATTCAATACATTTGTACTTACACACTATGTACGTTAGGGTGGGTCGATTTGTATGGACGAAAGTTAACCGATATCGCGCCATCGATTTTTCGATAGGATTTGGGGTCAGAAAAAAAGTTCCACTACTCATACCCAAAAAAAAAAGTTCGAGCTTGCGAAATTTCATTTTTTTGCCTTTTTTTCGACTTTGATTTTTAAGGTTTTTTTCATGACCTACTAAAAAAATTTTCATATGTATTAGAGGTTTACGCCGATCACTTTATCGGCGGCGGCGGCGTGGCCGGCGCACGCCGGTGTTCTTACTTTAAAAGGCTTGATTTTTCTATTTATAAAAATAATATTTAGGAAAGGGTTTGTTTGTATGTATTTAAAGAAATCAACGTGTTATGTTGGCCATTTAGGAAAGATCTGGGGTTTTTCTTCAAGATCTCGCAGACCGTTCAAAAATTTTCAGGAGTAGCTCCTTGTGGAGGGATTGTCCCTCGTTCACTTACTCCAGAGAGGCTTCGAACCTAACCCCGGTCTTTGGAATTTGTACTGCTGCGTCTTCTGAAAAGAAATAGAGGTACATAAAATAGTCACACTTTTGTCTTATATGTCGTTCAAAGCGTAGTTTCACCTAGGGTTGACTCCTAGTAATCGTCGCGAACACAATTTATTTAAATCATTAGTGGCTCCTTGGCGGTCACGCACGAAGGCGACTTACTGTTGCTATTAATGGTATATTAATACTCATGACTCCCGTGGCACAGGGCGCCTCTAGTTTTTTCGACTGCTTTTAAGAGCTACAATTCCCGACGTGCGAACAGTAGCAACCCCGACTACCAGTAGCTACCTCGCCTCCTGACCCTCACACCTTATGCCAGCACAGAAGCTATAGGACTGTGACTTCGAACTCACACTTTCGTCGGCGTCACTTTCCTAGAAGCTCTAGGCGTAGCTCCTAAAACTTTCCAATGGATGCTTTTGTCGAGCTATGCCTCCGAGCTACACCAGAGAAGCACCTTGAAACGTTAGGGAGTGACTATTCGGCCAAGAATGCCGCGGAATGTTATTGCGGAATGGGTGAAAATCGTATAATCCTCCGCGCATCTACATATTTAAAATTTTACAAGGGCCCTGGATAAAATTTTGAAAATGTAGACCAAAGTTTGCAGACGTTTGTGTTCACAACATTGATTTCAATAATCTTCGTTAAATAAAAACGATATTTTAGAATGAAAGTCGACCGATTTTAAGTTGAAAGATGTTAACTGTTGTTTTCCGGCCTTATGATATAAGAGCTCATTATGGATGGCCGGGTAGCTTCAGACTGGTTTGACTGTCCACTACGTTAGGGTAGTAGCACACACGGCCATTAGTTCGACTGTCTTGGGAAAGCTTTTACTTCACCACTTTGAGTGTTCTTGCGAAGGACAAAGCCTCCCCTGGTAAATATATGTGTCTACGTATACACATTTGTAAAAGGAGCCGTAACGTGTAGGTGATATTCAAACTTGGTTGAAAGGCTATAATCAATTTGATTCACTCCAAGGGACTAGTTTTGGATAGGGCCGCCAACTTTAGAAAATGTCAAACCGGGAGACTTGGGTGTTGAAGGATGAAGGGTGAAAATCAAAATTAACATTTCAGACGCTTTGTATAGTTTCGCAAATAAACAACAGATGTTTGAGTAACTAAATAATTAACTAAATGTTTGAGTGTAAGCCCAAGTGATTTTTCAAACCCTTCTCATACGTACATATATCCTCAACTTAAGTATGAGATAAGAATCATTTCAAAGGGGTGTTTATGCCCCTATAACCTACTAAAGGATTCCGCATCACTGATTTCGCTTATTTTTTCAGCCAATCGCAATTGAGGACAATTTGAAAACATGTTCGCCGTGAGTCATTATATTCAAATTCATTCTTCATTATAAATTTTTTGAAAAAAAAAAAAAATGCAAAGTGAGCATATAAATTTATTATATAACTTGTCTTTTAGTGGTTTGTTTAAATAACTTGGTAAATTGGGCGATGCAAAGTCCGTGTTAAGCTGACATCGAAAACGCCTGTTTTTTTAAATAACATTTGAACTAAAGGATTCCGCATCACTGATTTCGCTTATTCTTTCAGCCAATCGCAATTGAGGACAATTTGAAAACATGTTCGCCGTGAGTCATTATATTAAAATTCATTCTTCATTATAAATTTTTTGAAAAAAAAAAAAAAAAAATGCAAAGTGAGCATATAAATTTATTGTATAACTTTTCTTTTAGTGTTTTGTTTTAATAAGTCCGTGTTAAGCTGACATCGAAAACGCCTGTTTTTTTAAATAACATTTGAACAGTTAGAAAGAGTTAAATTTCGCAATAAGTTTCTTATAACTGGCAGTGATGCGCATCCGCTGATACTACTTTCGACCATATTCGACCTATTTTCGACATGAACAATAAATGGCCTAAACAGTCTTAAACGAGAAAATATAGTAACGCGCCGGACGTCACCGCAGCGCCGATATTTTTGACATTCGGCGGCGGCGTGCGAAAAACGACCAAAATCGGCGGCGGCGGCGGCGTTTATCAGCGGCGTATATCTCTAATATGTATACGCTGTCTTGCCCAAAAATGTCCGCTAACAACGTTGTCGATAACAGCTTTTTGAAAAGAAAAATACAGGGTATACATGAAAATTTTACAATCAAATGAAAATTTTTTTAGTAGGTCATGAAAAAAACCTTAAAAATCAAATCCGAAAAAAAGTAAAAAAAAAATGAAATGTCGCAGACTCGAAAATTACTTTTTTTGGTATGCGTAGTGGAACTTTTTTATTCCTGAGCCCAAATCCTATCGAAAAATCGATTGCGCGATATCGGTTAATAAATCGACCCAGTCTAATGTACGTACATATTTATGTATGTCGTACAAAGAATGAAGCAAGCGGAAGTTAAAGACGACTACGTTATGGAAATCGAAAACAGTCATAAAATATCTACAGAATAATGCTTCACTTCATGTTCAGGGTTAACGAGTGCATGCCATTCATCTGTGAAATGGCGGCGAAAGCAAATGAGAGGCTATCCAGGATTACTTTAAAAACTAGAATTGAAAATTAATAACTAGCAAAGTAAATTAGATATCTTCAATCGGTTTTGATGGAGTCCAGCATGTATTTTGTAAGTGTAATGTTCAGTTTTTCAGTGCGAGTTTAAACCCCAGTCAAAGTTTTAAACCTGCCACTTCGGCCGCTTAGGCTGAGATAGGCAGCAAAATTTTATGTTACGAAGAAAGAATGGCAAGGAAAGAAATGGGGAGAAGTAAAGAAGGGAGTGATGAGGAAAGCAGAGGCTAGAAGTCAAATCCGAAGCCGGAACTGATTGAAGGATTTTAATCTATGAATTATCGATGTTATGGGCGACGGATTATGGTCGTATTATCCATTTCTTATCGACGAGTAATCGGTTTGTAATACATACATATGTAGCTGTGTAACTGACGACGTTAAGACGAGTTATTGATTTGTTATCGAAGTGTTGAAAATTTCATTTCGACAACAAAGGTGTTCAATGAGTTACTAATTTTTCATCAACGAGTTATCGATTTATTATCGAAAAGTTATTGATATGTATCAAATCAGTACCGGTTAATAAAGAAAAGTTGTCCATTCGTTATCGGAAAGCTATATTGCTGTTATCAAGGAGTTAACGATTTCTTGCCGAAAAGTTATCGATATGTTATCAAATAGTTATCTTTGGATATTCAAACTTTTTCGATTTGTTTTCAAAAAGTTATTGATTTGGTATTCAAACCTTATCGACTTTTTACAGAGTGTTTTCATTTTGTTATCGGCATGTTGTCGATTTTTTGTCAAAAAATTATCTAGTTTGCTGTCGAAAATTTATCTATTTCTTACCGGAGTGTTACCAAATTATTATCGGCATGTTATTCATTTGCATTGGCGTGTTGTCGATTTGTTATAGAAAAGATATAGGTTTTTATCAAAAAATTATCCGTTTGCTGTCGAAAAGTTATTTATTGTTTATCGAAGTGCCCATAATGACTTATCGATTTGTTATGTGTGGCGCAACGGTTTTTTATGAAACAGATATCCATAAAACTTCAAAATAAGATCGATGACACATCTGTAATCTGTCGATAACAAATCGAAAAGCAACCAAGCAGGGGTCGATGACTGGGCGAAAACTAACCGATCACACGACGATAATAACTCGCTATCGACATTAAGCCAATAATAAAACAGTAATTTGTCGGTATCGGTTTTAGTCCCAATTTACACACAAAGGGCATAACCCGGACGGACCTACTGCTGTCCAGTAGCTTCAATAAAAAAAAGGCAAAAATAAAAGGTACGGCAACAATGGCGACAACGTAAGTAAAAAGAACACCACCATCGAGAAGATATGGACGAATAGGAAAGCACCGACTTGACTACTTGTAGCTAACGTAATTTGAATTCGACCCAGTCGGTGGATGACATCAACAGAGACTTGATCTCTTAAGGTTCGACGTAAGGCAAACAGACGAGACAGTAGGACCGATTGTATGGCCGAACGAAGGCGGTTGAAAACAACCTCGACGGATCGCCTGCTGGATATTATGCCTAGTAGGGGGTTAGTTCGAACGGTAGAAGTCTATTCAGGAGCGGAAAACATAGACGAATTCGACTACCCTTGGCACCTCGATATTGGCCTCGCCTATATTGGATCAAGATTCTGTAAGTGTTAGTTACATACTTTAACTCACACTCACACTGAATCTAGTCACTGGTTCCTTTTGGGATGAGCAGGTGAAACCTGTCAGGGCGTATCACCTAATTTTCCGGATGCATGCTGCTCCGCAAATTCGAAGAACGCCGGTGCGGTTGAGCTAGTGTCTTCAACAAGGAAGGTTCACTTTGGTCGAAACCTGGAGCGCTAAAGCAGCTATTATGCAGGCCAGTTAGTAGTATTCTTGCACTAGGTGATGGTATTTTTAACAGCTCAGGCTCAGACGTGGGACAGGGTGCCACCGGGGATTGGATTAAAAGGGTTGTGAAGCGCAACCTTTTTAAGGAGTTGTCAGCGAAAATTGAAACTTCTCCAAAGCAATTATATACCTCACCTACACAGTCATGTTTTTCGAGCAAAGAGGCTCTGGCAACCCCAAGTTCTACACGATAGAAAGTGGTTGGATGACCTGGTGATATTTTCCGTAGGGAGAGACAGATAAAAGGATAAAAGTCTCTTAAACCTTAAGTGAGTCTCCTTATATCTGCAAGAAGAAAGGAAAGACCTGGTAGTTACTTGATGGTGATGGAAGTGAGAGAGAACAACAGATCGCGAGGTGTCGAAGAGCAGAAGTAAAAGTTTAGCTATTGCTATACTCGCCAACTCATCACTCTGTGTGTTCTAGATAGGAGCAGGGAAGATGGATGCCATATCACGTGTAGAATGACTGTAAACTGCAGGTACTGCAGCATTATGACCGAGAATGTATCCCTAACAGTACTGACTACTTTGCGCCGGCTTCAGGTCATGTTTACAGATTCACCAATCATTTTGCCCCAATAGGTAGGGTTAGAGGAAGTTTTCTTCTAGAAGGTCGGAGTCAACAGGCAATTTAGATTGACCGACTACTGCACCGTCTTTCAGACGGAGAACGCCACTATTAAGTATGCTGCAGATGGAATGATATACACTGCTTTAACTTGGGTGGCTGCCAGGGCATAAGGATATTGCAGGCAACTGTTGTGCTGATCTGTCGACCCTAGCGGGAACTTGAGAGCTGAATGCGTAGTAGAGACTTTGACATCCCGCTGACCGCTTTTTCTATGCTGCTGTACTGGTGCGCCTAGAGTCAGCTCGTCAATTGCTGCGCTGATAACACCTCACACCAGATGTTGAGGTATTTTTGTACTATTGTTGACCACAAACGCTTGGGGGAGCTATCTGTGTGTTCAGTTGACCAGCCTTCTCTATCTCGGTCGGCGCGTGTGCGAATAAATATTCAAGATCAATGTCTGCCTTATGCATATCTTCTGGAGAACATATTAGCTAGTTAAGACGACTGAAGGTTCAACAAAGTCAAAGTAATCGCTGTCGCGACAGTCGGCCTAGTTGAAAGTGATAGCAGTGCCGAAACGTATGGATTTCTTATCCGACAAAAAGTTGTTCATATCAATTTCACTCCTCTTAATTACCGGAGAGCATTTTTGCCGTTAATACAACACAAATAACATGCAAAGCAAGTTGACCTACATGTGACATGCAGAGGTCAAGTGCTGGTCTTCGTAGATGCTAACAACCTTGAAGATCCCGGAAAACATTCAGTATCTGTGAGTAAAAGGTGAGAAAATTATTACTCACACATGCACAGTAAACGAAATTAACGTCACACAAAGATTTATCGCTGTTCAATACTTTTGACTAATATCTTCATAACCATAAAGGTACACATGAGAGTACTTATTTATATGTATATTTTTACATATGTATGTAAGTAGGTATGAACAACACATTTTCACAAATATCTCAAGCATTTGTAGATATAGAACAAATATCATAAAGCATCACAGAATCTGTATCTACCATACATGGGAATATACATTTCATATCTGTATCTGCATTTATGTAGGTAAGTAAGTAAGTACATACATACATCTGTGATGAGTAGAGAACGGATATGCACAATGATTGTTGCAGAGCAACACATAAGAAAATTGATGTATAAGATACAATAAAATGTGCGCGTTAAGAATGGAAGTATAGATGGGAAAGATAGAACTGTAGACGTTGGATGGAAGAGTGTGAGTCATTGGAATGAGACGAGCAAGAGAGGGATGCGGGTTTCATATGACAAGTAAAAAACTTGAAAAAAAATTAAATACATATGTACATACATACATAATATGAAAGGCCAGCAATTTAGATGACAAATAAAAGCAATCAAAGTATGCAGCTGCCAACAGCAGGCCAAAAAAAATTTATAAAATAAGGCAAACAATTTTATAAATGTACATAAATATACCTACATTTATATATACAAATATGAACGTAAGTGAGTATAAATATCCATTTATCCATTCATATATATGCATGTAAGTATAAAAGTCGCGCATACTCAGGAGCACAATCAATGCGTCGACGAGCAACGTCACACCTTGGGCCATAGCTACAATTCGAACAACAACAATTATCTAACAAGCACGCAATAGTAGGGCGGGAGGGTGTGCAGGGTAGGGCGTATGTGGCATGTCGCTTAATCCATCGACAATAATTAATAAAAAATCGTGCACTCATACTTACATGCATTCATATGCATGTATGTATGGATGTATGTATGTATGTATGTATGTATGTATATGTGTTTACATATACATATGCACACTGCCGCTAATGTGAATAGATTCAAGGTGTATTTTATGTGGCTTAATAAACTTGGAAAATTAAACATTCAGGCCTTTCAGCAACTGCTTTACATCGCATTTACCTTAGATTTGTTATAAGCAGGGATCGTAGTGGTTATGATTTTTAAAATAATATTAAAAATTTTTTTATTTATTTAATAATTTGGGAAAAATTTAAACAACGTGACATCAGGACGGACAAGGCGACAGCTGTTTCGATTATACCTTGTAAATCTCTTCAAAGCCTTTTCTCCCGGGAGTGGGAGTCGAACTCGCACTCCTACGATAGTTGAAATGGTTGTAAACGCATTCAGCTACGTCATGCCTGTTGTAAATTTCTTCCCAATTACCTTCTTTTTTGCATATTTTAATCTTTTACACATTGCATACTTCGTATGCAATTATGTGTTAAAGCTATGCTTGGTACGGCGGTTTTCAAAGAAACTTTGGTTTTTGTTGCTGTTTTCGTTCTATTTATAGAACTACAACGAATTAACCAATTTTGTCTGTTTGTATGATTTTAATAATCGGGGATTGCCCATATTGCCTGATGTCACGTTGTTTAAATTTTTCCCAAATTATTAAATAAATTATAAAATTAAAAAAATTGCTTCAAATAAATGTTTTCATACATTTAGAAAAGCAATATGGGCAATCCCCGATTATTAAAATCATTAAAAATTTTTAAGTTACTTTTTATTTGAAGTCAAGTTTTTACAACTATTACTACTAACTATTACTATCGTGACTAATACTGGATTTTGGGACAATAATCCCGATTACTTCACGATTTTTCCGTAATAATTTACGAATAGTTTTGAGATCGTGTGATATCATTTCGGGACTATTTCAGGACCATTTCGAGATATATTTGCGACTGCCTCTAGATCACTTCGTGATTGTTTTCGCGATCATTCCATGACTATTGTACCACTTGGGGACTATTACGAGATCCATTTGTTTCGCGATCATTTTGAGACAATTTCAGACCATATCGGCGTGAATTTGTAACTCTTTTAAACCATTTCGTGATTTACGTGCGACTGCTTCTGAAGCCCTTCGGGAAGTAACATCACAAATTGTTTCTTACAAGTTTTTTTCAATTTCAGGGTGACCCCGAACACCTCGGAAGTGATTTGGTAAGCACTCCGAGTGTACTTCTTAAGTTCATCTGCCTTGCAGATCCGAACGGCATCTCGAAATAAATCATGTAGATACTGTCCCGCCATTTTGTAGGAAATATTGTGTGTCGTCTAAATATCTATCTTTGCTGGGTCCCTGGGTACAGCGATATTTAAGGGAATGAATTTGCAGATGAGATGACCAGGAAATGATTTGCAAATATATTCACGACTGCAAACAAGACGACCCAAATTTCTGAGCGCACGATTTTTCGGCAGGCTGCCAGAGGTTATACTTAAGTTTATCAGAGAAAGCAAGTGCCTCGTTGAGGATTACTAGGAAGTAATCCGGTTGGGTGAATGAGCTGCCACCCGGCACTCACTGAGGACATTCACAATGGACAACAATGTCTCGCAGTGAGTGTGGGAAGTCCAATGCGCCTTCTCTTAACCCAACCAAACCTATCGTTCTTTCTCACCTTCATCCCTTCAGCAATGGCAGAATGGGAATTGTCTCCTGTCTTCTCCTTGTATCCCATCAAACGGAGCATTGTTATTTGTCCCACCAACATGCGTAGACATAGTCGATCTAAACGAATGAAGGGAGTAGTTTTATCCATTCCTACTTCAGGCGGGCGCCTGTGCCCAAATGACATTTTGCTCAATAAATGTTCAACCTAACCTTCCACACAACTTGAGAGATTAATCTTATTTTAAAGTACAATAAAATAATTTTAAAAACATTTTTAAGTCAAAGCGTCTTATTGAAAACAATATTTACGTTAAGTAATAATAATACTAAAAGCCAGAAAATAATGAGGTAGGTCCTAGGTACTAGCCATCACACTCATCAATCTAGGGAGTTGAACAGACAATTAAATAAAAGCGTTGGGCGCGTGAAATTTCCAAAAAATTTGAGGCATAGCAAAAACTTATTAAGGTTCAGTTGGTCTTATATATGACTATCAATGGAAATTTGACGCGTCCAAAGCTTTTATTTAATTGTCTGACCAACGCCCTAGATTGATGTGGAGTGCGATGGCTAGTACCTAGGACCTCCCTAATTATTTTCTAGCTTTCAGTATCATTATTACTCCATGTAAGTATTGCAGTGTTTGGCAAGCGCTCCGAATGTATTTCTGCCATGAAAAGCTCTCAGTGAAAACTCATCTGCTTTGCAGATGCCGTTCGGAGTCGGCATAAAACATGTACGTCCCGTCCGGCTAATTTGTAGGGAAAATCAAGAGGAGCACGACGCAAATTGGAAGAGAAGCTCGGCCTAAAATCTCTTCGGAGGTTATCGCGCGTTAAATTTATTTTTTATTTATTTATAAGTATTGTTTTCAATAAAATCTTTTAACTAAATTTTTTTTTTATTTTTTTATTTTCAAGTTTTTAGTCTTTATCTAATTGCCTATTATTTGTCATTCTATTTAGTTCATTTAGTGACTCATTATTACAAGGAATCTTTCCTGACAATTTGTTACAATCTAAGTCCTCAATACATAATCCTTCCAAATACTTTACTCGACTCTGCGCCACGTATGCTTGTCCCTCCTCGAACTCCAAAATATTTTGATGTCACTTCTTCCGGACTGTATGTAATATTTGTTCTATGAGCCAAATCGGACATCATAGGTCGCTTTCTATTCATGTATGTATTATGTGTTCCAAATATGGACCAAATCGGACCACAAATACGATTTTTTTGAATATCTCGATCCTTGCGCCACCTAGCGGCGATTTTTTGCATGATCGCTTTCTATTCTTATATGTATTATGTATTCCAAATATGAGCCAAATCGGACCACAAATACGATTTTTGTGAATACCTCGATCCTTTCGCCACCTAGCGGCGTTTTTTTCATAGGTCGCTTTCAATTTTTGTATGTAATATGTGTTCCAAATATGAGCTAAATCAGAGCACAAACACGATTTTTGTGAATACCTCGATCCTTGCGCCACCTAGCGGCGATTTTTTCTTATTATTGCATTGTCATCGGGTTCTGAACTACATATATTCCAAGTTTCAAGCTTTTAGCTTATCGGGAAGTTAATTAAATTTCAATTACAAAATTCGTGCCGGCCAGCCAGCCAGCCAGCCTAGCCTGTCAATTCAAGCTAAATGAAACCATTTAAAAATCTTTGAACCTATTCAAATGCGGCACAGTGTATCTACAAACTAAGTATTTAAATGCATTGTACTCATAAATATATGGATAGGAGTAACTGCCAGTGTTTTTCTGCCATTGGCATGTCGCGAATTTTTTTGTTTTTCTTTTTTTGCTTAAATGTTGCCTTTCGCAATTGTTGTTATTGTTATGCGTATATTGCTGCGTAACAGCAAATGAGCGTGCGAACAAGTTGAGGTCGTCCGTTGGCTCCGCTCCTACCCACCACCAACAACATGCTCCACACACATAAGTCAACGCACTACACACGGTCGTCTTGTTCCCCCTTCCATGTCGTCGTCATCTGCATCAGTCACCAGCAATAAACGATGTGGTGGCTATGGTGGTGGTGGTATCGCCATCTTGTAAGTCGCCATCCTACATCATTTAATTCAAGCAACTGAAGTGGAGCAGCAATGCGAGTGGCGCAGGTTGTTGACTACTAGACTTCCTCAAGTAAAATTGGGAAAAATAAGGAATGGAAGTACGTAACCACAATTCAAGGAAGAAAGGAATTGAAAGCAAATAAAGTTAAAGAAAAACCTCAACCGAAAGAAGCTAGAATCAAGTAAATAAGCAGACATTATGGCTAAGAAAACTGACCCTTCGCCAGCAGATCTTTTCTTTAAGCAAAGCTGCACCTGCTGTCACTTGCCGTCATGGAGTCATGGGATTAAGACAAACGGATGGTACTATAATGCAATGCTTCAATGCAATAATTATGTATATACGGTGTGCGATTCTTCAGAATATTATATTCGATATTAGAGCATCTATTCAATTGTCCAACAAATATATCAGCTACTTGATGGTATGAAATTCGTATGGTAGGTAATTCTTAGTAGAAATAATGCTTAGGGTTGTGTTTGTGGAAAGCTGCCTGAAGACCATAAGGCTAGCTAGCTATAAAATGGAAGTCAATGTTGACGCGCTACTAACTGCTGCTCAGGTTATCAGTGTAATGCCAATTTCACACAGAGGTTTAATGAAATAGTTAGTCAAGTTTTCTACATTAAAGCCCTAATTGAACTCAATCTTCCATACAAAATACAAATTCTTAATTATCTCATTATTGCTTTATTGAATGCCTAATCGAGTGAAAATCCAGTCGGTTTTGCTTGGTGCTTCGAATTTTATTGTCAATGTAACAAATGGCAATCAAAAATAAATTATTTTCAATAATTTACGAAAAATAGAAAAACAAGAAAAAATGTAAAATTTAATTATCGCTGCATTTGCTGCAAAAGATAATCACCCCAATTCTAAACGAAAATTCCGTGCGAGTTTTTCCCTTCTCCCATTCCTCGTATTCTAAATAAAAATTCCTTGTGAATTTTTTCACTTCTCCCTTTCCTCCTATTCTGAACAATGTTCGAAAAAGCGGAAACCGGTTATGGGAGAAAAGTAGGTATTATGAACGTGAGGGAGAGGGAGATTTCTCTGCCATTTCATAGGAGTTTTTTCACTTGTTAAATTAAAGGGAATGCATCAAAATAGTTAAAGGAAATTGGTTATTTTAAGAAAGAACACTTATTTGTACAAATTTGTGCTAAAATATGTATTTACATTCTACCACAATATTCTCACTGTTAATACAACAACAACAACAACCACAATATACTTTAAGTCGAAAAATATATCATAAGCAACGGAAGAGCTCTTCGCATATTTGATGCAGCCATCCAGAAATTACGCAAGGATTTTTTAAGAAGGCTTAAATAGATTTTGGCATATGGCGAAAGGCGAACTCAACTCGACTTGGCCGCCAGAAAATTGCTTTGCAGAATGAATGCATGCAACTCCGGCGGATTTGTGTTATCCCGCCGTCTTCTTCTTCTTATGCTCCTCTGTTGATGTTGCTGGGGCACCAATTCATTACTCATTTCAGTGAATACCACATAAAATGCAATACTGTGCATTGTTTATACCTTATTTCTTAATTTGAAACAAATTGGCAACAATAATTAAACTTTACAATTTTTTAAACAAAATAAGAAATGCGCAACGAAATTTCAATTGACAAAACAGCTGACTTCGAAAATTCGAAATTCCTATTCCACAATTATTCTTCTCCCTAGGAGAAAAGAATTGGAGGAATTTTTCCGCGGGAAAAAAACCCGCGAGAACAAAATTCCGCGAGAATATTTAGAATCGGTCTGAATATGGCTTTTTCGAAAATAAGCACATATTTGGTTAGGTGCAACATCTATGGGTAGCTGCGCATGCATTGTATTTTGATTGTATTTGTAATTAAGAAGGAAACGGCAGATTTCCTGCTGACAGATGCTCGTTTAAAGAAGCAAAAGGCCTTGTATGAAAATGGAAACTTAATTATTTCATTAAATAAAATTGTGATTGCGATTAAGTTTCTGTGTGAAAACGGTATAACCGTAATATGTCAACTAAGTGATCTTAAAATTCTCCACTATCTCATTCTTCTCACGACAGCAAAGGCAATCAATCGTGCCTGATTCTAAAAAAGCCAAGGCAGATTACCAATTACACGGTGCTACAAAAACAATGTAACACACTTTTGAAGTGACCCAGTTTACGTTGTAGGTCATGAAAATGTGTTTCAAAATTGTCTAACACCCCCAAATTTTCGTATTATTGTCCAAAAACCGTTTTTCGTCTAATGCGCGCACTCTAACAATCATAACATCGTCATGTTTTAACCGATTTTCGATCGCTTTACGGTTTTGGTAAGAAGAAGATTCAAGTTTTTAGCCGATATATATTTGTTTATACTTTATACAAAACAATTGGGACATTTTCCAAAAGTTATCTAAGATTTACCCATTTTTGCCCCGTTTTTCATAGTTCGACTTCTTTTTTATGTAACATGTCATAAAAAAAATTTCTTTTTTACATTCATTCTGAAAGAACTATTTATCCCGAGTAAGAAAAGTCACGTGTTATCAAAATCGGTTGATAAATGTTTAAGTTCCGACGCTTATTGTAAAGAAACAAATTAATAAAAAAATTCTAACTATCATAGGTCTGTACTCTGTTAGTTGCTGTGAATCACATGTATAAATTGAAAATATTTTCACTTAGTTTTGTAAAATTAAAAAATTTAAATTAGAAAATTAAACTCGTGTAAAGGTCTATCGCTGTTTTATTTTTTATACAATGTGTGGTAATCGCAACAAGTTTTTTTTATATCTGTGGTTTGTTCGTTGACAAGCAACATCACGTAAAACAAGTAAGGAAGGCTAAGTTCGGGTGTAACCGAACACTATATACTCAGCTGAGAGCTTTGAGACAAAATAAGGGAAAATCACCATGTAGGAAAATGAACCTAGGTAACCCTGGAATGTGTTTGTATGACATGTGTATCAAATGAAAGCTGTTAATGATTATTTTAAAAGGGAGTGGGCCTTAGTTCTATAGGTGGACGCCTTTTCGAGATATCGCAATAAGGGTGGACCAGGGGTGACTCTAGAATGTGTTTGTACGATATAGGTATCAAATTAAAAGTATTAATGAAGGTTTTAGAAGGGAGCAGTCCTTAGTTGTATATGTGAAGGCGTTTTCGAGATATCGACCAAAATGTGGACCAAGGTGACCCAGAACATCTTCTGTCGGGTACCGCTAATTTATTTATATATGTCATACCACGAACAGTATTCCTGCCAAGTTTCCAAGGGCTTTTGATTTCGCCCTGCAGAACTTTTTCATTTTCTTCTACTTAATATGGTAGGTGTCACACCCATTTTACAAAGTTTTTTCTTAAGTTATATTTTGCGTCAATAAACCAATCCAATTACCATGTTTCATCTCTATTTTCATATTTGGTACAGAATTATGGCATTTTTTTCATTTTTCGTAATTTTCGTTATCGGAAAAGTGGGCGTGGTCATAGTCGGATTTCGGCTATATTTTATACCAAGATAAAGTGACTTCAGATAAGTACGTGAACTAAGTTTAGTTAAGATATCCATTTTCGAAGAAAACAGTTATCGTCATAGAAGCTATGTCCCTACCAAATTTCACAAGGATTGGTAAATTTTTGTTCGACTTATGGCATTAAAAGTATTATAGACGAATTAAATGAAAAAGGGCGGAGTTACGCCCATTTGGAAATTTTCTTTTATCTTTGTATTTTGTTGCACCAAATCATTACTGGAGTCGAATGTTGACATAATTAACTTTTATACTGAAAGGATATAAAATTTTTTGTTAAAATTTGACTTAAAAAAAATTCTTTTTTTAAAGTGGGCGTGTTCGTCATTCGATTTCGCTAATTTTTATTTAGCACACATATAGTAATAGGAGTAACATGCCTACAAATTTCATCATGATATCTTCAACGACTGCCAAATTACAGCTTGCAAAACTTTTAAATTACCTTCTTTTAAAAGTGGTCGGTGCCACGCCCATTGTCCAAAATTTTACCAACTTTCTATTCTGCGTCATAAGGTCAACCCACCTACTAAGTTTCATCGCTTTATCCGTCTTCGGTAATGAATTATCGCACTTTTTCGGTTTTCCGAAATTTTCGATATCGAAAAAGTGGGCGTTATATACCGATTTCGTTCATTTTAAATAGCGGTCTGAGATGAGTGCCCAGGAACTTACATATACATACTCAAGTTATCGTGTTTACGGGCAGACGGCCGGACGGACGGACATGGCTAAATGAATTTCTTTTTTTCGCCCAGATCATTTTGATCATTTTGCCGTTACGGGGTACCGTTATGCGAACAAAATTAATATACTCTTTGAGCTCTGCTCAACTGAGTATAAACATTTTAATTACCGTGACCCCGCCCTTTTTAGTTAGATTCTATATAATATTTTATAATATTTATTTAAAAATTTGCGAAATCAGCTGGAACCTCTGTCCTTCTGTCAGACCGCCCGTTAGCACGATCAATTGAGCAAAAATAGAGATATCTACACCAAATGTGGTACGCAGGCTTAACCCAACTCAAAATTTTATGGCAGTGAAAATAATCGAAATCAGAATTCAACCACGCCTACTTTTTCGATATTAAAAATTTCGAAAAAATGGTTAAAATGTTGTTGAAGTTAATGAAGATTTTGAAAATGTGCTTCAATTTGGACCGATTACATCACGGGCAGAACAATGTATCTACTAGAGAAGTTTTTTCCCGAGAGCTTCAAGGGGCATCCCATCTTTCCATGATCCCGACCCCAACATCAAGGCAGATATGATGAGTTACTTATAGAAAGCGACTTTTGTTCGTCCATAGAGGCCTATACTTATTTACATACCAATTTTGCCTCTTGTAAAAGCATTGTAAAAGCACCCGCAAACGAAGTAGCGCAAAGGAACGATTGTCGCCCTTACATACCTACTACTAAAGAAGTAGTTGTAGCAATTTTATGTATAACAATGGCGACAGCAGGAAAAGCAAGAACAATGTCACATTCATCAGGAATATGGAAACAACAAGAAAGACAGTACTGAGAAAGAATATACATTAGACTGGGTCGATTTATTAACCGATATCGCGCCATCGATTTTTCGATATGATTTGGGCTCAGGAAAAAAATATTCCACTACGCATACCTAAAACAATAGTTATCGAGCCTGCGAAAAAAAAAAATGGCGAAAGGGTAAATTTTTCGACCAAAACACTCCCCAAAACCCAAAAAATATTTTTTTTTCAAAAAACTGTTATCGCCAAAATTTTTACAACAGTTTTAAAAAAAAAAATATTTTTTGGGTTTTGGGGAGTGTTTTGGTCGAAAAATTTACCCTTTCGCCATTTTTTGTTTCACAGGCTCGATAACTATTGTTTTGGGTAGTGGAACTTTTTTTCCTGAGCCCAAATCCTATCGAAAAATCGATGACGCGATATCGGTTAATTTTCGTCCATACAAATCGACCCAGGTTAATATGCATATAACAACCATTCAAAATAAGTAAAGTGCAAGCGGAAAGAATCATTATGGTAAATATGTTAAAGAAAATATGCAGACTGCTACATGCAGTGCACTATCTTCCAAAGACATATAACTCAAAAATTTGCATTTTTGATATTTTTCGATACCTAGTACAGTATTATCTAGGTAAGTGGTTCTCTTAACAAGATGACGTACATATACATATATATTTATTTGCCTTAACTTGCGCTAGAGACTAGTAAATATACGCAATATTATTTGAGTTCGATTTGCTTTTAAGATTTTGAGTTATGCTTTTGTGCACTTCGTAATGCCATTTGTTATTGTAGATCAGTTTGTATGTAGAAACTTGAACTCCCCAAAGAAGTTCTGCGGTGTTGCAAACTGTGGTGCTGAGCTCGTTTTGCATGTTGGAAAAATCGTGAACGCTGGCAATGGTATGCAGCAGGGAACCAACAATAACAACTACAACAACAACGACATTAAATGTAGTCGCAACTGAGAATGCAACTGGAGTTTATTACAGGGACCGATTTTAAAAGTTATTTTTTTTTTTTTTAGTGAAAAAGTCCGGGTCAAAAAATCGTCCCAAGTGAAATTCTATGGAACCCCCGGGATACCACCCATAGCATTTTCATCACGAACCAAGCATCCCTCTGCAAAAAGTCGTGCGATAAATCTCTAAGGAGAGTGGTCTCCTATTGGTCTCTTTTGTCTACATTGGGGCATAATTGATCCCTTATAGTTCTTTTGGGTACAATCTATGTAACCCATTTTAAAAAAGATTAAAAAAAATGGCCCCGAAATGAGCAAAATAAAAAATATTACAGGTGATTGATTCGAATTATTTTAGAAAATGCAGAGCCTTATACCAAATCTGAATGACTCGGACCATATGTTTCAATATCGTCGACCCATATTTCTTGGAATGAGTCGGGGACTTAATAATACTTTTACTAAGATGTATTTGACAATCTTTTGCAAGTTTTAATATTGTGTTTAAAGCCCGCTTTTTTTAGTACAAGTTCAACTCAGTTTGTCAGTTAAACTATGCTTAAGCCCAACAAACATTTAGGTGAGAAAACGATTAGAAGACGTATCGAATTCTAATTACTTCCCTAAGGTAGAAGGTTAGAGGACGATTTGCGAAACTGTCGCGAATTATCGCATTCTCGACAAAAAGGGGACTTCGTTCTCGATATCGAGAAAAGGGTTAGAATTCTAATCGAATTCTAACGTCAAATTCTAATGAGTTTCTAATGAGAATTTTGACGTGATGCGCAATTAAGTTCAATTATTTAAAATCAGCGAAATTTTCATTGTTTCATTATATCAAATACATTTATTTGGTTATAATCTTATGTATTAAGAATGAACATATTTCAAAGGCTTTTTCTATTATAATAAAAAATCAAATCGTACTTAAAGATTGAGCTCAGAGTTGGTTTGAGGTACGGATGAGGAAGCGTTTTCCTCATGCCATTCAAATAGCAGTTCAATAATCTGCTCCCTTTCCTTTTTTAACTTTTTTTGATTAATTTTCACTTACTAGTATTTATTATTATGAATAAAAAAACTTATTTCGCAACTTGTAATATTTCCACTATTTGTTTGTATAACACTAAGAATTAGTGATCATGTCGTGCAAATAATCGATAACTGTGACAATAATCAAAACATCGCATTTCTCGTGTTATTTGAATCGTTTCACAGTCTAATTCTAACCTAGTTCTCTAACCTAGCTTTCGATTCGAAAAGCATTAGAGAACTACATTAGAATTCTAATATAAAATTACAATATTTCTCTAACGTTAGAAACTGTGTTTGCTGGGAACTTATTCTATAGTTTTTTTCACTCTACTTTAACTGAAGTTTAAGCTGAGCTTAAACGGCCTATCTGGCAGGGTTAAACTCTAGTTAACCTATCAGTTATTTGCATTCGTTCGAAATGGCGTCAAATATACCCAACATGCACCCAAAGAGGTTGCTAATGTAGAGGAACTGGAGGAGTCGAATGAATTCCTAACAAGGACGCTTATGACTGCGTATAACAAAGCTTGCCCTCTAAGAAGATTCAGAGGAAAAGCAAAGCCGCCATGGTGGAGCAATGAGCTGAGTCTTCTAAGAAGACAGGTAAAAGAAATGTTTAAACTCGCAAAGACCGCGGAAAGCGAAGCGTGTCGGGACGAGTACAGGGATCTACTGAGGATCTACAAGCGTGAAATTACCAGGGCGAAGAGAAACTCATGGAAAAGTTTCTGTACGGACATAGAATGCTCCAGTGAAACAGCACGGTTGAAAAAAGTCCTAGCAAAGGGAAACATAGTCCAGGGACTAATAAAGAAAGAGAACGGGGAATGGTCACGTGATAGTGAGGAATCCCTTGAGGTGCTTCTCGATACACATTTCCCATCGGGAGACGGTTTAGAAGAACCAGCAGACATCACTCACACTTCGATCACGGAGCTAGTGGTGCCGGGCTTGGTGACCGATACCAAGATCGAGTGGGCAGTGAAGACGTTTTCTAAGTTTAAATCGCCGGGCCCAGATGGTATATTCCCGGCCATGCTACAAGTCTCAAGTAGGGCGGTCGTGGAATGGCTTAAAATAATATTCGATGGGTGCATAAGACTGAATCATGTACCGCACTCTTGGAGAACTGCTCGTGTAGCTTTTCTACCAAAGGCGGGGAAGATCGGTCACGTGTATCCCAAAGACTATAGACCCATTAGCTTAACATCATTTCTGCTCAAAACCTTTGAGAGGCTGATAGATGTGTACATAAAGTCCAACGTGGATGAAAAGCTGCTCTCCACAACACAGCATGCGTACACCAAAGGCAAGTCGGTAGACACCGCATTGCATAGGGTGGTAATAAGCATAGAGAAATCCTTGGAATATAAGGAGTATGCTCTAGGAGTCTTCTTGGACATTGCCGGGGCTTTCAATAATGTTGCAAAATGGGCGATTATGGATGGTCTTAATTACATTAAAGTACATCCTGCCTTAATCAGATGGATCGGCTGCATGTTAAATTGCAGAAAGATTACATCACAATGGGGATTGTACGAGGCCACGAAATCAGTGGACAGGGGCACGCCGCAAGGAGGGGTGCTATCACCTCTGCTGTGGACACTGGTCATCAACCAACTGCTCAGGCAATTCGATGAGGGACCCGTAAAACTTACGGCTTACGCAGATGACGTTGCAATTGTCATAAGTGGAAAATGCCTTCCAACGATTAGTTCTTTGATGGATCGGGCGCTTCGGGATATTCATACCTGGGCATGTAATGTCGGGCTGAAAGTCAATGCGGAGAAGACGGATATGGTCTTGTTTACAAAGAGGTACAAGGTCCCAAATTGGACCAGGCCTAAGTTAGGAGCGGTGACCTTACAGGAGAAACCTTGCACAAAATATCTAGGAATCATCCTAGACAGTAAGCTGTCATGGAAGCTCAACGTGGAGGAGAGGGTCAAGAAGGCCTCAACGGCACTCTATGCATGTAAAAGAATGCTGGGGTGTACGTGGGGCCTATCGCCCTCTCTTTCTCATTGGGTTTTTATAGCGATTGTAAGCCCTATTCTATACTATGGAGTTCTTGTTTGGTGGAAAGCCACACAAAAAACAACATACCTCAAAAAATTAGAGGGGGTATGCAGACTATCGATGCTTTGCATTACGGGAGCCCTGAAAACAACCCCGACGGCTGCACTGTATGCCATTCTGCACATTCCACCTGTAGACCTGGTAGCAAAGAACAAAGCGTTAACGACCGCAACCAGGCTCGATGCTTCGGGGCAGCTTGAGCGCCGACCATATGGCCATAGTAGTATAGCGTCCTCAGTCATAAGACGAACAGACTACATGATTCCCTACCTGCACTTTGAGGGAGATCTCAAGGCCACAATAGAGGTGGACGGTTGGCGCAAGGGTGCGCAAATGGCGGACGAGGCGATACATGTGTACACCGATGGTTCCAAAATAGTGGAAGGAGTAGGGTCTGCGGTATACTGCGCTGATCCGGAATTAAGCAGATCCTACAGGCTGCCGGATTACTGTAGCGTTTTCCAAGCGGAAATATTAGCCGTAACCAAAGCAGTAGAAACCCTGGAAGAGAATAGCTTAAGCTGCAACCGTGTTAACTTTTATATTGACAGTCAAGCAGCAATTAAGGCAATAATCTCGCATAGCACAGCATCTAAATGCGTGTTAGAGTGTAAGCAGTCTCTGGAGAGAATCGGGACAGGGAGAAGCATACATCTATATTGGGTCCCAGGGCATATGGGAATAGATGGGAATGAAAAAGCGGACGAATTAGCTAAAAAGGGCGCATCCCTTGAAGCTTGCTCCGTAGACGTCCCAATTAGATTGGCCGAGATTAAGCGAAGGCGAGAGGTGCACATGATCCACCAAGCAGAAAAGGCGTGGGTTCAAGCGCGGGGCTGTAAAGTGTCGAAGATTATGTGAAGGTCTTACAGCCTTAGACTAACACAGTTGCTTCTATCATTAAAAAGAGAGGACTGTAGACTCATGACGGGTATTCTGACTGGACACTGCCTTCTGGCGTCACATGCCTTCAAATTAGGCTTGGTCAGTGATAGCAGGTGCAGGAAGTGCGGGTTGGAGGAGGAAATGATCGAGCACGTTCTGTGCTCGTGCCCTGCACTTGCCAGGCTAAGACTCCAGCTATTAGGAGTGATACAGCTGTCAGATCTAGAAGCAGCAAGTGGCTTAAGTCCTAGGAAGCTTCTAGTATTTGCCAAGAGGACGGAGTTATTTTATAACATAGGTCCCGGTTTTTGATAGGGTTTTTCAGTATGGTCGTTAAAACAAACTTCTGGTAACACTACGGACTCAATCAGTCTATGTGAGGTCCTCATGGACCGGCCAGTTCAACCTACCTACCCAACATGCATTTGGGCTTGAGTACCATCAGAGCTCATGTTGATAAATAGGCATACTTCTAAAATCTCTAGAGTAGTTTCGAAGCAGTCGCTTAACGCGAGAAAAATAGCGTACTCAGCAAAAGAGGGAATTTTTTATAAAGCAAAAGATGCTATTACATATACATTTCCCAAAATTTCTCAAAGATTGGATAATAATTTGATAATGATAATGACGTTGGAGATCAACTCGAGAACTCTAAATTTTACAAAATTTCTCAAAGGTTGGATAATGATTGCAGAATGAAAAAAAACTACATGGTTTAATAATAATTAAATAATGATGTTGGATATAACCTCCGGAACTAGAAATATATTTCGTTGGAGAAATATTTTTTCCATGTTTGTTGGGTAAACAAAAACCCGCTGTTGTCGTATCTACAAATTATCTAGATAATAAAGAACCAATGTTGGCGTACAAAAAAGCCTACCTCAAAGGCGGCCTTAAACTGTGATTGACAAAAAAGCTCAGTAATTTAACTCGAGTTTAAACGTGACTAGAGTTTAAGCAAACTTAGTTTAAGCTTAGCTTAATCAACTATTTAAAAACCGGGCCTTATTATAAAAGGATTAACAGTTTGGGTCCCTGGTTTATTAAAGAAAATGTAATCAAAGAAAAAGTTGCAAAATATAAAAATGAATAAACCAACAAAAAAACACAATAAAAACGCACGCACGCAAGCAAACAAACAAGCGCTGACCAGACGCCAGACGTTTGAAGTGTTTCATATATTGTTGTTGTTTTGTTGCAATACTCAGCTGAGCAGAGCTCACAGAGTATATTAACTTTGTTCGCATAACGGTAATCCGTAACGGCATAAACTAATCGAGATAGATATGGACTTCTATATATCAAAATGATCTGGATGAAAAAAGAAATTCATTTAGCCATGTCCGTCCGTCCGTCTGTCCGTCCGTCTGTAAACACGATAACTTGAGTAAATTTTGAGGTATCTTGATGAAATTTGGTATGTGGGTTCCTGGACGCTCATTTCAGATCGCTATTTAAAATGAACGAAATCGGACTACAAACACGCCCACTTTTTCGATATCGAAAATTTCGAAAAACCGAAAAAGTGCGATAATTCATTACCAAAGATGGATAAAGCAATGAAACTTGGTAGGTGCATTGACCTTATGACGCAAAATTGAAAATTAGAAAAATTTCGGACAATGGGCGTGGCACCGCCCACTTTTAAAAGAAGGTATTTTAAAAGTTTTGCAAGCTGTAATTTGGCAGTCGTTGAAGATATCATAATGAAATTTGGTACGCACGTACTCCTATTACTGTATGTGTGCTAAATAAAAATTAGCAAAATTGGATAACGAACACGTCCACTTAAAAAAAAAAAATTTTTTAAGTAAAATTTTAACAAAAAATTTAATATCTTTACAGTATAAAAGTAAATTATGTCAACATTCGATTCCAGTAAATGAAAAAGTTCTGCAGGGCGAAATCAAAAACCCTTGGAATCTTGGCAGGAATACTCTTCATGGTATGACATATACAAATAAATTTGCGGTACCCGGCAGAAGATGTTCTGGGTCACCCTGGTCCACATTTTGGTCGATATCTCGAAAACGCATTCACATATACAACTACCACCACTCCCTTTTAAAACCCTCATTAATACTTTTAATTTGATACCCATATCGTACAAACACATTCTAGAGTCACCCTAGGTTCATTTTCCTACATGGTGATATTCCTTTATTTTGTCTCCAAAGCTCTCAGCTGAGTATGTAATGTTCGGTTACCACCCGAACTTAGCCTTTCTTACTTGTTTTTGCTGTCTTTATACAACATACATACATACAAACAGGTACCCTCAAATGAGCGTGCAAATTTCATTTAAAAATGCTGCATTTACGGTTGTTTTAATTTTTTGTTGTTTCTGTTTTTAATGTATCTTTTTCCAACGTGGACGACGTTGCTTTTATTTAATTGCACTTATAGATGTGTAAATATGTATTATTACAGTTTTTTTTTATTGCAGTCGCCTTTAGACACCTTTTTACGTATGCAACGCACGCATTGTGACGCGATGTTGCAACGACTGTTATAATCGGTTTCGAGTTTGTGTTGTTATGCACAGATATATGAACTGACTTGCATCGATGAAAGTGCAATACCGCGTAACAACATATTTGAAGGGGTACAGTAAACTATAACAAAAAAAAAAAAATATTCGAAAAAAAAACATTCCCTAAAGCTTATGTTGAGAAGACCTCGCAACAAATGTTTTACTCTTCTTCTAAATACAACCGTAGTTGTTTTCTTTATTATAAATTGACTATTTGAAATCTGATTTCATTCCATCTACATAAGTTCATTGAGCTATAAACTCGTTATCATAGAGTTTTTAAACTGAACGCTTTTTTTATCCCTTAAAGTATGCTTCTCGTTTCACTAAACTATAAAAAATGACTATGAAAAAAGTTCTGCAGAGCCGAACATTACATACTCAGTTGAGAGCTATGGAGACAAAATAAGGGAAAATCACCAGGTAGGAAAATGAACCTAAGGTAACCCTGGAATGTGTTTTTATGACATGGGTATCAAATGGAAGGTATTAAAGAGTATTTTAAGAGGGAGTGGGCGATAGCTCTATAGGTGGACGCCATTTAGGGATATCGCCATAAAGGTGGAGCAGGGGTGACTCTAGAATTTGCTTGTACAATATGGGTATCAAACGAAATGTGATAATGAGTATTTTAAAAGGGAGTGGGCCTTAGTTCTATAGGTGGACGCCTTTCGAGATATCGCCGTAAAGGTGGACCAGGGGTGGCTCTAGAATATGTTTGTACGATATGGGTATCAAATGAAAGGTGTTAATGAGTATTTTAAAAAGGAGAGGGCCTTAGTTCTATAGGTGGACGCCTTTTCGAGATATCGCCATAAAGGTGGACCAGGGGTGACTCTAGAATTTGTTTGTACGATATGGATATCAAATGAAAGGTGTTAATGAGTATTTTAAAAAGGAGAGGGCCTTAGTTCTATAGGTGGACGCCTTTTCGAGATATCGCCATAAAGGTGGACCAGGGGTGACTCTAGAATGCGTTTGTACAATATGGGTATCAAACGAAAGGTGTTAATGAGTATTTTAAAAGGGACTGGGCCTTAGTTCTAAGGGTGGACGCCTTTTCGAGATATCGCCATAAAGGTGGACCAGGGGTGACTCTAGAATTTGTTTGTATGATATGGGTATCAAATGAAAGGTGTTAATGAGTATCTTAAAAGGGAGTGGGCCTTAGTTCTATAGGTGGACGCCTTTTCGAGATATCGCCATAAAGGTGGGGCAGGGGTGACTCTATAATGTCTTTGTACGATATGAGTATCAAACTAAAGGTATTAATGAGGGTTTTAAAAGGGAGTGGTGGTAGTTGCATATGTGAAGGCGTTTTCGAGATATCAACCAAAATGTGGAACAGGGTGACCCAGAAGATCATCTGTCGGGTACCACTAGTTTATTTATATATGTAGTACCACGAACAGTATTCCTGCCATTTCTTCTACTTAATATGGTAGGTGTCACACCCATTTTACAAAGTTTTTTCTATAGTTATATTTTGCGTCAATAAACCAATCATCCCTTTTTTCGTATTTCGTAGAGAATTATGACATTTTTCGTAATTTTCGATATCGAAAAAGTAGGCGTGGTCATAGTCGGATTTCGGCCATTTTTTATACCAATACAAACTGAGTTCATATAAGTACGTGCACTGAGTTTAGTAAAGATATATCGATTTTTGTTCAAGTTATCGTGTTATTACTGGAGTTGAATGTTGACATAATTTACTTATACAGTGTAAAGATATTAACTTTTTTTTAAATTTGAATTTAAAAAAAAAATTTTTTTAAAGTGGGCGTGGTCGTTCTCCGATTTTGCTAATTTTTAGTAAGCATATATATAGTAATAGGAGTAACGCTCCTTCCAAATTTCATCATGATATCTTCAACGGCTGCCAAATTACAGCTTGCAAAACTTCTAAATTACCTTCTTTTAAAAGTGGGCGGTGCCACGCCCATTGTCCAAAATTTCACTAATTTTCTATTCTTCGTCATAAGTCCAACTAACCTACCAAGTTTCATCGCTTTATCCGTCTTTGGTAATGAATTATCGCACTTTTTCGATTTTTCGAAATTTTCGATATCGAAAAAGTGCGCGTGGTTATTGTCCGATTCGTTCATTTTAAATAGCGATCTAAGATGAGTGCCCAGGAAGCTACATACCAAATTTCATCAAGATACCTCGAAATTTACTCAAGTTATCGTGTTAACGGACAGACGGACGGACGGACATGGCTCAATCAAATTTTTTTTCGATACTGATGATTTTGATATATGGAAGTCTATATCTATCTCGATTCCTTTATACCTGTACAACCAACCGTTATCCAATCAAAGTTAATATACTCTGTGAGCTCTGCTCAACTGAGTATAATAAACGAGTTATGTAAACTAAAAACTCTCTTTGAATGTATTGGCAAGGATAAAAAGAAATTTGTTGGCGGGATTCCCTCAGCATAAATTTAGGGTCGGTCTTCTAAATGTATTTATGCCGTATGGGGACCAAACAAGTAAAAGAAAAGCGATTGTTAAAAATCAAAATTTATAAATAAAGGCGCGGCGATGCCGTTATGCCGCTCCTTTTCAATTTTTCTTTCTTTCTATATCAAAAACAAAAAACACTGCCCGTAAATTCCAGCTATCGCTAACGCCAAAACTCCATGAAAAGTATGCAACATTAAGTTCCATGTGGTCACTAGGAATAACCGCCGAACTCCCATACTTTTACATAGTATTACGCATGGACCCAGATAGTTTGTTGATAGGTTAGAAATTATTAGTTTTCAATCTACCATCCATATCTCTTAATTGAAAAAATAAGAATTGTATTGTTGATGATGTCGGAATGGATGGGACTCCGAGCACCATAGTAGAAGTTTGTTGACAGGTGTAAAATTACTACTTCCGATTATTACTTCTCTAGGTTGCGTCTTTCTTTTCCGATACGGTCCTACTTTACTCATGGCCCTAGCTGTTTTGCCGGCTATCCTCTCTCTCCTATGATGCCCGTAGCCTAACACCTATATATCGTTTATCTAACTCGGCTCCTTTCTTCCATCTTCGTGTATTGATACCGCTCCCACACACCGTGCAGCGTACGTACCCAGAGTTGCCTTTTAGACAGAGTATTTGAGAAATTTGTGCCTACCTCCGGATTACATTACAACACCGAAAATTGCTCTTAAAAAGCTGATGTTAGAAGCATGGTGAGAATTTATCGGCTGAACCGTGTACGTATCTTGACTGTTACAAGCTGATGGTTTGAGTTGATTTAGTGGCTTCGTTAAGTGGGCACCTCTTTTCATCAAGAGGCACTCAGGTAGTTACGGAGATATGCTAGAACCATATTTCCATATTAAGGTAAATAAGCCATGCTCAGTGGGGTGGGGAGTAACATCTCCCATATTGTGAGGAGTTCAATTGTCGACTGTAGGACGAAAGTTCCACAATTTGCATCCCAAAAACACTCACCAAAGACTTAAAAGAGTATTACAGATATGGAGAGCCTTTTGGTCCCTAGTCCTACTAAGCACACTGCCATCGACACGATTATTTTCCCCCCTACAACCTTCGGGTCTGTGGATTTTAGATACTTTTAGAGACAGACCCACCTTACCGCGGATGCTTTGTGAGATTATTTAAATTTGTTGTTTCATATCACCCGTCTTCTCTGTGGAAATACTTGGCGTGTCAGTCTATTTCCGTCTTTCGCTCTTAATTTCTCAAACGGTTATGTTAATGAGAGTTCTCATGCCTAGCCCCATCTTTGGCATTTGCGATTTGGCGGTAATGTCAACTTTTGCTCTAGAGCAACAAGCAGCCAAAACTATTAAGAGTTCACACATTCCAGGTGCGTCCGCTCAAATCAAAGTTCGTGGTACGTTTGGCGTGGTGTCCATCACACAAATTGTTCCTTTCCGCGGCTTGTTTTAATGTTTTCGTTGGATATGGTTAGTGTGTTCCAAATTAAGCGCACCATGCGGGCTGAAGTATTGGTGATAAATGTTTTACACAATTTTTTAGAAGGGGGAGGGGGGGGGAGGAATGTCAACTTCAGTTAGCCACTAAAACAGAGTATGTCAAAGTGACCCCATTGCAGTTTATTACTCTGAAAAAATATGAACAATAACTTAAATGAGAACAATTTTTAAAGAACAACATTCAGCACCGAATAGACAGAGAAATTAGCGTGAGGGGTAGGGGCGCGTCGTCAAATGGTTAATACGGTTGCGAGTGTCTCAACGATTTGATTTCTACGCGTCGACTACTCCTGAACAGACTGCTGGCGGCAGCAACACGTTGCACAAATAATCAGTTAAGCCGAAAATATGAACAGTAAACAATTTAAAAATGCAGAATACAACCGCAGTGTGACGACTAAAAGACCTGCCCTACCCACAGGCCGCAGAACGCGACAACTAAAATAATACTTTTGTATTGCAAATAAAGCGATAAAGTGGTATTTGTAGCTGTGCGACGGTGCAGCGTTGATTGGCAGTAGTGATAGCAGCGATGCGATTTGATGGCTGACACTAGCGCGATGATGATGACGGCGTAGTTGGCAGAGGCAGCGCTACGCGGCGCGACAGCAAAACAAGAACCAATAGACCTTAAAGTCAATAACCTCACTTTACCAAACTACCAACCGACCAAGTAGTAAAGCAGACAGCCAGTTGTCGATGTCGACGGCGGTGATTGAGCACAGAGAGCTGAACGCGGAGGTTTGACCAACGTCAACCAAGCCATACGGCCAGTTGATGCGCGCGAATGGCTAAACAATAACAGTCAAAATGCTGTTAACGACAAACATACTAACTAAAAATGTATAATAGAAAGACATTTGCGGCCGTGTGATGATAATGGAAGGGGGGGAGGCGCAGCGTATTGAGGTGAGTTGAAGTTGAAATTGAATGAAGTGAAGCGAATTGGAGTTGATGCAGTTGAGGCGGTGGCGGCAGATATTGCATGGTTACACGTCGTCACATGCGAAAGTCAAATCGAAATACGAGTGCGACTGGTGTACATTGCAATGCAGTGAGTGTGGTTGGTGCTGTGGATGTGGATGTGGCTGAGACAATGAATGTGACTGCGGCATAGTTGTGACTATTCGATGTGTGATGCGCGTTGTGGGTAGTTGTTCAAATGGTGCAGTTGTGGCATGCTGTTGAACAATCACAATAGCAGCTGCAATAATTGAAGCGCAGCACACAAAAATCGCCAATATCAGCGCATAGCGTAATATTGAAAAGAGGAAACGAGAGCGCGCGATTGAAAAAGTGAACAAATGAGAAGAGTTGTCGACCAACAATTTCAATTCGATTTCGATGTGATATGTGCGACGATCATTACGATCGTTTATGCAACCGCGATGAGTGTTGCACAGAGGCGTATGTGTAAGTGGAGCGCAGATCAACTTTGGGCAACAAACATAAAAAAAATTTAATAAAAGGAAATAAAAAGAAAAAAAATTATGAGCATAAGAAAATAAATCGCGCAGCGAAAAAAATTAAAAGACAATTGGAACAACCTACAAAAAAAAGAATAAAATAAATGAAATAAATATATGGAACACTGAGTAAAAACATGGGCAGAACACGCTATAGTGATCACTTCACACACGATTGACTAGTGGTGGACGGCGCGCACAGCACGCGGTGCAAATTCTTTGGACATGGCTATGGCAACATCGAGCGCGCGTTTCTTTGCAAATGGCCGCGATATGCCAAAATAAAAACAAAAAAAAATATGAAACAAAATTGTATTGCGATATGCGAAAAAAAAATTATGTATAAAATAATGACATGCGAATAACAATAAGTACACGAGCAAAATACAACAACAATCAATAGCTACAATAACAAGCACAAACAACCCAAATAATGTGCACAAAGCCAACAAGCTTTGTATGTCGATTGATGGACGGCGCGGAGGTGACGCGCGCAAGTTAACGTAGCGCAGCGCCGCACCGCGCACAAAAGCGAACACCAACAAATAGCGTGCGATTAATGAAAAAAAAATAAACCTAAACTTTATTTGCGTTAATTTATTTTCTTTTTCGCATCTTAGCGTTTGTTAACGATTTGATTGTTTTCTGTTGTTGTTCCTATCATTATTGCTGCTTTGTTAGCTTTGTCGCTCTTTGTAGTTGAGCGCTTCTTAGCACGCGGCGGCGCGTCACCGTTGATGTAAAAGCGAAACAAAATGAGATGGACAGAATTTCCGTAAATAAAGCAAAAATTGTGCATAAATACGAAATTTATCTAATTGAAATTTTCTTCTTTGTACAGTACTCAGGTGCGTGCAAAAAGTATAGACGATACTTTCATACTAAAACACAGAGTTCATAAGAAACTAAGCAAATATGCTTGGGTGGATGAAGTGAATTGGGGTGCGCTGTGGCAATAAGTACACCTAGGTAGGTATGTACTACTTAAGATATGGCACGCTTCGTTTGAGACGCGCCGATCTACATACATAGAATAAAAATAAGTATTTATTTGGTTACGAAAAGGTTCCGGTGGATGTGGCGCATAGGCGGCAGCAGCTGCGTAAAGTGTGGAGTGTGAACGCAGCTGTTTACTACTTTATAAAAGTTATCATCATAATTAAAACAACAACAATCAACGGCAAAAGTAACAGCAACAAAAAATACATAAAAAGGCGATTATCATTTTTATATGTGGGTAAATATGTGAATATTAGGGTGATTTGTGAGTTTAACCCCTTCGAAAACCCGTCATAAATGAATGAAACTCAGCGATCAAGTAGAATCATAATTTTTTTTTTTTTATTAAGAATTCATGAGCTTAACACCGGCTTATAATAATTGAATATTCAATTATTATGTTTTTCAAAGAGAAACTGAAAAGAAAGGAAGAAACTTTTACTGGCATATTGCGATGGTACCATTTCGAAAATCGCCACAAATTCATCGTCAGGCAATTTTCGTAATGTTATTCGAACCGCGAATCACACGGGAAACTGCAGTTGCCTTAACCACTAGGCTATCCTGCTTCTATTTATCTCTTTGCTTAATTCAGTTTATCTTATTTCTACACTAACAACACAACTGAGACATTCTGCCTCTATTAATTTGGTGGTATGTAGATTTGTTTTTGTAAAGTTTCTTTTTCGTTGCGAATGAGAAGCTTTGTAAACTCGGTCTCAGTTTTACATATTTATGTTGGTTAACATAAAGAACATAATTTTTTTGTTTATGGCATACCTAAGACGGTATTTTTGACGCGCATACTGCGCAGCTAACGGCCGCCGTGGTGTGGTGGTATCGTGCTTGCGCCTAACACACCGAAGACCCTGGGTTCAAGTCCCGGACATAGCAACATCAAAAATTTTGAAACAAATTCTTTCAATAAGAAAAAAAGCTTTTCTAAGCTAGGTCGCCCCTTTGGCAAACACACCGAGTGTATTTCTGTCATGAAAAGCTTCTCAGTGAAAACTCATCTACGTTGTAGATGCCGTTCGAAGTCGGCGTAAGGCATATATGTATGTCTCATCCCGCCAGTTTGTAGGAAAAATTAAAAAAGGAGCACGACGCAAGTTGGATGTAAAGATTACCCTAGATGGTCTTCGGAGGTATATTGCGCCTTTCATTTATTTATTTATACTGCTCAGCTGACATTACTAGCTGCAGTGCAATCTTATATCATGCTTATCATCTTCATTAAAACTCGAATGAACTGAGTTTCTATAACAGAGAAGATGCTGCTGCGCGGTTTGTTGATATACTTTTCGTTTCCAAGACTGACATCAGCTTCCTACAATGAATATGATGTCTACTAGAGGTTTGCGTCGATCACTTCTTTATCAGCGGCGTAGGGCCCCAACGATAACGGGGGCGGCATATTTACCTTAAATAATTTGATATTCTTATTTAAAAAACTAATATTTGGGAAAATTTTGGTTTATGTGCATCTAAAAAAGGAGTGATTCGGGATTGGAATTTCTATGTAACGCGGCTTAATTTCTCGCGAATCATTCAAAAATTATCATCCAAGGAATGGCATCTTGTGGAGGGACTGTCCCTTATTCACGAAGTTCGAACGTTAGCAATTCCGAGCGCCTCTACCGGCAGCACCTTTTTCTGCTTTTCCGGCACAAGCATTCCTTTGAGACATGATCGACTTCATTCCTTCGTCGACTTCACTTTCCTAAGTTCCCTGGCTGTAGCTACGAAGATCCCTGCTGTAGTTGCAGGGCTACATAGCCTACAGGAGACAAGCTCACGGTTAAAAAGCGTATAATCCTCTGCAATTCTAATTTAAATTTTCTAGGTGGGCGCTGTGCTTAATTATGCTAAAAGGCAGTTTCTAGTTAGTATACCCATCGTGAGCCCTTCTCTCTTCAGAGATATGAGACTTTTTGTGAGTCTAATATCGTAAGATTTGCACATTATCGTAGACATTTTGCAGCCCTGCGCTTCTGTTCACGGCATTCCTGCTTGATGCAACTCCTGTCTCCTTTTGATCTCTCCCAAATGGATTGAGACGTTTACCGTCGATTCAGCGAGTGTTGCACCCCCCTTTTGCCAACTCAACGGCCTTTTCGCTACCTTCTATTCATTTATGACCGGAAACCTATTACAGATGTATGGTCCGGCCTGAGCGAAGTTTTTCCAATGCTGCTTTGCATTTCAGAACACTTCATGATGAAGTATGGTATGAGATTACTTCCTTATCGCCGCCTGTTTACCAATATATATGTACATATATTGAAGCGCCTGCAGATTAAGCACGCTTCCTACATAATTTCTGCTGCTTTCTTCACGGCTATAATTTCCGACTGAAAGACGCTGCAGTATTCTGGCAGCCTGTATGATCTACTTATTTTTGGATCAACACAGTAAACCGCAAACCCGACCCCTTCCGTTGACTTGGAACCACAGGTATGCATATGTAGAGTATATTCTGCTATTTTTGCGGGCACAACAAAATATACATTTCCAACTAAATAATAACAAATCGACCGCTGACCGAGCTTTCTGAAAACGGAGACGATGAGTTGGTAAACAACATGCAGCAATTCACATGCGTAGTAGAAATGCTCTGATCAATCCACAAAACGCGTAAAATGCCGCAGCATCGCCCTGCTTAATACTGCATATAAGGTTCGATTGTGCGAAAGACAAAATCTCAGAGGTAACAAACTGATTAAGTCATATTATTAGGGATTAAGGCCTTTAAGGTCCACTATCGATCAGAACTTCAATCCTTAAAATATCCTTAATGAGAGAAACAGATGCGTCATCTCCTCAAAGCAAGTTTTTTGCATCAAATAAGGAGCTGAGTGCTATGTTTGAATTTATGTGCCCAGCACAGCTTATGCGGCCATGCGAATGACGTTGGGTAACATAATCGGATTGAGAACGACCTCTCCGAGCTTTTCAAACCCTACCAAGGTCTTAGAAAAGGCCACCTTCTAGTGCTAGAGAAGATAATTTTAACTGCAGGATAAACGTGTTAGGAAGAGGGTTTTGCTGTTAACAAAGCCCACTCGAAGAACTTGCTGTCATCAAAGACCACGCCTTAGCAGTCACGTTAATGTTGTATTCGTCTTTTTGGGAACCGGCGACAACAGCACAAAGTCAGGGCGCGAAATTCAACTGATAATGAATCATGCTATTTTGAGGTACATACATATGTACATATGTAAACAATTGAGAAGTAAAGCCTTAACTCAATGAACACAAGTCACGCTCTAAAAACCCCTCAACATACCTGCGCTGATTTTTTGCTCAGAATCATGGATGGTGCCATAATAAGATGAGATGGTTCTTGAAGTATTCGAGAGAAATTTTTGCGAAAAAAATTCAAATTGTAACAAATTAAAACCCAATGACTTCGCTAGGCAGGTCTTTTTATGTGAATGGATAAGATCCCTGCATTCTAAAAAGTATTTCAATCGCAGCAGAGGAAGAGGAGACATCTGCTGATTTCGGAAAGACAGATGGGGAAGACTTTATCTGCCCTAGGCTCTCGCAGAGGAATTGACTGGTGTTCTTTTCTACGAAATGCTCAAAACCGCCCAGATTTTTAGGCGCGAATTAATGAAGTATTTATTATTAGTATTTACTTGTCAATAATAGACAAACGAATTCGCAACTCAATAAGGCAAAACATTTTGAGCATCAGACTAATGTATATTTAATTGCCATTAATGTAAAAAAAAAAACAATGTTTGAAACCGCAGTTGTAAAATAATTTTGTTTATGAGAGTATTTTTTGATATGACCATTCATTCTTCATGACCCTACAAAAAATTGTGTGATTATTCCGTAAAGAAATTGATCTCTTTTGTCTCCATTTGGGCATAATTGATCACCTTTAGTCCCTTTCGGATACAGTTGGTATTAGTCAGTTTGAAATCTATGTAGCCCATTTTAAGAAATATTAAAAAAACCGCAACGAAAGAGTAAAATAAAACTTACATTACTAGAACTTAACGACTACGCCGGACTTAGGGTTAAATTTTCGAAAAATATGTTTTATTCTTTTTTGAAAAGCGGGCGAACAACTTACATCAAATTGATTGGTGGCTTGGCAAACCTTTCGATTTTATTTCTGCCATAAAAAATGCGGCTGGACCCTATTTGATTCCTTATAGACCCGAAAGGGGACTAGCCTTCTTATATTACCATATGGGTACAAAGGAGATTGGTCCTATTGATCCCTTTCGGGTATAAATGGGTACAATTAGTCTCTTCATAGGACATGCTCAAACAAAATGGAACGGCTCAACTCATACAAAGAGATCAAAACTGGCATTGGTCGCATACTCCTTTGCGACTCATCTCGGATTCTTTCAAGACTAATCGTATTTTTTGCAGGGGAGTATTTCTACATACATACACTGAAAGAAAAAGACTGGTAAAATTAACCGAAATACGGGTCAATTCAACCGAAATTTCTGTAAATTTTTATCCATCGCAACAAGATGTTGAATCAACTGCGCACAAATCGTTGATTCGTAATTGACCGTTTTAGTAGTCAAATGAACAAAAAAAGTTGTAAATAAATGTAAGGCGCGATAACCTCCGAAAATATTTTAGGCCGAGCTTCTCTTCCAATTTGCGTCGTGCTCCTATTGATTTTCCCTACAAATTGGCCGGACGTTAGCTACATGTTTTATGCCGACTCGGAATGGCTTCTGCAAGGCAGATGAGTTTTCACTGAGAGCTTTTCATGGCAGAAGTACACTCGGAGAGTTTGCCAAACACTGCCGAGGGGCGATCCCGCTTAGAAAAATTTTCTTCTAATTGAAAAACCTTATTTCTAAAATCTTGATGTTGCTTTGGCCGGGGTGCGAACTCAGGGCATACGGTGTGGCAGGCAGAGCACGCTACCATCACACCACGGTGGCACTTACTAACCGAACGTCAATTGGGCTACATCAAATATGCTGGCACACATTAAACATTATACACTTTATTATTTTGTTTTATTAAACATACTTTCACCAAATTTTATATTTTAACATTTATTTAATTTATAGTTTTGAGCTTCGCTTTGCAAATAGAAATGAAAATAGTAGCCACAAAACTGATTCTCAATTCTTTCAGTCACAGCTCAGCTCATTCTCAATTTCTTCTCTCGCATGTAGTTGCCACACTTGATTGTTTCGAACAAAACTTTTAGTATAAATGTTTGACGTAACATTTTAAAAAGAGAACTTGTAAGTTATAGAAAAGTAAAGAATCAAATCGCAGGAAGGTAATTCGCCACTGGAGTAACTTTACATGTAATTCGGCAAATTTAATTTTCGTAACACTTTAAGTTGAAACGATTCCAAAACAACTCAAACTTTTATGTTGTCGGAAACATCAACATTTAAAAATATACAGCCTCCCTGAGGAAGATGGAAAATACCCATCGAAACGCGTAGGAGAAAAAGAAAAACTTGTGTTTTGTCTTGAAATTATCGGCCGAAAAGCTCCAATAACCACAAAATTAAAAAAGGCTGTTTTTATTATCTTATTAAATTTGTTGGCGTGAGTGAAAATTCGTAAAAACTTGAACAAAATGTTACTAACTTTGGAAAAATCCTGTTCGTTCAAACAAAACTTTTGCAACAAGAGGGCGCAATTTTGCATTTCGCTTGGACGAGAAGTTGCAAAATTGTACCCGAAAGATGGGTGCCGCGGTATCTCATAATTTTTGCACAGTAAAAAAGGGTTTTTTTGTATTGATAAATGAAAAACTAGTTTTTTGTTGTTTTCCCATTTTGTGTGTTTTTTCGATTTGATGGTTTTCTTATTTTGGTGTCTTTTTTTAACAAGTGGCACCATCGTCATAAGTACAAAGTAGAGAGCGCAGTGAGCGTAAAATTCTCTTTGAAATTTGATCATGTATTGACAGTTGATCGCCGTCGAAATGACATGTAAGATCAGTCGTGTTAACAGAAAAATAAGTTAGATTGACCAGGAATCTGTCAATTTTACAGAATTTTGTTAACTTAAGAGGGACAATTTCTCTTCTGTTCAAATGACTTAACTAATTTGTTCGTTTGACCAAGAACTCGGTAGAAATAACCATAATTCGACCAATTTCACCGAATCTTCGTTAAGTCAAGAAAACAGAACCGATTTGTTGATTTTACTAGCAGCATTTCTTTTAGTGTACATACTTACAACATGTTCTTCTAGTATAGGTACACAACTTGGAATACTTTCTATTTATATGTAAATTTTTTGTTCATTGTTTTTTCTTTATCTTTTGCCAACCGTTTTACATTCCAATTGTCTTTCATAATCCCAAAACCTTTTTTGTTTTTTTCATATTGTCAATTGTCACAAAAATGTATGTCGGTATCATGGGAATGACTAATAGCTCATAGCGCGATTGAATGATTGAGTGACCGAATGTAAGTCTCGAGTGCTCGTTTTATACTTTACTGAAATGCTCTAGCTGTCCCAGCCCCGAACTGGAATGTCCCTATCGTTGATGTTATAAACGGCTCACCGTCTCAGTGGCTGCTACTGTGTCATCATAGCAAAGTAATCGGTTGTCAGCCTCCAAAACTTGAATTTATGTATTTCACTAATTATAAATTAAGACATATCTACGTATGTATGTATGTATATAGTATCTTTGTACGGTTAATTTGTATGCATGTAACGTATTTGTACACAATTTTGTATTTCTTATTTTCTGTTTTTTTATTATAATTAAATTATTTCAACCTTCCTTTATTTTTTTTTTTTTTTCATTTACTAGAAAGCAATTCGCGACCGATTTGTTTGCATTGCAGTGCTGTTTATGGGTTTTTGAAGTTTGTTTATGGAATTATTTCGCATTTTTCATTCATTTTATATTATTGCGAATTTTAGATTTTTATTGGCAGCTGTTCATGTCTTGGCTACTAACCGAATTAGCTGATTGTGAGACAATGGATTATTTGTTCTTTTGAGCATATGCATTAGTGTGACCGTTATTTTTTTTTTTTCGTATTTTCACTTGGCAAACCCCTTAGATTTATTCCAAATTAGAAAAAAATTACATATAAAATTTTTTAGATCGTTTGCATAATTATTGGGCGTGCCTTGAGCCCACAAATTTAGCTAAAAATGCTACTTTTCTCACTATGGCTCGCTTTAATTGTTCTTAACTTCAGTAATATTTATTTTATAGACAACTTTATTCACAAATATTCTAGGGACATATCTGATGAACAATGTTGCTCTGTATAAGTTTTCTTTAACATTAATATTTAATCCAGAAAAAGCCAAATTAAAAAATAACAGCGAAATTTTCACATATCTTCGCATTTTCTGCATACGAACATATTTTCATATAATTAGCAGAGAGCAGAATATTATTTTTGTTGTTTTTAGCGACGACTACATTTCATTTATTGTCGTGCATTGAAAATAATTGAACATTCATCAAGAATTTTGCGTGAAAAAATTCATTTGTTAGGCTATTTTTCTCCTTCCTTAATTGGGTGTAAACTACCTTCTAACGAAGAAGTTATGAAGGTATTATTTTTTAATTTACGAGGAGTAAAATAAAATTTACTTGAGAGTGCTAAATTAGTGATCGAAGAAGTGAATATTTTTTGGGATAAAGCTCGAATCCCCACTAGAACCAAGCAACACTGCATAACAAAATCTTGAAGATTTCTATAGTGCATGGAGGAAAGTAAATAAAAATTCTAAAATTAAATCGGAAACGCAAAGAGAAAGAGAAGAGGCGTGGACGCCGAAGTTAGATGACTTATTTGATATAGCAAGTGCAAATGCACAGGACCTTATTAAAAATTCAGAGGACAAATTATTTTTGGAGAATCAAAGAATGAAAGGTAGACCGGGGTTTATGTATGGCATCGATTACAAAACAGCAGTAAGCGAAGAAAGAATGGAAGAACGCCAACGAAATCAGAACGACCGTACATTAGCTGCTTCTAGTAAGAAGAAATCGTATATTATTTTAAATATAGTATAACATATATTTATTTGTACTGTCTTTATTCAAATGAAACAGCTGAACTTTCTTCCTGCAGTTCGGAGAGGAATATCAGCGAAACCGCTGCTAGCTATGAGGTAAGTTCAAGGTTATAAATTATAAGTAAAACGTGAGAATGAAACCATATAAAACGTAGATGAGAAATAATTGAAACACGCAGGGTTACCTAACAAAACTGTAACCAGAACACTTAATTCCTTTTTAGCAAGTCTTGGGAGCAGAAATTGCAATGCCAACGCCAGCCAAAAAAAATAGAGGATTTAAAAATTTTATGATTCCAAAACTTGCAGCCGCTTTAGATTTTTGCAAGGTTAGTGATCGAAAAGCCGTGGATTTAATTATATCTGTGGTGGAAGCAGTCGGTCTTGAAGTGCAAAACTATATTATAAAAACGTCTATACATAATGCAAGGGAAAAAATACGAGCAGAACAGTTCGAAAATATAAAAGAACGTTTCAACAAGAACGAACTTGGTGCAATTTGTTTGCACTGAGACGAAAAGCTGTTGCCAACTCTTACTGGGAATGAAAAAGTTGACAGACTTCCAATCATAACTTCATGCGGGCGTACGGAGCAACTAATTGAAGTGCACGAACTTAAAAGTGGAACTGGCAGAGAACAGGCGTCTGCTTTTTGTAAAACTATATTTGAATAGGGACTTCAAGATCATATACAAGCCACAACTGCCGTAAAAACAGGCCGTTTTAACGGAACCTGTACGACTATTGGACACAGTCTTCAAAAGCAGCTTCTTTGGCTACCTTGCCGTCACCACATTTTGGAATTCGTATTGAAAAATGCCTTTCAAGTTAAGATGAGCAAAACCGAAAGCCCAAATGTTAAAATATTTGAGCAATTTAAAAATACATAGGGAAATATTAACCAAAATAATTATCAGTCTAGAATGGAAGATAATGATGTCAAAAAATATTTAACAGTAGATAAAGATAAAATAATTGAATGTGTGAACGATACGATCAAAACTAAACAGCCAAGATATGATTACTGGGAGTTTCTTGAACTAACACTAATATTTCTTGGTGAGAGTCCACCTATTCGCGATGCAGCTTTTCGCGCCCCTGGGGCTGTCCACCACGCGAGATGGATGAAAAAAGCTATATACTGCTTAAAAATAATTTTTTTTCGACGTGAATTTGATTTGGCAGTAAAAGATAGGAAAGCTTTACTTAATATATGCTTCTGCTGCACAAGCAACATACAAAGATTTCCAGCTTTTGAAAAAACTTAATTCTTCTAAAAAAATTGATGCTGATATATCTCAAGTTGCATTACACAAATTTAAAAACCACTTATGGTACTTGAGTCCTGAATGTGTGGCTTTAGCATTTTTTGATAACAGTGTTTCTGTTGAGTCAAAAAAAGAGATGTGAAGGCATTGAGTCGTGAGACTTTAGATAAAGACGTAAAACGCGCCTTAATTAAAAATTTAAATGTTATGCATGATATTGAAGGAGGAATGGATCAGTTAATTTCTTCTGAGACAAACAATTTCTTCTTCGCTTTAAAATCAATACAGCATTTTTGAAAAATGATCCAAGTTTATGGCCTGCGGATAGTAATTTTAAAACTGCTCTTCAAATTGTTAATGACATTCACGTGGTAAACGATACAGCTGAACGAGCGGTGAAATTGATGCAAGACTACAACCCAATGCTCATAATAGACAAGGAACAAAAACAAAATATACTGCAAGGAGTCAAAAACTATCAAAAACAATTCCTATGAGCACGAAGGAGATTATAGTACAAAACTTTTTATAATTATACCATTTAATAAAATAAATAATCGTCAGGCAAAGAATGCGAAGATATATGAAAATTTTTCTGTTATTTTTTAATTTTGTTTTTTCTGGATTAAATATTAATGTTAAAGAAAACTAATACAGAGCAACATTGTTCATCAGATATGTCCCTAGAATATTTGTGAATAAAGTTTTTCTATAAAATAAATATTACTGAAGTTAAAAACAATTAAAGCGAGCCATAGTGGGAAATAAATGTTTTTTTAGCTAACTTTGTGGACTCAAGGCACGCCCAATAATTATGCAAACGATCTACAATTTTTTTCTAATTTGGAATAAATATAAGGGGTTTGTCAAGTGAAAATACGAAAAAAAATATTGTCCATATAACTTGCGGTCACACTAATATGCATACAAAATAGCTAAATTAGTAAGTAGGCATGTACGTATGTATATGGAACATTCCATGCCCACTCAATCGAATAATAGTGTTTTCTTACCGATTTCGCTGAAATTTGGATATCTTTTAGAGCTTACCATTTCTTCTCGAACACAAGCCAGAATTTCGAGACCCGATGAATCGAGAACTACACTCGTAAATCTGGCGATCTTCTCGACATTCTATTTAGTTATTCAATCGACAGATTTTTATACCCAGCTGTAATTGAGCACAGGGTATTATAACTTTGATTGGATAACGGTTGGTTGTACAGGTATTAAGGAATCGAGATAGATATAGGCTTCCATATATCAAAATCATCAGTATCGAAAAAAATTTGGTTATCCTTATTTAATTAGCGAGATATGCTCATATTGCTTTATACAATTGTTTTTGTTATTGATATTAGAGAAAAATTACAAAGTTTACAAACGGCGATGGTAACCATCGGACATATTTCTGAATTTCACTTCTTCATCACCTAGCTTTTCGGGAGCTGAGTATTGAACTCGAAATCTCCATCATTCATACTTTATACTAGTGTAAAGGCAGATGCCTTTATCCACTCTGCCATATGAATACCCCGCTACTCGCTTTGCAATTGGTCTCCAAGCATTGCCAATAGGTACATGCTAATTCTATATGTTTTTAATCCTAAATGTGTAGAATACTTATAGGCGCGCTTTCGAAAGCTTAGTAAACCACTGCCCTAGGCATCTGCCTTTACACTAGTATACAGTATGAATGTTGGAGATTTCGAGTTTAATACTCAGCTTCCGAAAAGCTAGCTGATAAAGAAGTGAAATTTAGAAACATGTCGTAGTAACAATCGCCGTTTTTAAACTTTATACTTTTTCTCTAATATCAGTGAAAAAAATTTGATTAAGCCATGTCCGTTTGTTCGTCAGTTAACACGATAACTTGAGCAAATAATGAGATATTTTCACCAAATTTGGTATAGCGGCTTATCTGGACGTAGAATAGATTGGTATTGAAAATGAGCGAAATCGCCCACCTTTTCGATATCGAAAATTTAGAAAATTAGATAGTTAAAAGCGAATAGCGCTAAGCTAATGAAATTTGGTAGATGGATTGGTTTTACAACGCAAAACATAAATTCTAAAAAAAATTTGGAATATGAGCGTGGAACTACCCACATTTAGAAGAAGAAATTCTGGAAGTTTAACAAGCCTTTAAAGATATTACATTGATATTTGGCAGAGACACTATCCTTGCCAAATTATAAAGACTGAGCGAAGATAATCAAAATCGGTTGAAGACCACGCCCATATTCACAACATTCACTTAATCCTTTAATTGTTGTTGAACCAGGGGCAACGGTTATATTAGTTTGTAGTGTGGCAAGTTTTTACTGACTGTAATTAGCGGCTGTATTAATAAAACAGCTCGTAAATTAACCAGGGAAAGAGTGTTGAGGAAAGATCGACGAATGTTCATAAAGCAGGGCGGTAACCATGTGCTTCCGTATCCATCCCGTTGAGTTGAAATATAAGAGATTAATATCTTTAAGTTCTAAGAAGCTGTTGTAAAATTTGTTTCCAAATAATCTTATTCTAATATAGCAGAGAGCTGGAAAATCTTGAAGTGCGTGGTGGAGCTCTTCTTCCGACTCAGATTACAGCTGGTACTGAGTCAATATTATCGGTTCTAGCCAAAGAGCGCGAAGTGCAACCTGGTAAGCAAGAATATGGCTCTCTTATAAGCTATAGCACAAGAAGATGTTTGCATCGGAACGTATGCGCAAAATACCATCTTGCTTCTTGAAAACAACAAAGACCATACCATCTCATTACCGACCCTAACTGTAAACGGGAATGTCTTTCATGGCTCGTTAATCTTGACCATGTCAGGGTATGCAGCATTGTATGTTATTCATACAGCTGAACTGAACGGCTTCCACCCTACCAATTTTCCGTAGCTTAAGTTCGCTTGATCAAACATCAAAACTATATTTCAAAAAACGTTAAAGCAATACAATAACTTATTTAAATATATTATTGTATCCATTGTTTCCTATATAGTTTGACAGCTTAAATTGAGGTTATGTTGCGAACAGAGTGAAAGGTAGTACAAACATTTTCTCTTAACTACTGCAAACAGTGAGTCCTAGATGCTATATATTCAAAAATTACCACAGTTTATGTCTATTTAAAAAATTAGCTTGTATTTCCTTAAAGATTTTCGTAATATGGCTATTAGTAATGTTTGTGTGTGTGTGCTGATTTTGAGCGATCAGCTGTTAGTTGCGCTACTTGGTAAGGTTTGCAATGATTGTATCGCTGCAAGCGTACCAGGACAACAACTGCCGACCATCAGCGCATCAATGTTGGTGCAACCATTAATACCGTTTGCTTTGAGTATGCGCCAAAGTATGCTATGCTAATTTTTCTTGTTATTCTACTGAAATAGATTTTTGTTGTTGTTGGGAGCCTATCGGAGTCAAAGAGATATTGTTGTTAGCCATGGAGAGCCACTAAAGTCATTGTGTGGGCATGTGTTATTTAGATCATCTTTTTTTTGGTGGAGTCTACATAGGTGGAGGTAATGAACTTTTGTTATTATAAGACTTCAGACGCCAGCTCCGAGAGTGTTGGCGTTGTTGTTTGTAAGGGAATGTCGCCAAAACAGTCTCTTTCGGGATCCAGCATACTCAGATTCATCTCGCAACAAACATCATAGATCGTCTCACTTTCCTTATTGATGAAGCAAAAGACTGTTAAGCACTCAAGTTAGGCAGCACAACCATTATGGCAACCCCTTTCCGACCATTTGTGCTAAATCGGCTATATTATAAGCCAGGTAACCTTGGGGATACATCCAATTTATATTCCTAAAGACCAGTTTGGCGATGCATAGGTAGTTGAAATCAGAAAAAATTTAAGTTTTGTTCAAAATTTAATAAATGTTTGAAAATCTAAAATGTTGCCCCAACTATTAAAACATCACAGATAATTAAAGATAATAAACCTCACAGTATGACCAATAAAAAACCTAAAATTCATGAATTCAACTCCAAACTTATTGCAAAAAAATTGTCATAATAAAATTCAGCTGCACATTGATCTGCAAAACGATGAAGTTAGGGGATCAAATATACAGATTTTTGCACTATAATTGTAGATATTTATGTATGTGTGTGCCAGTGTACTTACACCAACAAAGAAAATTACACAAAATCCAATTCCCTGAGTGTGGGCCTTTGGGTGATTGTCTGTTTGTACACAGACAGTTTTGTACATACTCATTTTGATTTTTGTTTTTGCATTTGAGTGGTTGTTATTGCTATTTGCTATACTGATATCGTAATTGTTGCTGTTTCTGTTGCATTATTTTTTTGTATTACACTACTGTCATGTAATAGTAAAATTGTGAAATTTTTGCATATATGCAAATGAAGTGACACCCGGACCGGTAGCCAGGCGCCACCATCATACAAACGAGAGAAAAGCATTGCTAATACCCTGGACGGACAGAGTTAACCTTAACGAGCAACATACAGGACAGAGCTATGCGGCATAGCCATGATGAGCAGAAGGTGCAGGAAGAGTTGATGCATCTCTATAGGGAAATTTTTAAGTTTTAAGTGTGAACTAGAAACTGAAAGACTAGCCCGCCGTCTCTAAAAATAAGGACAACAACGGGTTGAAATGAATGTAAAGAACTGATTATAAAAAGGGGCTTGAAAATAAAGTGGAATCGAAACTTGAACATTAACCGAAACTGGAGTGAGAACTGAATCAGGCACCGGAAATATTGCACGATGTGACACTTGCACAAGAGCCGGAACTATACTAATAAAAGAATCTTGAATCACAAATGGTGTCTGAAAGCGGAACAGAATTCCCAACGATAAAAATTATTGGAAACCGGAACTAGAAGCAAACCAAAACCGGACAGAAAGTGAAACTGGAATGGATCTAGAAAATAAATTGAAAGCGATACAGGAAGGAAACCAAAACCGGAATCGATACAGAAACTGAAATTTGAACGGATCAAAAGCAAAGCGCCGCCGAACAGGAATCTTAAAATAAATGGATTCCAGAGCAGGAACCGAAAGAAAAATGGAATATCCAACGAAACCTTAAAATTAATGCAGACAGGAACTAAAACCGTAACATCAGCTGAAACCGTAACCGAATCTCCAAACAGAACATAAAATAAAAGGGAAACTGGAACTGAAGGAAACGAAATCGGAATAGAAACTGAAGCGGATCTTGAAAATAAATGGGTAATGGAACCGGCACAATGAAATGCAACCGGAACGGAACCCGAACATAAACTGAAATTAGAACGGATTTTGAAATAAATATGAATCGAAACTTGAAGAGACATCAGAAGAGTATTTAAAAGGCGAAAAAAGAAATTAGATCTTTAACAGAGTAACTAAACCGAACTTTAAATATAAATACATACATATATCCTGGAACTTAAACTGAACTAGAACCGGAACTTAAATATATAAACAAAAGTCGGAACCGAAATTTGAGCAGATACTGGCACTACTACTTCAACTGATATCGAAGGTCGAAAGAAAAATTAAACAGAAACTGGAAGCAGAAAAACACCCTGTACAGAAATTGCAATTGCAACCGAAACCGGTATCGGAAAACAGAACCAAAACTAGTAGCGAAATTTGAACCGAAGCTGGGACGGGATTACGTAGAAAAACCAACACTAGGACAGCAACTGGCACTTAAGTCGGATCCGGATCAGAAACCAGTACAAGTACGAGCTCTGAACTGACAACTGCAGACGAAAAAAAAAAATAAAGCAAAAAATAAAACGGAATCGAAATATAAGCTGCATAGAAACAGAAAAGAAACCGAAACTAAAACGAAAAATCAAAACCTAATCGAAACCTAAGTTAGGTTAGGTTAGGTTGAGGTGGCTGCCCGAGGGCACTCTTAGGCCAGTAGTATTAGGCCCGTTGTTATACCACGCAAATACACCATTACCTTTCCTCTTCGAACCATTTTTATGGAAGCTACCAGGTCCTTGACGTCATGCTCCACAACCTGGCTCAGATTATCAAGAAATAGAGCTCCCAGAAAGCGCTGCCGTACTCCGCTTAGTGCTGAGCAGTTGCAAATGAGGTGAACCACGGTTTCCTCCTCCTCATACTCTTTACAACTCCTACAGAATCGACGATGAGGATCTCCTAACCTTTCTGCATGCCTACCTATCAGGCAATGACCAGTTAGTGGCCCCACAAGTGTGGAAATTGTATCCCTTCTTAGGCTGTACACGTGACGGAATCTTTTAGGATCCCATTTAAGCCAGGTTTCTTTCAATATTCGACACCCCGGTGTTTGCAGCCATCTTTTATCGGCTTGACGGTGGATGTGCTCTTTTAGCATTAGCTTGCATGTGTACAGGGGCATACCTAAGCGTTCTTGGCCAGGAAGAACCTGCCTGGTTGTACCCTGCCTAGTGAGTTCATCTGCAATACCGTTTCCATGGATATCCCTATGTTCAGGGACCCATGTGAGGTGTACGCGGTTCTGTTGAGCAAGAGATCGGCGACAGTTTAGTGCTAGTTCAGAATTGAACATGTAGGAGCCAAGAGATTTTATGGCAGCTTGGTTGTCGCTGAAAATAAAATTTTCTTTGCCGACGGTGTGTGTCCCTATCCTAGCTGCAACTTCTGCCTGGAATACATTGCAGTGGTCGGGTAGTTTGAAGCAGAGCTCTACCGTTTAGCTTGGAGCCGTCTGTGTATATGGAAATGCTGCTGTCAATAGCAAGGCACCTATTCGACTCCGTCCAGTCATCCCTGCTGGGAATGTTTATCTTAAAGTTGGTTTCCGCAACTGTTGTGGACGCACAGCGATCCGTGCTAGGGGGAAGAAAACTATATTTATTTAGTATACTTGAGTGTCCTGTGGCCTTGTTGTTCGAACACGACAACTCCTTTAGACGCAGGGCTGACGTTGCCGCCGCTAGATAACCAGCTAGATCCAATGGAAGGATGAATAACGAAACTTAACGAAAAGTGTAAATCTTAGGCTGCTTTAACAGAGAACCGAATTAATGTAAGGCTAAGGGGAAATTACAAGTCTTAATTAAATCGATGTTCCAAAAATACCGGAACCTTTACGTACTCGAACCGAAAATAAAATACAAGATGAAATCTATCAGCACGGAACTGACATTGAAATGGAACCTAATCCGAGTTTTTTGTAATACTATTTTGCTATAGATTTTCCTACTGGGCATGCATTTATACATACATACATATGTATGTGTGCATTAATGTCGTTGAAAAGGTGTAGCGCAACTGAAGTTGAAATGCGCATATTTTTTTTTTTTTTTTGTTGAATATTTTTTTTTGTAAAAATCATAGAAATAAACAAAAGAGCGCGTTTGATAAATTTATGCATTTGCATGCATGGTGCGAGTACAGTTTTGTGTTATGCATTCGAAAAATTTAGTAAATTATTATATTTGAAATGAGGTGCTTTTGTGCTAAAATCAAAAGGGTTGATATCTGTTTATATTAAAGAAAAAAGAAAACACAATAAAATGGCATATGGGTTGTCATAAAGTTTGTTTTGGTCAAAATTTCGCAAAAAGACTTAATTATTTAAAATGTTTACCACATACATATGGGGTATTCCATCCCATTTCGATCAATTTTGAACTCGACCCCTTTAGAATTGGTTGAAAGTGTTTCTTCTTTTTCTAGCTTACGGAAGACGTTTTTCAGAATTTTTTAAAATTTTTTCATCCAACTGAAAAAAAGTTATGAATTTTTAAAAAAAACACCGTTTTTGTTTTCAAAATGCTATAACTTTTTCAAAAATTGACCGTTTGGGATCTTTTTTTTTTAATTTGTTTTTAAATGTACTTTTCGGAAAAAATACAAACAATTTTTTTAAGTTTTTTTTTTTTAAATTTTCAGTTTTTCTAGATTTTTCGAATTTCGCCATGCTTTTCCTCATAAAAAACTTCAATCAATTCTGCAATCATCCCCGCTAATCCCGGAGTGGGCCGATTTTTTTTTATATTTTTATTTTATATTTAAATTTTTCCCAAATTATTAAATAAATTATAAAAAAATTAAAAATTGATTGAAATAAATGTTTTCATACATTTAAAGCGATACGGGCAATCCCCGGCAAACTCATATATATATTTTTTTTATTCATATTTTTTTTTATCAATTTTATTTATATAACAAAAAAATGTATGAAAATGATTTTTAAGTATTCTTTTCTTTATATATTATGGTAATCTACGATTAAAATGACTCGCTTTCGCTGTCCAGCAACTGCATTAGGCCGCATTATTTTCTTACATTTTTTGTTATATAAATAAAATTGATAAAAAAAAATTTTTATTTTTGAAAATTTTTTTTCAATTAAATAAAAAAAAATCGGCCCACTCCGGGATTAGTGGGGATGATTGCAGAATTGATTGAAGTTTTTTATGAAAAAAAAAAAATGGCGAAATTCGAAAAATCTTGAAAAACTGAAAAATTAAAAAAAAAACTTTAAACATTTTTTTGTATTTTTTCCGAAAAGTACATTTAAAAACAAATTAAAAAAACAAAAAGATCCCAAACGGTAAATTTTTGAAAAAGTTATAACATTTTGAAAACAAAAACGGTGTTTTTTTTTTTAAATTCATACCTTTTTTTGAGTTGGATGAAAAAATTTGAAAAAATTCTGAAAAACGTCTTTCGTAAGCTAGAAAAAGAAGAAAAACTTTCAGCCAATTCTAAAGGGGTCGGATACAAAATTGGTCGAAATGGGATGGAATACCCCATATGTATTTACTATTATTTCTGTTGGTCTTGTAACGGAAAGAAACACTCACAATTTCTAGGAGTGCTTCCAGTGGACAGATTTTGATAGGAAATAATTGCAGATTAAGTGCAGCACTAGATATTTTGAAATCATATAACCCAAAGCTGCTCAAGAAATTTGGGGAAAAGCGCTACATGACAACTGTCATTAGTAAAATAATGTCGATCAATTGCCTTACCGTTGTTTGTATACGCGCCTGTTGTTAATATTGTATTAACGATAAAGACACTCCCTGAAGGTATATATCAGGTACGTTCTGGTTACAAGCACCATTAACCCTCTGCAACATACTGTAGACCACAGGCAACATACCATTTAACCTTCGTAAATTCACGCAGCAATTATTTTTTCGTTTTGTTAAGCATTGTAGACTGTAGTATATTTTTCATTCTTTCTACGAAACATGTGTTTGCACATAAAGTACCGTTAGCCTTTTCAGAGTAAGTGATATTGTCAGTGAAGTGGAAAATTTCGTACACTGTGCAAGTGCTAAATATAAATAATGTCAAAAAAATTAGTTATTGAGGATGTTGTGGATATTTTTTGTAGAAATATATAACGTAAGAGTTCAGAGTTTATTGTGCCACTATTTGTTTTAGATATATCCCCAGTATTTTGTCAGTGGGTGATGTTTAGTGTTTGTGTCTTGTAGGCTACATTATGTGAAAAGAGGAAATATCTTGCATGAAAACCGTGACTGCGTTACTTATTATTTTTTTAGGATGTCTCATCGACTACGATCTCTCACTGACAGCGAGATCGACTGCGCCCTCCATGACAATTGCGCAAGTGAAGATGGCCTCGACTTTGATGATGATAGTTTGGCCGACCCAGATGTGATCTCGGATTTCGGAGAGCTGAATGAAGACTCTTTTGAAGGCGAATTTGAGTAGAGTACGTCAACGATGACGGCCGTAACTTCATTCATGAAGAAGCGGTAGAGGTCGCCCCAGATCACAAGTACTTCAACTCATCCATCAAAGCGACAAAAAACTGAAAAGCTACCGCTACTTTGTAAGAAAATGAGTTTAGAGCTGAGCTTAGGGCAGCTGCCGTTTACTGGAAACGATTCATTGATATCTGTTATCTTGGAGCTTGAAACTCCCATTCAGTTCTTTCTTTACTTACTTCGACCAGAACTTACAAAAAAATTGTTGCATGAGACAATCCTCTATTTTGCACAGAAAGATCTAAACAATAAGTTTATATTATCTGAGATAGAAATCCGACAGTTTATTGGTGTCGTATATCGTATGTCACTTGTCCAGCTACCCAGGGTAACCAACCATTGGAGTTCCATGTTAGGCACAACTATAATTCCACAGGTTATGTCTTGTAACAAATTTGAAAAGATACGGCAAAATCTTCATTTCAATGACAATAGCAAATGTCTTCCAAGGAGCCACCCTGACGTTGACAGAATCTTTAAAATACGTACCGTTGCGGACTCCTTGAACGAAGCATACGCGAAAGTTCCAATAGAAAGAAATTTCCACCTTCCCTAATCGCTAATAACTTTTCTGATAATTTTCTTTCCCCTGTTGCTCATTATTGCCTGTCAGCTACAGTCCCCTTTTTATAATAGTATCCATACAAAATAAATAATTTAGAAATAAAAAATAAAAAACCGACTTTTTATTCACGAATCTATCCGATTGAATCGAAATAAAATTATTTCGAGGTGATGAGTTATAGAGGGTTAAGGTACTAGCCCGACCATCTCGGGAACGATTAATATGACACATAAAACCTACTAAGCCATCCCGCCCCCAACCCATTAGGTTCAGAGCCTCGCCTGCTAAATATGTATGTGTATGATACGTTCATATTTGTAACAGAATTCCCCTCGCGTACGTGAAGTTGACAATTGGGTTGCGGAAGCTCTGAAGCTATAAAGCTTTGTATTGCGCTTATCAATACCTTGAATACCGCTACGCGCCTCGGCGAAGTCAATGCAATTCAAAGTAGGTGGTGCTAATTTTTAGTCTTATTCTTTCGAAAATCTATTTCTTTGTTGTTGGGAGCCAAAGTGATATCGTTGTGGGTCAGTGGTGCACAACACCAGCAGAGCTTCGAATACAAAGGCAAACTACTTTGCACTTGTATATGTGTAGTACACATTACATAAGCAGAAAAGTAAAAGAAAGATTGAGCATAGAATCTACTATTGATACGTGTGGGGTGTTGAGTTATTGAGATGCCACCGGGGATGTAGTTACTAGCGCTGACACACTTTTTCGTAAATTCGTAACGCAAACTAGCGCAAGTAACATCAAACTAGCACACATTCTTTTTTAGCTTAAACCACTTCAACTCACTCAACTTACGACTGCTAAAAGTTTTGAGATGGCGGGTGACATCAGTTAACAGCTTTCTCCCTTGCACCAACAGAATTACCAGCACCACCGTCATCAACTCGATCTCGTCAGTACGATGAGGAATGTCGAGATGCCTCGGAAAGATAGGTCGCTACTTATTGGGCCAGGATGAGTTCGGGACAGCAACGCTCGCTGTATTTAAGAGGTGTCACGCCGCGAAGAAGCAAGTGAGACACCTAATTAGAAACACAAGTTGTTGCTGATGTTGCTTTTGTAGGGAAAAGAACACTCTCCGAAAGTTTTGGGGAGTATTATCGATGTTGATGGCCCTTTGCCGGATATAGACCTGTTACCTTCCGGTCACAAGCACCATTAAGGTACTAGCCCGATCATCTCGGGAACGATTTAGTATGATCACATGGAACCTTCTTAGCCATAACGCCCTCCCACCCCTACATCCATGAGGAACTTGTCGCCAGAGCTGCTAAATAAACAGGATTCACCACGGGTAGGTGAGGTTGACAATTGGGTTGGAGAAGCTATAAATTGCGCTGGCAGCCCCTTGAAAGGGTTGCGCTACACAATCCCTTGCATCATTTTGGTATTTTAGTCTTATGACAGGCATACCTGCTACAGGAGCTTCATATACTGGCTGAATAAAGCACCAAACTTCTACCAAAAAATCTGGTGGATGACGGAAGGTCTCAAGACCGAGACAGAATCCTGCAGGAATGATAATGCCAACCTAGTTAGTGACGTACAGACTGTGCCTAAACTGTGTAGGGAGCACTTCTAGGGGCAATAATGCTCTAGAAGAAAATTGTAATAGCACAACTAAACTGTGATGGCACAATCTGTTACAAGAGCGAACAACTGCTGGTGTATGCTGATGATATTGATATCATAGGCCCTAACAAACGCACCGGCCATTCTGCTTCTGACGAAGCTTTTGCTGTCATCCAAGAAAAAATAGGCGCTTTCGTACCTTGGAAGCCACGTCATTGAGGACAACGCAATGTCAGTATAAAAATTTAACCGGAGAATAACTCTTGCCCATAAGAGCTACTTTGGACAGAGTAGACAATTGAGCTCGACGACGAATAAAAATCACGGCCTACAAGTTGCACCAGTCCTGATGTACATTTGCCGGAAAATCATTGACGGTGTAGAGAAAATATGAGATGGCCCTTGGAGTGTTCAAGAGAAAAGTTCTCCGGAAGATTTATGGTCCTTTTCGTGATGCTGACGACAAGTACTGATGGGCTCTATGAGCTTTTGGCAGATAGAATATAGTGCAGCGAATATCAAGAAAGCCAATAGGTTTCGCTGGTTACGTCATGTTATGCGAGTAGATGATGGTGGTCCGGCTAAGAGAGAAAGGGTGAGATCTACGGTAAGTTGGTAGAGACAGATAGGGGAAGACTTGATCGCCCTTGGCCCTCCCAATTGTCGTGAACTATCGAGATTAGCGATTTTCTTGCCTCACGATTGAATATATCTATGCATTACCTGCTTGATTGACAATATGCAACTAAGGTGTCTTTTTTAAACGGTTTTATTTAGGTTGACTTGACAGGCAGCACTTTTTTTGCAATTGAAATTTAAGTAACTTCCCGATAAACTACAAGCTTGAAACTTGGAATATAGTTCAGAACCCGATGACAATGCAATAATAAGAAAAAAATCGCCGCTAGGTGGCGCAAGGATCGAGATATTTACAAAAATCGTATTTGTGGTCCGATTTGGCTCATATTTGGAACACAAAATACGCACAAGAATAGAAAGCGACCTTTGAAAAAAATAGCCGCTAGATGACGCAAAGATCGAGATATTCCCAAAAATGGTATTTGTGGTCCCATTTGGCTCATATTTGGAACAAATACTACGTACAGTCCGGTAGAAGTGACATCAAAATATTTTGGAGTTGGAGGAGAGACAAGCATACGTGGCGCAGAGTCGAGTAAAGTCTTTGGAAGGATTATGTATTGAGGACTTAGATTGTAACAAATTGTCAGGAAAGTGTCCTTGTAATAATGAGTTACTAAATGAACTAAATAGAATAAGAAATAATAGGCAATTAAATAAAGACTAAAAACTTGAAAATAAAATAATAAAAAAGTTAAGTTAAACGGTTTTATTGAAAACAATACTTACATGAAGTAATAATAATACTAAAAGCTACAAAATAATTAGGTAGGTCCTAGGTACTAGTCATCACACTCCTCATCCATTTAGGGCGTTGATCAGACAATTAAATAAAAGCGTTGGACGCGTCAAATTTCGATTGATAGTCATATATAAGACCAACTGAACCTTAGCCTCAGCGGCTTTTCCATTAACCGCTATTATCGAAGTATGCTCCGTATTGAGCAAATTTTTCCTATTCGCCCTGCAGCACATTTACAGATGAAATGCTATGCAAGAATATTTCCCTAATTTCAGTATTTGACGCGACTACATGTTAAGCATTCTTTCTCCAGTATTTGTGCTGTTTTCGACACGGCTTCAAGACTATACAGTTATTTGGATTCTTTAAGAATCTGCGTGTTGCTGGAAGAGCAACAGACCTTTCATTGGGTCCATCCTTATGCACGCGTATCGTAACTTATATTATTTCCAAGTCTCCATCTCTGCAATGGCTCAAGCTGCCTCAAAGCATTAAACCTTGTTAGCTTATGTGTACTACCATTTTGCTTAGGCCAACATCTGCCTCCTAGACCTAAAGTCACTACTCCACAATGGTACCCTTGATCGTTATAGGCGTTGTAGACTTTCGCATCATCGCATTTTGTAGCTATTCAATTTGTGTAAAGTCCAAGCTCTATGTCAGTTCCAACTTGTATTTGTCAAAATGTTTATTTTCAAAACAAATCACCCTGTATAAGAGCCTGACGCTGTTAGTTACAACAAAGTATGCAAAGCAAAAGAGCAAATATACATAAAATAGCTTGCATAAATGTATCTAAACGTTCTAAAAGTGCAGTAATGGATTCATAGAGACTCCAACTCATCGATGTTCGATATTGGAATGAGTTTTACAATATTTATGCAGATGTGCATACATACATATGTATGTACGTATGTATGTAAGGTGGCAGGTCAGCAAATATATCAGCAATCCTACATTCCCCCCAAATAGAGATACGGCAGCAAAAAGGACATCTGTATGTGATGGTATTCGCATATTTAGTGCGAATGCGTGTAAAATTATTTCATTCCAGATACACATCGGATCACATGAAAGTATAGAATATGCTCCAACAACAACAACAACAAATCATGGAATTAAAATATGTATATTTTAGTTGTTTTCTTTCATTGTATTCTGTGTAATAGATACAATTGGTATAGTCGCAGCAAGGGCAGCACCAGCAGCAGTGAAAAAATGAGCAGCACCAACAACAAAAACAAAAAAAAAAAAACAAAAATGAAGAGCTTGCACTCAACCAAACCGAACTAAAAGAGTTTGTACCAAACAAATGCTGCAGCAAAACTGTCAGCGAACATGAATTATGGGCTGAATGGGTTGACGGAGTACGCGTCTGGCAAGGCATGGAAGGAGCGGAGGGCTGAATGAACTGAAGGAGCAAAAAAAAAACTTGTGGGTGTTCGAAAAAATACGTACAAGCAAAAAAAGTGAAGAAAACCTTAAAAGGAAAATATCAAAGCAGAGTAGAATAGGAAAATAAAATGTTTAAAATGTTGTCAATTACAAAACTTGATATACAAAAAGCCACACCAAAAGTAGATACTAGAAAAGGGCGCACACAAACAACAAAACCAACCACTTTAACACTTTTTCCAGCAAAAAAAAAAAAAGCAAAAAATAAAAATCAACCAAAAAAATTTCAATTTATTTTTTCTTTATTTGACCAAAACTTGTGTTCATTTCACAGCAACGTCAAGTAAGCATTCTTCGCATGGGCTTTGGCTGCCTGGACTATGAGTAGAGTTCGGTGGCTATTTGTAACCAAATGTTCAACCGATTTAAAAGTAACTTCGTTCGAATTTATGCTTCCAAGTATGAGTGTGGGTGATGGGAAGGAAATTAAATTGCTGCTGGCTTGTGATCAGGTGGCAAGGTAAATGTGTGTAGTATTAGGAAGCAGACAGCCCAGGGGCGCTTTGGTTTAACTGGATAAAACAAAGTGCGTAAACAAAATTGAAAGGCATAAACATTTTGACGCCATAGCAAAGGTTGAAGTATGAAAGATTTTGAAGATGGTGAATAAAAAATTAGAAGTGATGGAGACTTTGAGAATACAAGACGATGTAATAGGTTGGTAGGGATTTTGCAAAAGTCTGAATTTAAGTCAGAAAATTTGGTATGACACATTTTACTTTTTATCAAGATCACTAAGAGTAACCGTTATTTTGAGCCTATACAAATTTCTCACTGAGAGAAACCATTAGGTAAGGTCAGGTTACGTGATAGCCAATCCGGGAAGGGAATTCACACTTGGACAACATGAAGGCCAGTTGGGACACCACACAAGATAAAAGTGACTTAAGCTATAGTGTACTTAGAGAACCGTTGCATGGCAACGATGTAGTTAAGTGCTGGTTAAGTCCTTCGGAGATCTTTTTAAGCTGAGAACAAATCACATTCGCCAAGTTCTGACAAAAGTTGAGCAGTCAAACATGAAGTGTTGAGATGATTCCACCTTGTTATCCTCCATGCAGCTGCAGCAAGACTCTTTGTACAGTGAGTCGTTATAACCATAAATAAATAAATGCAAGGCGCGATAACCTCGTAAGAGATTTAAGGCCGTGATTGCAAAATCACTGCCGAGTGGCGACCCCGCTTAGAAAAACTTTGTTCTAATTGCAAAAACTTGTTTCTAAAATTTTAATATTGCTTTGCCCGGGGCGTGACCCCGGATCTTCGGTTTGGTTGGCGGATCACACTACTAACACACCACAGCGCCCGTCATAATACCAGCAGACCGCTTGCTATCCACTTCTGGCACTTTTCTGGAAGTGGTAGATACTAACTTAAACTTCTGTGTAACAAGCTCCCGTGGCTCAGAAAGACATTCTCGCAGCGCGGCGAAAAGCGGTGAGGAATCACTTGGGTTTCTAATGAACACTCATTTTCCGGATGTACCAGCTGCACAGGAATCTGCTTCGCTGCCGGATTTGCATGGGCCATTCATTCCTTTGAGCCGTACAAGTATCCGGGGCTGGATGGCGTAATTCCTGCACAAGTTAAGAAATCTCTCGTCTCGCCCACAGATTTTAGACTAAAAAGCCTGTAAAAACTCTCGAACGTTTCATTGATATTTCCGTTAGGAGCCGGATTTTTCGAGAGCGATTTTCGTAGTCGCAATACGTTTATTGTAAGGGCGGCTCTTCCCAGTCAGTTTTTCATTCAATGGTCAACCATAAAGAGGGCTCCCTCGAAAACAAGGAATTCGTCTTGAGAGCCTTTGTTGACGTACAGGGAGCCTTCAGCATTGTCCTACCAGCAGAAATTGAAAGAGCTCTTTCAGCTCTGGGATCGAATCGACTCTGCTAGAACTCATCAGAAGATTGTTGAGTGGCAGAACTGTGGCGGTGGAAAGGGGAGAGCGACGGCTCAGAGAAAGATGAGAAGAGACACGCCACTGGATGGTGCTCTTTTTTCTCTGCTTTGGCTCGTGGTAATGAACGACCAGCTTCAAGACCCTGGGGATTGGGGCTGCAAAGAGGTGGCTTATGCTGATAACCTGGTAACCCTTGGCAGGGGTAAATTTCCGAATACATTGAAGTACGTTTTACAGGACTACCTCTGTGTCGTGACTCGATGGCCTCAATCATGCTGTTAAGCTGTCATCTCTAGAAAAACTAAGCTCGGTTCGTTGACGCGAAGGTACAAACATGCGGAATTTATTATTTTATTGGGGGAATACCTCTGGTGCTGTCTGACAGGGTTAAGTACTTTGACATTATTCTTAACAGCAACCTGTCGTGGAATCTTAATTAATATAGTCACCACTAATTTTCCCTCAAGAATGAATAGAGTGGTGAATTAGTATGGGACGATTAGGCATGCCTCATTTTAATTCTAGTTGCAAGGGTGGTGCTAAGCTCAATTTCCTCCCATCCTATATAACCTGATCTTAATTTCTATCGATTGTTAGCCCTCTACCATGAGCTCTTCCACAGATATGCAGTATAAAATATCCCTTTTTATGAGTGGTGGCACGCCTTTTTTAATGAAAAAGAGAGGTGTCTAGCCCCAATTTCCTTCTCTCGCATTTTAAGGGAGGTATTAGGGATTAACCTCTTAGTGATGTGTGGTATGAAAACCGCATCATTTTGGTAGATGTCATGCCCTCTTTTTTCTTATCCTCTACAGATATCTACTGCTTTCCTGTATCCCAACATGACTCCATCTGGAGATGTGTAGTGAAGAATATCTTATCGATGTGCCAAGCCTTTATTTCCACATTTCACTGGAAATATTAGCGACAACCTCTTAAGTATAAATCTGCACCAATTTTCAGTATCCTAGCACGACTCCTTCCAGAGCTAAGTAGTAAGAAAACCCACATATGTATGGGAGGTGCCACGCCTCCTTTTCTCCTCCTTCTCCTAATTTTTCCAAAGGTATTATAAACTATTCGCGCCTTGGCAGCCATGTCACTATTGACAGATATAACTTCGAGACTGGCGGCCGCCGTGGTGTGATGGTAGCGTGCTCCGTCTACCACACCGTATGCCCTGGGTTCACACCCCGGGCAAAGCAACATCAAAATTTTAGAAATAAGGTTTTTCAATTAGGAGAATATGTTTCTAAACGGGGTCGCCCCTCGGCAGTGTTTGGCAAGCGCTCCGGGTGTATTTCTGCCATGAAAAGCTCTCAGTGAAAACTCATCTGCCTTGCAGATGTCGTTCGGAGTCGGCATAAAACATGTAGGTCCCATCCGGCCAATTTGTAGGGAAAATCAAGAAGAGCACGACGCAAATTGGAAGAGAAGCTCGGCCTTAGATCTCTTCGGAGGTTATCGCGCCTTACATTTTTTTTTTTTTTATAACTTCGAGACTGTGAAGGATTTGGGAGCTAGGATTAACCATACAATGTCAGCTTAGAAATCAAACGGAGAATAACTCCTGCCAACAAGTACTACTTTGGACTGAGTAGGCAATTGAAAAGTAAACTCCTCTCTCGACGAACAAAAATCATGCTCTACAAGTCGGCTAGGAATCATGGACGGTGTCGATAGAAGATGAGATTGCTCTTGGAGTGTTCGAGAGCTGTGTAAGCTGTATGAGCTTTACGTACACATGACAATAGTGCAGCGAATAAAAACCCAAAGGCTTCCCTGGCTAGGTCATGTTATGCAAATGGACGACGACGCTCCGGCTACACCGCAATTTGGAAGCAGGGAAGGGGAAGTCCTCTACTGAGTTGAGAGTGGAGGAACATGGAGGAAGACCTGACCCCCTTGATGATCCCAAGTGGCGTCAGTTATCGCGAAATAGGGATAGCTGACGTGATTTGCTACGAAACAGCCAATATCACGTAGGCGGGAAAGCGCTAATTAATGATAATGATTATTAGAGACTAGTGTCGGAACCAATCGGAGTGCTACTTTGAACTGAGTAGGCAAAGTAAATTCCTTTCTCGACTAACAAAAGTGACGCTCTATTAGTCGATTCGTTTTGTTGTGTTTATTTTCCGTCATTCCTTGTCAAATTTGGTTTGGAGACAAACCGAATTCGGCGTTGCGCCATCATCAGTGTCGATTTTCGCTCCAAAGGTCTGGCTCGGAAACGGTGTGAAGAGAGGATGGAATGGCTCTTGGTGGACGCAAGTGGTAAATTCACCGTAAGATTAATGGTAATTTTCGTGATAAGAACGATATTTATCGAAGAAGGTTTGTCATGACCATTACGCACAAATGAGCACAATGTAACGGGTAAAAGCTCAAAGGCTTAACTGGAATAAGACGCCCCGGCACGTAAAGTATTCCTGTTGACATCCGTATTTGGAAGCAAAGAAATAGAGATCGCCACTGAGTTGAGAGGGAAAGTGATAGCTGGCGTGACTTATTACGCTACGAACCAAATTGTCTAGGCGATAATATTAATGATATTTATGGCTCGCAAAATAGTGAAATATAAAACCATTGCATAGGTAAAATGTTGCAAACCAAGAACCTCTCAACACGTATTCTGAACTGAGCTCCAAAGCAGGTAAGGAGTGACTGCGATGCATTTAACACGTTTTAACAACTTCCAAAGAAGATACGCTCAAATTAAGGTAAAAGTCACACCCAGCAAAGGATTAAACTGTACACGAAACAAAGACCTGCTTGTGACAAAACAGGTAAGAATAAAAGAGATTAGCAAATAAACAAGTAAAATGTACAAAGCGGAAGGAAACAAACCCCTAGGAGAGTTTAGAACAAAATGTTTCACAATTCGCTGTGGAAACAAAATTATCTTCCATAGTATATTAGGTGGACAAAACACTATTAACTTATCTACATACACACACACACACATACTTAAGTATGTTAAAAGACAATCCGCTGCCATAGCAGCTGGTACTTTTGCATGGGCACGTAATTTGGCAATTACCGCTGCAGCACTATGAAAATGAATAGGAATAATACAAAAATAAGAGAAAAAACACAAACAAAAATTTGAAAAAAAAAGATAACAGAATTAAGAAAAAACGAAAATTGTTAAAAAAAAAGTAACCACATTGGAAAGCAAATCAAAAGGATAAAGGAGCAAAAATAAAGTAGCAAAATCAGAATTTATTCGTATGCAGAAAATTTACCGAAGCGCTGACGTACAAACAAACTTATCTACAGATTGAAGCGAAGTGAGTTATGCAAGAAGATACATAGAACGATGAAACGAATCAACACTACAACGAAGGGCATGTTAAAAGGACAATAACGTAGATAAAGGCAAGGACAATCAAGTAAACAAGAGCAGAAGGGCACGTAAATATACTCATAAAAAGGACTCACACACACATACATATATACGTAAATATGAATGTATACACATATATGAAGTACCAAAGAAATGTAGGATTTACAAAACTAGTTGAAATTGTACTGCATTTAGAAGAGACAAAAAGGAGTGAATTAGAATGAGAACTCTTTAGCCGGCCTGTAATGGAGATATGCAGAGACAACTGCAGCTTAGAAGATAAAAACAAAATTTTAATCAAAAAAAAAACAAAAAAATTTATCACAGATGTGATACAGGAGTTATAGCGGTAATACAAGCAGAGTTGGAGCAGTCGCGGTTAGGGTCGGAGCAGTAAATGAATGAACTCATGTCACAGTAGAGTTACAGATTCGAGGAGGAAGTAACAAAATATTGGCAGAGCTACAACTATTTTTCACCTTCCTCGTCACACACATTGATATGTCATAAAGCTCACGAATTTCTAATAACCTTGATGGAAAATCAGAAAGTTGCTTAAAATGGTGGCGGCTCTTGATATATGTGTATGTGTGTCAATCAATCCTCAATTCGAAGGGAATCCCAGCGCGTTGCGGTCGCAGAAAAAGTTATTTCAGAAATTTGTGTATTTTTTAAACGTTTTTTATACTCAGCTGAGCAGACCTCACAGAGTATATTAATATTGTTCGCTTAACGGTACCCTGTAACGCAATAAACTAATCGAGATAGATATAGACTTCTATATATCAAAATGATCTGGGCGAAAAAAGAAATTCATTTAGCCTTGTCCGTCCGTCCGTCCGTAAACACGACAACTTAAGTAAATTTTGAGGCATCTTGATGAAATTTGGCACATACGTTCCTGGGCACTCATCTCAGATCGGTATTTAAAATTTAAAAAATCGGACTATAACCACGCCCACTTTTTCGATATCGAAAACTTCGAAAAACCGAAAAACTGCGATAATTCATTACCAAGGACGGATAAAGCGATGAAACTTGGTAGGTGGGTTGACCTTATGACTCAGACTATAAAATTAGCAAAAGTTTGGACAATGGGCGTGGCACCGCCCACTTTTAAAAGAAGGTAATTTACAAGTTTTGCAAGCTGTAATTTGGCAGTTGTTGAAGATATCATGATGAAATTTGGCAGGAACGTTGCCACTATTACTATATGTGTACTAAATAAAAATTAGCAAAATCGGATAACGAACACGCCCACTTAAAAAAAAAATAATTTTAAAAGTCAAATTGTAACAAAAAATTGAATACCTTTACAGTATATAAGTAAATTATGTCAACATTCAACTCCAGTAATGACATGATGCAACAAAATACAAAAATAAAAGAAAATGTTTCATTTATTTTTCATAAAAGAGAATTTTTTTCATTTAATTTGTCTAGAATACTTTTAATGCCATAAGTCGAACAAAAATTTACCAATCCTTGTGAAATTTAGTAAGGGCATAGCTTCTATGACGATAACTGTTTGCTGTGAAAATGGTCGAAATCGGTTGAAGCCACGCCCAGTTTTTATACACAGCCGACCGTCTGTCCTTTGGCTCGGCTGTTAACATGATAACTTGACCACAAATCGATATATCTTTACTAAACTCAATTCACGTACTTACCTGAACTCACTTTGTATTGGTATAAAAAATGGCCGAAATCCGACTATGACCACGCCCACTTTTTCGATATCGAAAATTACGAAAAACTAAAAAAATGCCATAATTCTATACCAAATACGAAAAAAGGAATGAAACATGGTAATTTGATTGGTCTATTGACGCAAAATATAACTTCAGAAAAAACTTTGTAAAATGGGTGTGACATCTACCATAGTAAGTAGAAGAAAATGAGAAAGTTCTGCAGGGCGAAATCCAATGCCCTTGGAATCATGACAGGAATACTGTTCGTGGTATTACATATATAAATAAATTAGCGGTACCCAACAGATGATGTTAGGGGTCAACCTGGTCCGATATCACGAAAGCGCCTTCACATGTACAACTAAGGTTCACTACCTTTTAAAACCCTCATTAATACCTTTAATTTGATACCCATATCGTACAAACACATTCTAGAGTCACACCTGGTCCACATTTACGGCGATTTCTCGAAAAGGCGTCCACCTATAGAACTATGGCCCACTTTTTATAAAATACTCTTTATTACCTTCCATTTGATACCAATGACATACAAACACATTCCAGGATTACCCTAGGTTCATTTTCCTGCATGGTGATTTTATCTTATTTTGTCTCCAAGGCTCTCAGCTGAGTATGAGTGCGCGGTGCAATGCCTAATTTTCTATTCTGCGTCATAAGGTCAACCCACATACCAAGTTACAACGCTTTATCCGCCTTTGGTAATGAATTATCACATTTTTTCGGTTTTTCGAAAATTTCGATATCGAAAAAGTGGGCGTGGTTATAGTCCGGTATCGTTCATTTTAAATAGCGATCTGAGATGAGTGCCCAGGAACCTACATACCAAATTTCATCAAGATACCTCAAAATTTACTCAAGTTATCGTGTTAACGGACAGATGGACGGACGGGCGGACATGGCTCAATCAAATTTTTTTTCCATACAGATGATTTTGATATATGGAAGTCTATATCTATCTCGATTCGTTTATATCTGTATAACCAACAGTTATCCAATCAAAGTTAATATACTATGCGTGCAAAGCACGCTGAGTATAAAAATGGCATTTGCATTGGAGCGGCGCGCCTCTATTAAATTATCGCGCATTGCATTGTACGTTTTAGGTATTAACATATAAATATGTGCCCATTATATATAGCATTACCCACATCGAGATTCCCAGACAGTTTCCTGTCTCGGAAAACAGTGTCTGATATCGCCTGAAAAAAAAAACAAGTTCTGTTTAGCACTTGTAAATATGCGCTCCTTAAATTTACCCCTCACTAGGATTGCCATGTCATCTGAATAAGAAACCGCTCAACAGGTGTTGTCTTCCAGGTCCACGAGTATCTTGTTTACTATTACAACCCAGTGTAGATTAGACAGATTATTCCATTGTAACGTACCCATATACACTCTTTGAATTGTGATCTCACCCCACACCACTACTACAGTTCTGTTACACGAGAGTTTGTTTATTAATTCAGATAGGCACCCCTGCACTCCTAAGTCAATTAGGGCTCCTTAGATATCCCCGATAGGATATTATTAAACGCCTTTCGATGACTTCAAAGGCGTCCTGAGCAAATTCTTACATACATTCGCAGCCTCTTCCGTGAGTAGATATTTGCCGAGTATACACAAGAACCTGAAAATGTACGCTCATCCAGAACAGTAAAGTCATAGGTGATAGTAAAACAAGAAAATGGAACAATTACCGAGCTCGATCACATCCGTTCCCTTTTATCGTCGCTCTCTTGAGTTTCTATGTAGAAGGAATATTATTATAAGGCATCATCTTATTATTATGAGGGCATTAGTTATGTAGCATTGTGATACATAATCAAATGCAGAAACTATTAAAAAAAAATTTGGTACATACGACTGTACTTTTCGTCCGCGCAGTCACGACTCCCTGAATAGCTGACTGGTTGGTTGGCTGACAAACACTGCTCTTGCCCTCCCCTTCATCTTTACACAACCCATAATTCGCAAAGGGAATCTTAATTATTATTTGACGTTTAAACGCGCGGCTGCGAAAACAAGCACAAAAGTATGTAAGAACAGTGTTGTGCAAAATAAAAGCAACAAACTCAATGCTCCAATGAAACTTATTACTTTTTGTAATACAAAACGTTGGCTGTGCTTTTTTAAAACTTGCAACCAATTTTTGCTACGTACAGCCCCTTTTTCGCCCACACACATATACATGGCTACCTACATTAAAACAGTGAATGCAGAGTTCGCACAACAGCAACAACAACAAACAAACAGCATTCACATGGATTAAACATTGGAAAGCGAAGGACGAAATTAACGATGTGAATGCTTTGCCAACTAAACGAACTTTAACTAAACAACGCAGATTTATGCGAGAATGTATATATATATGTATATATGTGTGTGTATGTAATCTGGTTTTCCAAGCTCGTTTTATGTGGCTCGATTATATTTTGTTGTTGTTGCTCTCTTTGTATTCTTTCGCCCTTTTTCGATTGCATAAAGATGAATTTTTACTTCATTTCCATTTTGTACGCATGCATCTACATACATACATTCATACAGACTACGTACATACATATGTACATATATATAGAGGTACATGTACTAGTAATTTCAACATCCTTGACTGCATCTTCTATTAACAGCGAACACAAACGCTGCGCTGCATTCAGCTTAAAGACAGTCGCGTGGCGCAACGGAAATGACTGATTCTGATAAAGAAGCGCAAAAGAGCTAAAATTGCAATGGAATTGAGGAAGGCGTAATTCATAACGAACTTTTAAAATTATACACATGCAAAGTTGCAGCGTTAAAATCGAAGTAAGTGATGGTAAAGGTGGAAAGGGGACTGAAAAATTTTACAATCGCGCTTATTAGTTAGAGATAACGCAGATATTAAGATAAGAACCGAAACTCGCTGATTGCTCTGGGAGACTTTTATGGTACAAGGATAGATTGAAAAGACTGCCGCGAAGGCACACACAGCCCACCAGAGTCAGGAGGACTGTTCTGATACCACAAAAATACCATTACCTCTCCTGTTAGAACTATTTCGAGGTTTTATAAAGGCCACTCTGTCCATTATGTCTTACTGTGCCCTTCGCGTAGTATATCCAGTAAGGAAACTCTCAGGCAGCACAGTCTGGCATTACTTAACGCCAGACAGTTGCACATGAGGTTACTCACCTTTTCTTCCTTTTCGTAATCTTTAGAACTCTTACAGCATCTGAGATCGGGCACTTCCAGCCTTTCTGCATGCCTATCAATAAGGCAGTGCCCAGCTAGTACTCCTAAAAGTGTGGAAATTGTAACGCTGCCTACGTTTTAAACGGAACGGAATGTCTTAAGATCGCATTTTTGTCAGGTTTACTTGGATATCCGACATCCTGGGATTTGTAGCCATCATTCGTTGGTCTGCTTTTAGCATAAGCTTGCATGTGTATACCAAAGATTTCTTTGTCAAGAAAAATCTGCTTTGTCGTGCTCTCCCTCGTAAATTTGTATGCAATACGCTTTCCCTCAAGGGCTCTGTGTCCAGGGCCAATGAGAGTTGTACGCGAATGAAGAAGAAATGAACAAATGTTTGCCAAACCTATTTGCTTAAGTTTTTTAACTTTATTTTTCTTGGCACTTGAGCCTCAGGTCTCCTACCGAGACTCTAATGGCCAAAATGTTGACTGTACATTCATAGGATATATCAAATTACTGGAGCTCTATGAAGATATTTCGAACAGTGCAAGTGCCGAAAAACCAAATAATATTAAGCACGTCCGTTTGGAGAATGTACCCCTAAATATCTCAATCAATGCGACGTCAAGTTTGTCTATTACTTGTTGGTTTCAATGGAAACTTCTTTATATCGGTCTGTTAAGCAGCTTCCGTGATAGGATGTCGTCGGCAGTATCGTTTTCAGGTGCACAACTATGACCTGGGAGCCATATCACAGCTGTGACGTACCCAGAGGCCAATTCGTTTAGATACTATCTGCAATCTTTTGATGACTCTCAGAGTAATTTTCTACGGTTGTAGAATTCCTAGATGGCAGTTCTTTTTATGACTTACGCTTAATAAGAGCGCATGAACTTCAGCGTAGATGCCACCGTTCACAATGGCATTTTATTTGGAGCCATCCATGAATAAGCTCGTGAACTTTGGGACAAGAATAAAGTTATCGTCCCATTATAATGAAAAATTTGTTGTCTAAAGAAAGGTCGGTGTTGTATAATCTAGTTGACGTAAATTTGCGGGAATTATCCTCGGAATACTGGTCTGAACAAATCTGATTTCACTGCAAGGCAGGCCTGCATTGAGTCTATCTCTCGAAGGGGTCGATTGTCACTTTCAAAGCTTCTTTGCGTGCTGAGTAAAGTACTCATGGCACAAGCATTAGGGCTTTCTTCTTTACTATGGCCATCCTGCAGCCTGTACTGCTGTACTTTTTCGAATGCCGGCCAACAGCGAGCGAAATAGGTTTTGAAACAGCTGTATACAACCAGTGCCTACATTTTACCCACGACTACTTAAGAGGGAGGCTATAGGCTTTCTGATTCTCATGTCGGCATGTTAGTTCTGTCCAAAACAACGTCTAGTAATTTAACCTACGTTGAAGGTGTTACCCAGATGAGTGCATTAAATATTAGGACAGATGAGTTAAACGTGTACATAGGTACATAAATGGAAACAGTTTAAGCCCAGTCTGGGTTATGTTATGCTAATAAATGAAGAACTTGCGGCCCAAAAGAGTTCACTAACAAAAGCCTATGGTGTCAAAGCAATGGAAGGGAGAGACTGCCGCTGGGTTGGGAAAGCCATGTACAGACGTACTTTCCCACTCACGGAGACATGGACGAATGACAAGGTTTGTTGAACATGGCCAAAGTCGCTTAGGAAGTTAAGAACCAATTAAATAGAAGAAAGTAGACAAATAGCTGCACAAATTATTACACTCCTACTTCTAACTCCAGCCGTCACTCCGTACTTCATATCTATCTTTAAATTTAGATATCATTTCAATATGAGATAATACTTAGCTGTATGTAAATTCATTTAATACCGAACTCATCTCCACATGAACTTGAACTTGACCTCAGCAAAGTAAATGCTCACAAACACACAACCTATGAGATTAAGAGCGGGGAAATTTTATTAATAAATATCACGGAAGAGTCAATGAATACTTGAGAGGTCCCTACTGCCCATATCTACATATTTTTCTGAACATGCATATGTATTTACGAAACATACATGAATAGACTATACAACCGTAGTACATGAGAGTGTATAGGGAAATAAAATTTAATACTTTAAGCGTACATAAAATCATGAACCACTAATTTAAGTCCATTAAGATGTACGTTATTTCCCATAATGAATTTATAGCCCCTGTTGTGCCTTTAATTTCAGGTTTTTTTCTCCCCAAAAGAGAGCGCACTATGAAATAAGCTCTCAATTTGAATTTAACTAGGACAAAACTTACACACACAAAAATGGATTTTACAAATTGATTTTTTTCTTTTCAATGTGCCTCGCTACCCCATCGGAGGCAGTCACAGTGAACAAAAAGTGTCTCCGAGCGTGAGAAATTTCCTCTCAACTTTATCTTCCTTATTTATCTGCATAATTTGATTGGATCCTTTGCGATAAAACCTTCAAAGGGGATTTAGAGCTTATAAACAGACTTTTAAATATTTACAAATAAAACCGAACTCCAAATAGAAGACATTTTTACCCCCACCATTGGAGCAGTCGGGCTGAAAAAAATGTATATAAGCAGCTTAAATCGGTACTAGCGAAGTTTTCGAAATTAGACTTATGCATAATAAGCCATAATTTTCACGGGCTAAATTTGCTGAGTAGCAAAAACAAACAATCGACCTTTTACATAAAAAATCAAGACTAAACAAACGTGGGCTTTTTGCGATTAGGTCAAAAATCGAAAAATCAGATACCGTCACTGTGCCGTTAGTAAATAAATGTTATACAACAACAGTAAGCCATATACACACATTCATAGAAGGCAACCAAGAATATTTCACACACATTATCAGCAGCTAACAGTGGAGAGAATATTTCACACACACAGACGGCAATAAAGCCTTCCATAAACTACAGATATGGCCTTCCATAAACTACAGATATATATGTATATAGCTCAATAACCAAGCATGAGATACAATTATTCTAGAAGGCAAGTTCGTGAAACGTCTAGACCTTAGGAGATAATGGCGAAAGAGGTAACCGAGAGTATAAAAGCAGCGCAAGCTGAGGAATCAGGAATAAGTTTGATTTAAATACGCTTTAGTGAAGTACGCGATAACGGTCAAAATAAAGACCGTTTTGTTATACTGAACATTAGTGTTATTCATTCGATAGTTCAGAGATTCAGATTCGAACGTTAACAGAAGCTGCAAAATAATCAGGAAGTTCCCAAAATCGTTACAGTATTACATTCGCGATGTATAGTCAGCTTTTCGTTGCAAGTCGATAACTTTTTAATAGCAAATCGATAACTTGTCGATACATAATCGATGACTTTTCAATAATAAATCTATACATTTTCATTGAAACATTGACATCTTTTCGTAAAAAAATCTATTACTTTATGATAATAAATCAATAATCCGCCGATACAATTTTTTTAACAGTACGATAACAAAACGGTAACGTTTAGATAACAAATCTATAATTTTTTGATAACAAATGTTCGAAATAAATGTATAAATTTACGATAGTAAACTGATAACTCGTCGATAAACAATTGATAGGCCGTCCGTCACCTTTTATATCGGTAGCAAACTTAGGTAATAATTTACAACAGGGATCGCCTGGTAATACGTCTTCAAAAATATTGGAAGAATTGTCAAAACACGCGCCTTGACTTCGTTAAAAAAAATAAAAAGGTGGAAAAGAAAAATTTTAACTCTGTCAAGAGATATTTGCAAGAAAAGTTAAATTTTGAAGAAAAGCGTAGGCCGCCAATCCCATTTCTCTTTTCGCAGAGGCCCAGTGTACTTTTTCGGTATTTTTGTGAATATATTTTGTTATAAAAATAAGTTTTATTTCCGCCTTCAAATTATTGATGCACAGGTCAAGACGCATCTTTTGACCCTTCCCCCGCCATTGTTATACGTATATTAGTAGTCGGCCCCTATTGTCCGTAGACAACAGTCCGATAACTCATCGAGAACAAAGCGTTAGCAATCAATAATAAGTCGTCTGGTTTAGTTCCGACTTCGGTTTTGACTTCCAATGTTTCATTTATTCTCGCCTCCTTTTCGTTTTTCATTCACTTTCACTGGTGTTCATTTCCTTCTTTTTCCTCTCCTTGCCTTTGTTTTTCCTATTTTTTCTGTCCATTATTTACCTTTCCTCTTCTTTATTGTCCATTATTTTTCTTTTCTTTCCTTTCATTTCCTGTCCATTATTTGCCTCTTCTTTCCTTTCCTTATCTTCGCAACCGTGACGATAAAATAAGCATCGATATTATTATCCACATCCCTAGTGTTCCAATGGTACATGAACCAGATACGGATAGAGATTGGCATTTGCATGTTAAATCCCTATCCATCATCCATCATTATCTTTACATTTACTTCGTTTCTTTGTCGTTTCACTTTCTCCTTTATATATCATCGATTTTCTGCCTCCATTAATTTCCATTAAGTAATTTTCTGTCTTATTTTGCTCATATCAAATCTACCACGCGCGTTGTTCCCAAATTATGCTACAATGTATCTCACATTCTATATTCCCCCATACCGTGACCAAAGATGTTTACACATCAAAAACTAAACACCAGAATAAGGTACACCCTAATGTAAAAATATACGTATACTCAAACGCAAATACATGCGTGGCTGAGTTTTATGCTACTTTAATGGCTGCGTTAAAATTTAAATTTAAAACGAAAACTTCTTGATAAGAAAGCGTGAATGGAAAAAAAGTGAGAAAAGGTGTAAAATACGTAAAATGGATAGAGTAGCACGAAACAGGTGGAGTTATAAAATTGAAATTAACAACTAGTACAAGCCTAAATGCAAATTTAATAAACCCTATAGGAAAATTTTATTGTGTACGTAGGAAAGCATGAATTTGGAGTACATTTCCGCTTTCCCACAGGGTAGTTACACGTACGTAGAATTGTGTGGCTTATGAATTTGCTATCGTGACGCGAAGAGAAAAGCCTGCCTCAAAGAATAAAACGCGGGTTTTAGATGCTGATTACCACAGCAAGTTAGGGATGATGTATATTGGAACGATATTTCGTCATCTCTTGTCAAATTTGGTTTCCAGACAAACCGGTTTCGG